>NC_069122.1:42381404-42698813 GCF_026914265.1 Mya arenaria
TTTGTGGAATTCAACAAATGTGAGAACTGTAGAATCAAAGGTAGTTTTGGTAAGTTTCTCTGACAAAATGAAAAGAACATTATTTCGTTTTTTAATGGATTAAAGTTAACAAGCCATTGTTTGGACATTTGAAGAATAATCAAGATGTTAACTTCTTGAATTAAGTGGGTATCTTTACTTGATCTGCTAAAGAGCTATCGCCAGCAAAGACTCTGGTAACGCTATGGTGACTCCGCTATATCGTTTACATATACCAAAAATAATAAAGGTCCTAACACCGAACCCTGAGGGACCCCGCCTGTAATATTTTGGCGACAGAAAAAGAATTGTTGATAAAGACCTTTTGCTTACGGTTTGTTATGTATTGTTCTAACCAAGCGTAATTTTCCCGCCGATTCTTTTTCTTTGAGTTTAAACAACAGTCCTCTGTGCCAGACTCTATCAAAAGCATTAGAAATGTCGCAAAATACAATACATGTAGATTCTTTTTTGTCAAATGATGTACATATTTGATTGTATATATCGATTAGTTGATAAACTGTCGAGTGACCTGGTAAAAAACCAGACTGTTTTGAGTAAATAAGACTGTTAAAATGCAAGAAATTATAAACGTGTTTAAAAATTATTCGTTCCATGACTTTTCCGACACAACTTATAAGTGATATAGGTCTATGATTGACAGGCTCTTCTTTATTGCCCTTTTTGAATAACGGCATTACATGTACAAATTTCCAAATTTCTGGATAAACCCCAGTATTTATCGTACGATTGAAGAGCATACAGAGGGGAAAGCACAGCGTTTTTGACGTTTCTATTAACATTCTTTGACTTATTTGATCTGGACCAGTCGATTTGTTTACGTCGAAGTTTTCTAAAATGTCAATGACTTCCTGTTCGTTAATGGTAAGTACATTTAAACAATAATTTGTTTTTAAATTAGAACGAGGTAATGTACTACTTGAGTCATTTACATTAGATATAGATGAAAAGTAGTATTTAGTACGTTTGCTTTTTCTTCGTCTATTTGTGCGTAGGTTCATCACTGCCTAACAACGGTGGTATTTCTACTTTATTGTTACAGTTGACCATGTGATTGATCTCGACCATGTGATTGACCTTGACCCTGTTATATCGACCATTTGACCCCGATCATGTGATTTATTACCTCGACCCTGTGATATCGACCATGTGACTGACCTCGACCATATAATATCGACCATGTGATTTACCTCCACCATGTTATTGACCTCGACCCTGTAATCTCGACCATTTGACCCCGATCATGGGATTGACCTCGACCCTGTTATGTCGAACATGTGACTGACCTCGACAATATGATATCAACCATGTGATTTACCTCCACCAGGTGATTGACCTCGACCCTGTTATCTCGACCATGTGACCCCAACCATGTCACTGATCTCGACCAAGTGACCTCGACATTGTGATTGACCTTGACCATGATACCTCGAGTATGTGAACACTAGGGTGAAGGGTGGACGTTTGTTCTACTGGATAATCACACCCTTACCTCATCGTTCTCCTAAATCGATGGCAAGGACCTTTATTTCATAAAATGTAAGTAAATTTATTTCTTTACTTTGATGTTTTATTGAAACTGAACAAAAATTAACTTATAACATCATAGAAAGAGTGTCAATAAATTCGTAAATATGTGTTTTTAAGATATAAAATATGATTTATATTTAAACTCATCTCACCATCAACGAATTTCCTAATCTCCTCTTCACTGGCTTCCCTGCCTTGTTTCCTGACGACGTACGCACGCGGGAGCTCACCTGCCTCCACATCCGGCATCCCGACGCGCTACGTCAGCGATTGCGTCATGGCGTAGCAGGATATCTTCAAGGATTGCCGGGGCGACCTGGAAGGCTTTGTACTTGATGAGCTCTTTGAGTCTGTCCACCACAAACAGGTACCCGTCCTCGTCCTCATACCCGATATCACCTGGTACAGAAGTGCGGAGATTAAGTTTGTCAGGGTAAAAAGTATGTGCAAAATACTATTATCGGACGGTTTACAGAGTGTTGAGTCTGCACTGCACTTATACAAATACCGATACTAAATTTGGTAAATACAACTTTATTTCTGCAAAGAAAACTGACTAGGAACTTCAACAGGTGTATCAGAAAATGTTTACTTAAGTGGTCCCGTTCAAGTAGACGATTTTTGCATAAAGATGCGCTCTTATTCCCATATAAGATTTACCACAATTAATAATGTTGCTTTAATATTCCAAAAAGGATGAATAAACATCGAAAACAATGGTTCTTATGAAGGAAACCGAGTCTAATTTGAAAGAAAGTATTTCTACCTTATGAGACTAAAGTAGATTACAGTTAATCACCAATCATTTAATATGTTTGCGCTTTCTGCTATTAAATACACGTTTACAATCGTGTTATCAATAATTAATATTTTCCATAAAAGCATTATTTAGTAAGTAGTTGAAGGCTTAACAGTCAAAAATGATGTTTGTTATACATTTGTATGTATTGATTTTGAATAAGAGTGTAACTTTACTAAGATTGAAATAAATTGGAAAAAACACTTTTTATTGAACCTACCATTCTCTAACGCAGGCGTTGCACATAATATTTTTTTTATTATGCTGAAGTTATAAACCACTCAGTCAGAGACTTTGTTAATTCCACTTACCGGTTTTCACCCAACCGTCATTGGTGAAGAGTTCACGTGTCTGCTCGGGAAGCCCCAGGTAGCCTCCACATACCTGCGGTCCGCGGATCCAGATCTCTCCTTCCTGTCCTGGTCCTACGGGCTTCCCTGTCTCAACATCCACAATCTGTAAAACCATGATTCGTATCAACTTATACATTTAGTTATCTCAATGAAAAAAATACTGTATTAGTTCAAACTCACACATAATTACTCGCGAATCCAATGGAGCTTTGGATTTTACTATGACACTTTTGCCCATTGCACTATTGCCCATTGCATTATTGCTTTATTGCACTATGACACTTTTGCCCATTGCACTATTGCTTTATTGTACTATGACACTTTTGCCCATTGCACTATTGCCCATTGCACTATTGCTTTATTGTACTATGACACTTTTGCCCATTGCACTATTGCCCATTGCATTATTGCTTTATTGTACTATGACACTTTTGCCTATTGCACTATTGCCCATTGCACTATTGCTTTATTGTACTATGACACTTTTGCCCATTGCACTATTGCCCATTGCACTATTGCTTTATTGTACTATGACACTTTTGCCCATTGCACTATTGCCCATTGCACTATTGCTTTATTGTACTATGACACTTTTGCCCATTGCACTATTGCCCATTGCATTATTGCTTTATTGCACTATGACACTTTTGCCCATTGCACTATTGCTTTATTGTACTATGACACTTTTGCCCATTGCACTATTGCCCATTGCACTTTTGCCCATTGCACTATTGCCCATTGCACTATTGCCCATTGCACTATTGCCCATTGCACTATTGCCCATTGCACTATTGCTTTATTGTACTATGGCACTTTTGCCCATTGCACTATTGCCCATTGCACTATTGCTTTATTGTACTATGACACTTTTGCCCATTGCACTATTGCCCATTGCACTATTGCTTTATTGTGACACTTTTGCCCATTGCACTATTGCCCATTGCACTATTGCTTTATTGTACTATGACACTTTTGCCCATTGCACTATTGCCCATTGCACTATTGCTTTATTGTACTATGACACTTTTGCCCATTGCACTATTGCCCATTGCACTATTGCTTTATTGTACTATGACACTTTTGCCCATTGCACTATTGCCCATTGCACTATTGCTTTATTGTACTATGACACTTTTGCCCATTGCACTATTGCCCATTGCACTATTGCTTTATTGTACTATGACACTTTTGCCCATTGCACTATTGCCCATTGCATTATTGCTTTATTGCACTATGACACTTTTGCCCATTGCACTATTGCTTTATTGTACTATGACACTTTTGCCCATTGCACTATTGCCCATTGCACTATTGCCCATTGCACTATTGCCCATTGCACTATTGCCCATTGCACTATTGCCCATTGCACTATTGCCCATTGCACTATTGCTTTATTGTACTATGGCACTTTTGCCCATTGCACTATTGCCCATTGCACTATTGCTTTATTGTACTATGACACTTTTGCCCATTGCACTATTGCCCATTGCACTATTGCTTTATTGTACTATGACACTTTTGCCTATTGCACTATTGCCCATTGCACTATTGCTTTATTGTACTATGACACTTTTGCCCATTGCACTATTGCCCATTGCACTATTGCTTTATTGTACTATGACACTTTTGCCCATTGCACTATTGCCCATTGCAATATTGCTTTATTGTACTATGACACTTTTGCCCATTGCACTATTGCCCATTGCACTATTGCTTTATTGTACTATGACACTTTTGCCCATTGCACTATTGCCCATTGCACTATTGCTTTATTGCACTATGACACTTTTGCCCATTGCACTATTGCCCATTGCACTATTGCTTTATTGTACTATGGCACTTTTGCCTATTGCACTATTGCCCATTGCATTATTGCTTTATTGTACTATGACTCTTTTGCCCATTGCACTATTGCCCATTGCACTATTGCTTTATTGTATTATGACACTTTTGCCTATTGCACTATTGCCCATTGCACTATTGCTTTATTGTACTATGACACTTTTGCCTATTGCACTATTGCCCATTGCACTATTGCTTTATTGTACTATGACACTATTGCACTATGACACTTTTGCCCATTGCACTATTGCTTTATTGTACTATGACACTTTTGCCCATTGCACTATTGCCCATTGCACTATTGCTTTATTGTACTATGACACTTTTGCCTATTGCACTATTGCTTTATTGCACTATGACACTTTTGCCCATTGCACTATTGCTTTATTGCACTATGACACTTTTGCCCATTGCACTATTGCTTTATTGTACTATGACACTTTTGCCTATTGCACTATTGCTTTATTGCACTATGACACTTTTGCCCATTGCACTATTGCTTTATTGTACTATGACATTTTTGCCTATTGCACTATTGCTTTATTGCACTATGACACTTTTGCCCATTGCACTATTGCTTTATTGCACTATGACACTTTTGCCCATTGCACTATTGCCCATTGCACTATTGCTTTATTGTACTATGACACTTTTGCCTATTGCACTATTGCTTTATTGCACTATGACACTTTTGCCCATTGCACTATTGCTTTATTGTACTATGACACTTTTGCCCATTGCATTATTGCTTTATTGCACTATGACACTTTTGCCCATTGCACTATTGCTTTATTGCACTATGACACTTTTGCCCATTGCACTATTGCCCATTGCACTATTGCCCATTGCACTATTGCTTTATTGTACTATGACACTTTTGCCCATTGCACTATTGCCCATTGCACTATTGCCCATTGCACTATTGCTTTATTGTACTATGACACTTTTGCCCATTGCACTATTGCCCATTGCACTATTGCTTTATTGTACTATGACACTTTTGCCCATTGCACTATTGCCCATTGCACTATTGCTTTATTGTACTATGACACTTTTGCCTATTGCACTATTGCCCATTGCACTATTGCTTTATTGTACTATGACACTTTTGCCCATTGCACTATTGCTCATTGCACTTTTGCCCATTGCATTATTGCTTTATTGTATACTATGACACTTTTGCCCATTGCACTATTGCCCATTGCACTATTGCTTTATTGCACTATGAAACTTTTGCCCACTGCTCTATTGCCCATCGCACTATTGCACTTTTGCCCATTACGCTATTTCGCTATTGCCTTCAGCCAACCACTTAAAACTTGTGCTTAACGCTAACCGACTAATTCATTAAAGAAAACTCAAAATTGATGGGTAAAAAGGCAAAACAAAATAAAAGTTTGTAAACTGTAGCTCAAACGAAGTATTACAACGGTCATACCTTCATCTCTGTGAGGGGAAGCAGTTTGCCTACAGATTTGTACCGAAACTCCCCTCGACCGTTCAAATGGGTCACACCTACTTCAGTCATGCCATAACCTAAAGACAAACGGAAACTACTTCAGACATAAAACATAACTTAACAGTTCACAAGAAGTGGTAAAGCAATTGTTGTTTTTTTGTTGTTTTTTATAATTTGAGCATGCTTGCCTAAGATATGCATGCAAAAGGATAGGCAAGTCATTGTCCGCGGAACATAAAGGTTGAACAATCTAGGTAAATTCACGTTGGAACACGCATGAGCTACTCCATCTTCATTCAGACACGTTCATGGTAGCCTATATTTGCTTCTACTAGGTATAAACACGATAGAGAAAGCATGTCCATGTCCATGGAACTGTACGTTTGCCAAACCTTGGTAAAGACACGGTAGAACAAGCATGTTCCAGCTCGTGGGGTGTACGCTTGCCCTGTCTTGATAAGTCCAAGGAACCGTTTGTTGGCTCGTCTAAGTAAACATACAGCAGAGCAAGCATGCCCCGAAGGAGATAGATCAAGGCTGCCTTGTCTGTTTAACCGTTTTATTAACCTTCTTTGGTAAAAGCACGTATGTTCCCACCACCTTGTTTAATACACAAAAGTACATTCATGCCCCGTTAATTTACGGTAAGCGAGGTTGTCCCTATCCGTTTAACAGTACGTTTACCGCTCCTTGGGAAAGACAGGGTACAAGCATGTCCTTGTCCATTCAGTTGTTTGTTTCCTCCCCTTGATAAGAAACGTTAGAGCAAGCATGTTCTGGTCCGTTTAACCCTACGTTTACCACTCCTTCATAAAGACACGTTAAAGCAAGCATGTTCTGGTCCGTTTAAACCCTACGTTAACACTCCTTAATAAAGACACGTTAGAGAAGCATGTTCTGGTCCGTTTAACCCTACGTTTACCACTCCTTAATAAAGACACGTTAGAGCAAGCATGTTCTGGTCCGTTTAACCCTACGTTTACCACTCCTTAATAAAGACACGTTAGAGCAAGCAGGGTCTGGTCCGTTTAACCCTACGTTACCACTCCTTATAAGAGCATGTTAGAGCAAGCAGGGTCTGGTCCGTTTAACCCTACGTTTACCGCTCCTTGATAAAGCACGTTAGAGCAAGCAGGGTCTGGTCCGTTTAACCCTACGTTTACCACTCCTTGATAAAGCATGTTAGGGCAAGCAGGGTCTGGTCCGTTTAACCCCACGTTTACCACTCCTTGATAAAAGCACGTTAGGGCAAGCAGGTCTGGTCCGTTTAACCCTACGTTTACCACTCCTTAATAAAGACACGTTAGAGCAAGCATGTTCTGGTCCGTTTAACCCTACGTTTACCACTCCTTAATAAAGACACGTTAGAGCAAGCATGGTCTGGTCCGTTTAACCCTACGTCACCACTCCTTAATAAGAGCATGTTAGGGCAAGCAGGGTCTGGTCCGTTTAACCCTACAATTACCACTCCTTGATAAAAGCACGTTAGAGCAAGCAGGGTCTGGTCCGTTTAACCCTACGTTTACCACTCCTTGATAAAAGCATGTTAGGGCAAGCAGGGTCTGGTCCGTTTAACCCTACGTTTACCACTCCTTGATAAAAGCACGTTAGGGCAAGCAGGGTCTGGTCCGTTTAACCCTACGTTTACCACTCCTTGATAAAAGCACGTCAGAGCAAGCAGGGTCTGGTCCGTTTAACCCTACGTTTACCACTCCTTGATAAAAGCACGTTAGGGCAGCAGGGTCTGGTCCGTTTAACGCCTACCCTACGTTTACCACTCCTTGATAAAAGCACGTCAGAGCAAGCAGGGTCTGGTCCGTTTAACCCTACGTTTACCACTCCTCCTTGATAAAAGCATGTTAGGGCAAGCAGGGTCTGGTCCGTTTAACCCTACGTTTACCACTCCTTGATAAAGACACGTTAGGGCAAGCAGTTTCTGGTCCGTTTAACCCTACGTTACCACTCCTTGTTACGGCATGTTAGGGCAAGCAGGGTCTGGTCCGTTTAACCCTACGTTTACCACTCCTTGATAAAAGCACGTTAGAGCAAGCAGGGTCTGGTCCGTTTAACCCTACGTTTACCACTCCTTGATAAAAGCACGTTAGGGCAAGCAGGGTCTGGTCCGTTTAACCCTACGTTTACCACTCCTTGATTAAAGCACGTTAGGGCAAGCAGGTTCTGGTCCGTTTAACCCTACGTTTTCCACTCCTTGATAAAAGCATGTAAGAGCAAGCAGGGTCTGGTCCGTTTAACCCTACTTGTACACAACACGATTGAGTAAGCATGTCCTCGTTCGTTCAACCGTAAGTAGCTCCTCCTAGGTAAAGAAAAAAAGCATGTCCTTGTACGTTCAACCGTACATTATCCACTCCTAGGTAAAAATAGAGCAAGTAGTCCTTGTTCGTTCAACCGTACGTTAGCCCCTACTAAGTAAAGATAGAGCAAGCATGTCCTTGTTCGTTCAACCGTACGTTAGCCCCAACTTAGTAAAGATAGAGCAAGCATGTCCTTGTTCGTTCAACCGTACGTTAGCCCCGACTTAGTAAAGATAGAGCAAGCATGTCCTTGTTCGTTCAACCGTACGTTAGCCCCTCCTAGGTAAAGATAGAGCAAGTAGTCCTTGTTCGTTCAACCGTACATTAGCCCATCCTAAGTAAAGATAGAGCAAGCATGTTCTTGTTCGTTCAACCGTACGTTAGCCCCTCCTATGTAAAGATAGAGCAATTAGTCCTTGTTCGTTCAACCGTACATTAGCCCATATTAAATAAAGATAGAGCAAGCATGTTCTTGTTCGTTCAACCGTACGTTAGCCCCTCCTAGGTAAAGATAGAGCAATTAGTCCTTGTTCGTTCAACCGTACATTAGCCCATATTAAATAAAGATAGAGCAAGCATGTTCTTGTTCGTTCAACCGTACGTTAGCCCCTCCTATGTAAAGATAGAGCAATTAGTCCTTGTTCGTTCAACCGTACATTAGCCCATATTAAATAAAGATAGAGCAAGCATGTTCTTGTTCGTTAAACCGTACGTTAGCCCCTCCTATGTAAAGATAGAGCAATAAGTCCTTGTTCGTTCAACCGTACATTAGCCCATATTAAATAAAGATAGAGCAAGCATGTTCGTGTTCGTTCAACCGTACGTTAGCCCCTCCTAGGTAAAGATAGAGCAAGCATGCCATGTCCTTGTTCGTTCAACCGTACGTTGGCCCCTCCTAAGTAAAGATAGAGCAATCATGTCCTTGTTCGTCCACCCGTTCGTTAGACTGTCCTAGGTAAAAATAGAGTATGCATGTGCTTGTCTATTCGAACGTTTGTTTACCCCAGTTTGGTTAAAAGACGGTAAGGCAAGCATGTCCTTGGCTATTCAACCGTCCCGCTGCCCTTCCTTGGTAGATACACGAGAGTGCGAGCATTTCCTTCTTCGTTAAACCTTGTTTCCCAACTTTGGTTAATACACGATAGTGCGAATATTTCCTTCTCCCTGTAAAATGGTTTCCTGCCTTGCTCAATACACAGTTGTAAATACTGGACCTTGTAAATGCAATTTTCGTTGACAATTCGTAACAGTCTGCTGGTCTTATATTGTAAAAACGTAACCGAGGAAGATTGGCAATGCTCCTAAGCACCTTATATGCAAGATTCTCTTTTGATATGCATGTAAGGTTCTTAACAAAGCATAAGCATACTATACCACAATGTGCAATGTGAACGAAACTGTTCTCACCTTGAAAAATGCACGGCAGTTTTAGTTTCTCTTTCACTAAGTCCTCTATCTCCTTACTGAGTGGCGCAGCTCCGCACGCTATCTGGGACACAGACGATAGGTCGTACTCGGAAACCTTCGGACTTTTCGCTAACAGCACCATGATCGGAGGAACTAGTTGCAGATTTGTTGGCTGTAAAACGTGGAAACAGTAGTGTAATACTAAGCAACGTGTATAACCTATTTATTGGAAATAATATAAAGAACGTAAAATAACGCTCTTGTACACCGATTTGGTCAAATCTGTTTGGATCTCATAGAGAGCGAGTAAATAAAACCACCAGTTGTGGTGAGGGTGGTGACGGCAGTGGAAGTGGTAGTGGAGATGGTCAAGGTGGTAGTTGTAGTGATGGTTGTGGTGGTGCTGTACTGGTAGTAGTGGAGGTAGTGTAGTGTTTTTATTTGAGGTGGTGGTTGTAGTGGATTAGGCGGTGATGGTTGTTGTGTTAGTAGTAGTAGTAGTAGCAGCGGCGGCAGCAGCAGCAGCAGCAGCACTAGCAGCAATACTATTATTATTATTATAAGTAGTAGTAGTAGTAGTAGTAATAGTAGAAGTAGTAGTAGTAGTAGTAGTAGTGGTAGTAGTAGTAGTAGTAGTAGTAGTGGTGGTGGTGGTGTTGGTGGTGGTGGTGGTGGTGTTGGTGGTGGTGGTGGTGGTAGTAGTGGTAGTGGTGGTGGTAGTGGTGGTGGTGGTGGTGGTGGTGGTAGTAAGAGAAGTGGTAGAAGCGGTAGTAGTAGTAGTAGTAGTAGTAGTAGTAGTAGTAGTAGTGGTAGTGGTAGTGGCGGTGGCGGTGGCGGTGGCGGTAGCGGTAACAGCAGTAGTAGTAGTAGTAGTAGTAGTAGTAGTAGTAGTAGTAGTAGTAGTAGTAGTAGTAGTAGTAGTAGTAGTAGTAGTAGTAGTAGTAGTAGTAGTAGTAGTAGTAGTAGTAGTAGTAGTAGTAGTAGTAGTAGTAGTAGTAGTAGTAGTAGTAGTAGTAGTAATAGCAGTAGCAGGAGAAGGAGCAGTTATAGAAGAAATAGTAGACCCTAGCCACTCAATAACTCGGTGAACAGCATTTCCATAGTTAATTAATTTCAAACCAACCTTATATTTCTCTATTAGCCGAAGAAAGGTTTCAAAATCAAAGCGCGGCATGATCACGATGCGGGCGCCTAGAGAGTGGCCGACGAAACACACTATGTAGAGTCCAAGCGCGTGGAAAAACGGGAAAAACGTCACAAATGTGTCCTTATCGCTGTTCAAACCAGCACACCTGTAAATAAAGCGAAGGCGATGGCTAAGGCGTTGACAGGGTTGCGCATACCACTGGTGTTAGTGTTCAGTTTTATTTTTACTCTTGAAAAAACAACACAATATGCTAAGGAAGTGTAAACATGTAACATGTTATACAACTAACATTTGTAATGCAGATCATACAGATGAAAAATAATGTTTTACAAACCTGTACGGCAAAGTACAGATCGAAAATCTGTTAATATGTTTGGTTTAAAATATATTATGAGCAAGAATGTTAAAATCATTTAAAACATTGCGAAATTAACCTAGCATTTACTCAATATATAACAACAGTAATTAATTTCCAAAGGTAATAAGTTTTTCCATAGAACTGTGGGAATAGATTAGAAGATAATAGGGTTCAATGTTGAACATGTTGAAGATTCAAAGAGACATTATCACGATCTACGTCATCAGACGTTTAAATAGCTGATTAGTGTCACCAAGATGTTTGCAACATTGGTAAGTCACCATCATTGTTCATGATATTTTTTATTGCAACATATTCTACAGTTTGCGACTGACATATTCACATTCTGATTCAAACTTCCGAGTTCTTAAAGAAATTGAGTTAGTTGCATATCCATATATTTTGACCAATTCTGAGTTCGACTGTAATGTTTTCCAAATATTTCGGCTAAAAATCCCCTAAACTTAAAACTTATGTTTTCCTTCCCGACGATGTTTTTTTCTTCTTCTTAAATGTTGGTCTTTACATGTTATCGAAACTGTTTTGCGTGTTCAGGCCCCTATGTTCACTTAAGGGAACCCATTCGGAACTCCTCGGCCATTTTTTTGTTATTTTCGACAAAAATGGCCGAGGAGCTCCGAATGATGGGGACCGTGACCGGTACTTACATCTGCTGGATTGTGTTGGCGACAATAGCGTAGTGTGAAATACAGACCGCCTTAGGGAATCCCGTCGTACCGGAAGACGACATAAGGGCCGCTACAGACGTCCTCGGATCCAATTCCGGTGTCCGGTACGGGACGTGACCCGGATCCAGGAGGGACTCGAATGTCTCGTAATCACCCCCGGCTTCTCCATACAGTAACACCTATTTTAAATGTGTTTTTTTTTGTAAATCCATTCATCCAATTTTGTGATAAAATTATTTTGTTTATGAAAATATAATAAAAGTATACTACATGTATATACAAAAATAAGCTTTTATTTGTTTGGTTTTCTAAAAAAAACTCTTGACCAGTACGAACAAATTATCTTACGATGTTTTAACAAAGCGGTTTTGAAGAAGTTATAAAAGGAGCAAAAACGTGTGCAGGCTGTTGCTTGGAAGACCATAAACATACGAAAGTCACGAAGCAATTCTTTTAGCAGTGGCTTATAATATAATATCATGTTTATATGACGAGATTAACCCGTGGACATATTTACCCCAGGGGCAAATGTTTCTCATATATGCACATGGTAATGGTATTAAAATGCGATGCAAGGTAACTCATGATAATATTGGTATAATTTTGAAAGGGTTTACTGGTTGTCTAGTTGATAACGAATATGCAGATTAAACGACGCATAACAATTCTAGATGATGTTTTTTTAACAAGTAAATACTAAATATGTGTGTATTCTATATGTATAAAACTCAATGTAAAACCATCCAAGCGTGCCGACGATATACATAACTACATTTAGTACCAATCACTGACGTGTCATTGAGAAACAGTGCGGCGAACAAATCAATAACATAGGGATATAATTCAAACTGAATTCATGTTACAATTACTGTTAATGTTAAAATTTGCTTGAACGGTACGGAATGGTTAATATTGTTTAAGTTCTAACATGGCCGCCAGTCGGCCATCTTAAATTCGAGCGAGAAAATATCCATATCGAGCACCGCTAATGTTCATGACAGTTATTAATGTGGAGTTGCAACAAAATAAGAATAACATGAACATGTAGTTCGATCCATAAAGTTATGGCTTGGTACGTATCAGTTCTGTGAAATTTCATCAAAATATGTTCAATACCACACTAACAATGGTTGTAAATCAGTGAAAACTTACTCACGCAAAACGTTGCGATGTTTATGAACAACTATGCTTGGTACTTAAAATTCCTGTGAAGTTTCTGCAGTTTTGGAGGTTTCGCTCGGACAAACTTTGCGACATGTCCGTTCATCCATCCATCCAACCATCCATCCGACATATGGAAAGCACAGCTACACTTTAGCGGGGACATTATTCAGCTGTAATTGTGTTTGATAATCTTCCATAAATAGTTGTCTTGGAATGCCGTTATCCTTTGCACTATACTAACATGAAACAATACTGTGATGCATTAATACCTTAATGTGTTCCAACCCCTGTGTCGCTTCCTGTACTTAGGGCAAAAGAGCAGACACGGTAAACAGGAACTTGGTGTTGCAGTCTCGGAGAACTTTGGCCAAGTCGTCTGTCGTAAAGGAGGAGAAAGGAAAAAGAACGAAACGTTTATATAATAATAAACAATGCTAAGAAAACATGTATCAGAATAAATATAATCTGATTGTTCAGGTCTCAGCCTGTCTTCCACGAAATTCACGGTTCCATCTCCGACCAGGTGCGCATACTCGTGGTGTTTCAGAATCAGACAATATATTCAGTGTGTGTGTGTGTGTGTGCGTGCGTGCGTGCGTGCGTGCGTGCGTGCGTGCGTGCGTGAGTGCGTGCGTGCGTGCGTGCGTGCGTGCGTGCGTGCGTGCGTGCGTGAGTGCGTGCGTGTGTGTGCGTGTGTACAACGTGATAAATTACGTCATAAATGCTACGTCGGAAGGCAACATTTTGTCCTAAATGAAGAATTTAAACAAAAATAATCAAATTCCAGTAATTAAACGAAGGTAGGTCTCTTTAAGCGGCTTATATTATTATTAAAATTGACGCACCCTTGGTATACATCGGGCTGATTGGTTGGAGTGTGGCTCCCACCAGTGCGCATGCGTAGAACGTGACCAGATAGTCAGGATGATTCGGTGACAACACGCCGATGTCGTCATCTTTCATCACACCTATCGCCTGCAGACCGGAAGCTGCCCGTTCAATGCGCGTGACTAGCTCCGAATATGTCGTGGTTTTCTCGGTTGTGGCATCGACCTTGACATAATTAGAACGCATCTAGACTAGGACGTTTTGTCGTAATGCATGAGGAGGTCGGAGATCTATATTTTCTTTCAGGCTACTGAGAGCTCATGTATATTTGCAGACACCGTGGAATGATGACAAAGACTCATTAAAGCTGCACTCTCACAGATTCACAATTTTTACAACTTTTTAATTTTTGTCTTGGAAAGAGCAAATTTTTGCGTAAATATCTGCAAACCAATGATATATGATTGCTGACAAAAATCAGATTGTAGATTTTCATATTTCCGTTCGAAAATTAATGTTTTATGGCTTAAACCGTTTAAGAAAAATGCATCAAACATCAATTTTTGAACATAAATGTAAAAATCTGAGATCTTATTTTTTATCAGCAGTCTTTTATAACTGGTTTCCATGGATTTTCGCAAAAATTTGCTCTTTCCAAGACAAAAAAATAATAAAAAAGTTGTCAAAACGTTCAATCTGTGAGAGTGCAGCTTTAAAGTCATGACAAAGGCTCTATAAAGTCATAATAATCAGTTCAACTAGCCAAAATGATATTTTACACATACTTGAACATGTATATCATCAATATATTTACATTGCCTTTAACATAAAATGAGATTTGACAAAACAATAATATTACAGAGATTGTCATCAAACCACTGTGTTTGCAGACAATTGAAAATGGCCAATTTTATATCAAAAGATTGGAGACTAAAGTACAGAGCGGCAAATTATGTAAATGCATGTATGTATGCTATTTCACTGATATCTAAGTATGCTGCTACTTGATAGCTACATAAAAAAGCAATGATGAGCTCATACATCACGCGGATGACTACTATCGGTATTTATATGATATTGCTATGTTGGTTATTGCTTAAGTGACACTCTTATTCAAAATCAATAAATACACATGTAAAACACATTTTGAGTGATAAACCTTTAACTACATACTAAATAAGGCATAAATCGAAAATATTCATTACTGATATCAAAATTGTAACCGTGTATTTAACAGCTGAAAACGCAAAAATATTAAATGATTGGTGAATGCTAAAATATTTACTGTGATTTACTATCATAATATAAGGTAGATCTACCGTGTTTTCAGCACAATTCTTTCAAAATAAACTCGGCATCCTTCATACGAAACATTGTTTTCGACTTTACTTCATTCTTTAATGGTATCTTAAAACCATTTTTTAATTGTGATAAATCTTATTTGGGAATAAGAGTGCAACTTTAAAGCATGACTATCAAATAGTTCAGTTAAGTATCAATCATTGTGCAAAGAAACAAGTCCTTACAAAATACAAAATGTTGAACATAATGTAAGGTGAATGCTGCAATTTCAATAAAGAATGATAAAATATGATATAAATAAAAATAACAGCAGTACATTTACATAACATTTATTTTTGATATTGACTCGTTTTCGAGTTAATGCTAGCTTTGATAACCAGCAATAATATCCGGTTACAACTGTCTAAAATTAGAAAGTGTAATTGCATAAGTGTTTCAAGTTTTGTAACGAAACCAGCCATTATAATATGATGTTAATTGAAAAAAAAATGTACGTTGTCGAGTTTCAGTTTCAACTGTATTTTCAAGTACTAGGCTCATGTGGGCATTAGTGTTATAACAAATATGTACCAAAAATGAACACAAGGATGTATGGCAAAATATAATAAAACATTTAAAGCTGCACTCTCACAGATTGACCTTTTTGACAACTTTTTTTTGTCTTGGAACGAGCCAATTTATGCGAAAATGCATGGAAACCAGTGATATAAGATTGGTGATAAAATATCAGGTCGCAGATTTTCATATTTAAGTCGAAAAATTGATGTTTTATGCATTTTTCTTAAACCGTTAGTAACCCTTTTACCCATAAAACATTAATTTTCGAGCGGAAAGTCTTATACCACTGGTTTGCAGACATTTATGCGAAAATATGCTCATTCCAAGACCAAAAAAAAAGAAGAAAAATAAGTTGTCAAAAGCGTAAATCTGTGAGAGTGCAGCTTTAAATGATACATTCATCAGAAATAAGAACAGGCATAATTGCTTACATTGTGTAAAAAAAGAAACTCTACTATCTGATTAAGGAGGCTGAACACTCATAGGTTGGCCTAATTCGTTACTCAGATCATCAAACTAGCTACGTAGCATTTGCTTCGCATGATTCAAGTAGAAAAAACAATCATCGACCATTACATAACTCGATATACGATCTCCTCAATCGCCTACGCAGTTATCTACCTTGACGAACAGCGTACGACAAAAGCTAAAATCCGGGACTATAAATATTCTGGTTTTACCAAGCTTATTCCCCGGTACAAACATAAGTGTACCGTTTTAATATGCACACACTACTTTTGGAAACAACCGCATTATTTATCCGCTACATTAAATTCAATATAGCTTGAATTTCACCTTTTTATTTGTACCGCCATTGGAAAACCAAGTTATGTGAACTCCGAGTTACATGTATAAGCCGCTAAGTTGGCAATCTATTTTGAACCAACCAATATGTGGGCCATATGTGAAATGCACACATACTACCAGGCAAGGCCATCGCCCCTACTACCCACCGAGGCTCGGAGAAATCAGTAATTTAAATGGCCCATTAAGATGCCAGAAATAAATGTTGTGTTATTCTTACCATGGCAACCTTGTCCCCATAGTGCCGGATTTTCGTCAAGCAGGTATGCGGTCATGTTTGTCACAGGAATGTCTTCTAGGCGGAGTGGCGGCTTTTCCGACATGACGGCAAATACGTGGGATATTGTGAAGATGTACGATGACACAAGTCTGATCACAGCCTAGCTTTTAGCTCACAATACGATATTTCATATATTGGTATTCAAATACGGCACCCAATCCAAGTATTGTTTCTGAACATTAATTGTCAGTGGCAATTCAATAACTGATTAAAGCTTTCCACAAATGTCGAATCTATCAGTCAACCGACATGTCCTCGACACAATGGTATTAAGTTGAGTTAGTTCACTTACTTTAAAAGTTGTCACAGCTTGCATTAGTCATTTAGATCCTGTTATAGTCGACACGCACTAACTCCATAATTATGCAGTGTTAAATCAGCATCTTTAGAAGGTCACTAATTTAGCTAAAACAATTAAGGCAAAACACGAATCAAATTTTCATAACATAATTTCGTTTGCACTATTATACTAGTTCTATTTATAGCCATCTGGGAAAAATGAATATAGATTTCAGTGTTATTTATAAGAAGTAGAGCGTAAACTATCAAGCATTATAGGTCGTTCACTGAAACACATCTTGCATAGCTCGTTCAATGAAACACATCTTGTTTTGTTTAGTCAAGATCATTTGAAAACAATACTGATAAAGATAAAATTTCAGGAAAAATTATACTAAATAAAATTAGTTCGCTGCTACATAACTACATTTTGTAAATATCGACCAAAATCTAAATAAAACCCATAAATTTCATAAAAACTTCTGTTTTCATATCGCCGATGGTTTAAAACAAATAACAATATGTGTACATAACCTCAGATCTTGTTCTTCCACCTCAGATAAGTAGATATGCTGGAAACACATTAAGATAAATCAAAACGCTGAAAGTGCTGAGAGCTGGGAGAACGGTATTGTAGGTAACGAGACTTATTTTATTGACGCAAAGTAAATTAAAGGCATTTTGGCTTAAAATGCCATTCTTCGATGTTTTTCAACTGAACCTGGAAGTGACTCTAGCACACTACCTTTATGGATTGTAAAGGTACAATGCTAAAGAAAATCATAAATGCTATAGACAGGCCCTGTCTTTACCCGTTACCAAAGATACTCTAGGCCAGAGCATAAACCAGACATAAAGCTTCAGCCCAATTATTAATGTAAAAAGCCCTGAAAAGCTGCACGCGCCGCACCCACGATATGATTTTAAACGAGTAAGGCAACGTATGTGAAGTACATTGAAGGTCAATAGTAATTGATGAAGCAACATTAAAATGATCTAGTTAGGCAACTAATGTCATGTAGTTCAATAGTGTCATATATAGCAACACTAAAATGAGCAAGTAAGGCAACTAATGCCATGTTGTTCAATAGTGTCATATATAGCAACACTAAAATGATCTAGTAAGGCAACTAATGCCATATAGTTCAATAGTGTCATATATAGCAACACTAAAATGAGCAAGTAAGGCAACTAATGCCATGTAGTTCAATAGTGTCATATATAGCAACACTAAAATGAGCAAGTAAGGCAACTAATGCCATGTAGTTCAATAGTGTCATATATAGCAACACAAAAATGATCTAGTAAGGCAACTAATGCCATGTAGTTCAATAGTGTCATCTATAGCAACACTAAAATGAGCAAGTAAGGCAACTAATGCCATGTAGTTCAATAGTGTCATATATAGCAACACAAAAATGATCTAGTAAGGCAAATAATGCCATGTAGTTCAATAGTGTCATATATAGCAACACTAAAATGAGCAAGTAAGGCAACTAATGCCATGTAGTTCAATAGTGTCATATATAGCAACACTAAAAGGATCTAGTAAGGCAACTAATGCCATGTAGTTCAATAGTGTCATATATAGCAACACTAAAATGAGCAAGTAAGGCAACTAATGCCATGTAGTTCAATAGTGTCATATATAGCAACAGCAAAATGAGCAAGTAAGGCAACTAATGCCATGTAGTTCAATAGTGTCATATATAGCAACACTAAAATGTGCAAGTAAGGCAACTAATGCCATGTAGTTCAATAGTGTCATATATAGCAACACTAAAATGAGCATGTAAGGCAACTAATGCAATGTTGTTCAATAGTGTCATATATAGCAACACTTAAATGTGCAAGTAAGGCAACTTATGCCATGTAGTTCAATAGTGTCATATATAGCAACACTAAAATGAGCATGTAAGGCAACTAATGCCATGTAGTTCAATAGTGTCATATATAGCAACACTTAAATGTGCAAGTAAGGCAACTAATGCCATGTAGTTCAATAGTGTCATATATAGCGACACTAAAATGATCTAGTAAGGCAACTAATGCCATGTAGTTCAATAGTGTCATATATAGCAACACTAAAATGTGCAAGTAAGGCAACCAATGCCATGTATTTCAATAGTGTCATATATAGCAACACTAAAATAATCTAGTAAGGCAACTAATGCCATGTAGTTCAATAGTGTCATATATAGCAACACTAAAATGAGCAAGTAAGGCAACTTATGCTATGTAGTTCAATAGTGTCATATATAGCAACAGCAAAATGATATAGTAAGGCAACTAATGCCATGTAGTTCAATAGTGTCATATATAGCAACACTAAAATGAGCAAGTATGGCAACTAATGCCATGTAGTTCAATAGTGTCATATATATCAACACTAAAATGAGCAAGTAAGGCAACTAATGCCATGTAGTTCAATAGTGACATATATAGCAACACTAAAATGTGCAAGTAAGGCAACTAATGCCATGTTGTTCAATAGTGACATACATAGCAACTGCAAAATGAGCAAGTAAGGCAACTTATGCCATGTAGTTCAATAGTGTCATATATAGCAACACTAAAATGATCAAGTAAGGCAACTAATGCCATGTAGTTCAATAGTGTCATATATAGCAACACTAAAATGATCTAGTAAGGCAACTAATGCCATGTAGTTCAATAGTGTCATATATAGCAACACTAAAATGTGCAAGTAAGGCAACTAATGCCATGTAGTTCAATAGTGTCATAAATAGCAACACTAAAATGTGCAAGTAAGGCAACTAATGCCATGTAGTTCAATAGTGTCATATATATCGACACTAAAATGATCTAGTAAGGCAACTAATGCCATGTAGTTCAATAGTGACATATATAGCAACACTAAAATGATCTAGTAGGCAACTAATGCCATGTAGTTCAATAGTGTCATATATAGCAACACTAAAATGAGCAAGTAAGGCAACTAATGCCATGTAGTTCAATAGTGTCATATATAGCAACACTAAAATGAGCAAGTAAGGCAACTAATGCCATGTAGTTCAATAGTGACATATATAGCAACACTAAAATGATCTAGTAAGGCAACTAATGCCATGTAGTTCAAAAGTGACATATATAGCAACTGCAAAATGAGCAAGTAAGGCAACTAATGCCATGTAGTTCAATAGTGTCATATATAGCAACACTAAAATGATCAAGTAAGGCAACTAATGACATGCAGTTCAATAGTGTCATATATATCGACACTAAAATGATCTAGTAAGGCAACTAATGCCATGTAGTTCAATAGTGTCATATACAGAGACACAAAAATGTGCAAGTAAGGCAACTAATGCCATGCAGTTCAATAGTGTCATATATAGCAACACTAAAATGTGCTAGTAAGGCAACTAATGCCATGTAGTTCAATGGTGTCATATATAGCAACAGCAAAATGAGCAAGTAAGGCAACTTATGCCATGTAGTTCAATAGTGTCATATATAGCAACACTAAAATGATCTAGTAAGGCAAATAATGCAATGTTGTTTAATAGCGACATATAATATAGCAACAGCAAAATGATCTAGTAAGGCAACTAATGCCATGTAGTTCAATAGTGTCATATAGGCAACTAATGCCCTGTAGTTCAATAGTGTCATATATAGCAACAGCAAAATGAGCAAGTAAGGCAACTAATGCCATGTAGTTCAATAGCGACATATATAGCAACACTAAAATGATCTAGTAAGGCAACTTATGCCATGTAGTTCAATAGTGTCATATAATATAGCAACACTAAAATGATCTAGTAAGGCAACTAATGCCATGTTGATCAATAGTGACATACATAGCAACTGCAAAATGAGCAAGTAAGGCAACTAATGCCATGTAGTTCAATAGTGTCATATATAGCAACACTAAAATGAGCAAGTAAGGCAACTAATGCCATGTTGTTCAATAGTGTCATATATAGCAACACTAAAATGAGCAAGTAAGGCAACTAATGCCATGTAGTTCAATAGTGTCATATATAGCAACACTAAAATGTGCAAGCAAGGCAACTAATGCCATGTAGTTCAATAGTGTCATATATAGCAACTTCAAAATGAGCAAGTAAGGCAACTAATGCCCTGTAGTTCAATAGCGACATATATAGCAACACTAAAATGATCTAGTAAGGCAACTAATGCCATGTAGTTCAATAGTGTCATATAATATAGCAACAGCAAAATGATCTAGTAAGGCAACTAATGCCATGTAGTTCAATAGTGTCATATATAGCAACAGCAAAATGAGCAAGTAAGGCAACTAATGCCATGTAGTTCAATAGTGTCATATATAGCAACTGCAAAATGAGCAAGTTAGGCAACTAATGCCATGTAGTTCAATAGTGACATATATAGCAACACTAAAATGTGCAAGTAAGGCAACTAATGCCATGTAGTTCAATAGTGTCATATTTAGCAACAGCAAAATGATCTAGTAAGGCAACTAATGCAATGTAGTTCAAAAGCGACATATATAGCAACACTAAAATGTGCAAGTAAGGCAACTAATGCCATGTAGTTCAATAGTGACATATATAGCAACACTAAAATGATCAAGTAAGGCAACTAATGCCATGTAGTTCAATAGTGTCATATATAGCAACACTAAAATGAGCAAGTAAGGCAACTAATGCCATGTAGTTCAATAGTGTCATATATAGCAACACTAAAATGTGCAAGTAGGGCAACTAATGCCATGTAGTTCAATAGTGTCATAAATAGCAACACTAAAATGTGCAAGTAAGGCAACTAATGCCATGTAGTTCAATAGTGTCATATATATCGACACTAAAATGATCTAGTAAGGCAACTAATGCCATGTAGTTCAATAGTGACATATATAGCAACACTAAAATGATCTAGTAAGGCAACTAATGCCATGTAGTTCAATAGTGTCATATATAGCAACACTAAAATGAGCAAGTAAGGCAACTAATGCCATGTAGTTCAATAGTGTCATATATAGCAACACTAAAATGAGCAAGTAAGGCAACTAATGCCATGTAGTTCAATAGTGACATATATAGCAACACTAAAATGATCTAGTAAGGCAACTAATGCCATGTAGTTCAAAAGTGACATATATAGCAACTGCAAAATGAGCAAGTAAGGCAACTAATGCCATGTAGTTCAATAGTGTCATATATAGCAACACTAAAATGATCAAGTAAGGCAACTAATGACATGCAGTTCAATAGTGTCATATATATCGACACTAAAATGATCTAGTAAGGCAACTAATGCCATGTAGTTCAATAGTGTCATATACAGAGACACAAAAATGTGCAAGTAAGGCAACTAATGCCATGCAGTTCAATAGTGTCATATATAGCAACACTAAAATGTGCTAGTAAGGCAACTAATGCCATGTAGTTCAATGGTGTCATATATAGCAACAGCAAAATGAGCAAGTAAGGCAACTAATGCCATGTAGTTCAATAGTGTCATATATAGCAACACTAAAATGATCTAGTAAGGCAACTAATGCAATGTTGTTTAATAGCGACATATAATATAGCAACAGCAAAATGATCTAGTAAGGCAACTAATGCCATGTAGTTCAATAGTGTCATATATAGCAACAGCAAAATGAGCAAGTAAGGCAACAAATGCCCTGTTGTTCAATAGTGTCATATATAGCAACAGCAAAATGAGCAAGTAAGGCAACTAATGCCATGTAGTTCAATAGCGACATATATAGCAACAGCAAAATGATCTAGTAAGGCAACTTATGCCATGTAGTTCAATAGTGTCATATAATATAGCAACACTAAAATGATCTAGTAAGGCAACTAATGCCATGTTGATCAATAGTGACATACATAGCAACTGCAAAATGAGCAAGTAAGGCAACTAATGCCATGTAGTTCAATAGTGTCATATATAGCAACACTAAAATGAGCAAGTAAGGCAACTAATGCCATGTTGTTCAATAGTGTCATATATAGCAACACTAAAATGAGCAAGTAAGGCAACTAATGCCATGTAGTTCAATAGTGTCATATATAGCAACACTAAAATGAGCAAGCAAGGCAACTAATGCCATGTAGTTCAATAGTGTCATATATAGCAACTGCAAAATGAGCAAGTAAGGCAACTAATGCCCTGAAGTTCAATAGCGACATATATAGCAACACTAAAATGATCTAGTAAGGCAACTAATGCCATGTAGTTCAATAGTGTCATATAATATAGCAACAGCAAAATGATCTAGTAAGGCAACTAATGCCATGTAGTTCAATAGTGTCATATATAGCAACAGCAAAATGAGCAACTAAGGCAACTAATGCCATGTAGTTCAATAGTGTCATATATAGCAACTGCAAAATGAGCAAGTTAGGCAACTAATGCCATGTAGTTCAATAGTGACATATATAGCAACATTAAAATGTGCAAGTAAGGCAACTAATGCCATGTAGTTCAATAGTGTCATATTTAGCAACAGCAAAATGAGCAACTAAGGCAACTAATGCCATGTAGTTCAATAGTGTCATATATAGCAACAATTAAATGATCTAGTAAGGCAACTAATGCCATGTAGTTCAATAGTGTCATATATAGCAACACTAAAATGTGCAAGTAAGGCAACTAATGCCATGTGGTTCAATAGTGTCATATATAGCAACACAAAAATGATCTAGTAAGGCAACTAATGCCATGTAGTTCAATAGTGTCATATATAGCAACACTAAAATGAGCAAGTAAGGCAACTAATGCCATGTAGTTCAATAGTGTCATATATAGCAACACTAAAATGTGCTAGTAAGGCAACTAATGCCATGTAGTTCAAAAGCGACATATATAGCAACACTAAAATGTGCAAGTAAGGCAACTAATGTCATGTAGTTCAATAGTGTCATATATAGCAACAGCAAAATGAGCAAGTAAGGCAACTAATGCCATGTAGTTCAATAGTGTCATATATAGCAACACTAAAATGATCTAGTAAGGCAACTAATGCAATGTTGTTCAATAGCGACATATAATATAGCAACAGCAAAATGATCTAGTAAGGCAACTAATGCCATGTAGTTCAATAGTGTCATATATAGCAACAGCAAAATGAGCAAGTAATGCAACTAATGCCCTGTAGTTCAATAGTGTCATATATAGCAACTGCAAAATGAGCAAGTAAGGCAACTAATGCCATGTAGTTCAATAGTGTCATATATAGCAACACTAAAGTGTGCAAGTAAGGCAACTAATGCCATGTAGTTCAATAGTGTCATATATAGCAACAGCAAAATGATCTAGTAAGGCAACTAATGCCATGTAGTTCAAAAGCGACATATATAGCAACACTAAAATGTGCAAGTAAGGCAACTAATGCCATTTAGTTCAATAGTGTCATATATAGCAACACTAAAATGAGCAAGTAAGGCAACTAATGACATATAGTTCAATAGTGTCATATATAGCAACACTAAAATGTGCAAGTAAGGCAACTAATGCCATGTAGTTCAATAGTGTCATATATAGCAACACTAAAATGATCTAGTAAGGCAACTAATGCCATGTTGTTCAATAGTGTCATATATAGCAACACTAAAATGAGCAAGTAAGGCAACTAATGCTATGTAGTTCAATATTATCATATATAGCAACAGCAAAATGATATAGTAAGGCAACTAATGCCATGTAGTTCAATAGTGTCATATATACAACACTAAAATGTGCAAGTAAGGCAACTAATGCCATGTAGTTCAATAGTGACATATATAGCAACACTAAAATGTGCAAGTAAGGCAACTAATGCCATGTAGTTCAATAGTGTCATATATAGCAACACTAAAATGTGCAAGTTAGGCAACTAATGCCATGTAGTTCAATAGTGACATATATAGCAACACTAAAATGTGCAAGTTAGGCAACTAATGCCATGTAGTTCAATAGTGTCATATATAGCAACACTAAAATGTGCAAGTAAGGCAACTAATGCCATGTAGTTCAATAGTGACATATATAGCAACACTAAAATGTGCAAGTTAGGCAACTAATGCCATGTAGTTCAATAGTGTCATATATAGCAACACTAAAATGTGCAAGTAAGGCAACTAATGCCATGTAGTTCAATAGTGTCATATATAGCAACAGCAAAATGATCTAGTAAGGCAACTAATGCCATGTAGTTCAAAAGCGACATATATAGCAACACTAAAATGTGCAAGTAAGGCAACTAATGCCATATAGTTCAATAGTGTCATATATAGCAACAGCAAAATGTGCAAGTAAGGCAACTAATGTCATGTAGTTCAATAGTGTCATATATAGCAACACTAAAATGGTCTAGTAAGGCAACTAATGCCATGTTGTTCAATAGTGTCATATATAGCAACAGCAAAATGTGCAAGTAAGGCAACCAATGTCATGTAGTTCAATAGTGTCATATATAGCAACACTAAAATGGTCTAGTAAGGCAACTAATGCCATGTAGTTCAATAGTGTCATATATAGCAACACTAAAATGAGCAAGTAAGGCAACTAATGCCATGTAGTTCAATAGTGTCATATATAGCAACAGCAAAATGATATAGTAAGGCAACTAATACCATGTAGTTCAATAGTGTCATATATAGCAACACCAAAATGGTCTAGTAAGGCAACTAATGCCATGTAGTTCAATAGTGTCATATATAGCAACACTAAAATGGTCTAGTAAGGCAACTAATGCCATGTAGTTCAATAGTGTCATATATAGCAACACTAAAATGATCAAGTAAGGCAACTAATGCCATGTAGTTCAATAGTGTCATATATAGCAACAGCAAAATGATATAGTAAGGCATCTAATGCCATGTAGTTCAATAGTGTCATATATAGCAACACCAAAATGGTCTAGTAAGGCAACTAATGTCATGTAGTTCAATAGTGTCATATATAGCAACACTAAAATGGTCTAGTAAGGCAACTAATGCCATGTAGTTCAATAGTGTCATATATAGCAACAGCAAAATGATATAGTAAGGCAACTAATGCCATGTAGTTCAATAGTGTCATATATAGCAACACTAAAATGAGCAAGTAAGGCTACTTATGCCATGTAGTTCAATAGTGTCATATATAGCAACACTAAAATGATCTAGTAAGGCAACTAATGCCATGTAGTTCAATAGTGTCATATATAGCAACAGCAAAATGAGCAAGTAAGGCAACTAATGCCATGTAGTTCAATAGTGTCATATATAGCAACAATTAAATGATCTAGTAAGGCAACTAATGCCATGTAGTTCAATAGTGTCATATATAGCAACACTAAAATGTGCAAGTAAGGCAACTAATGCCATGTGGTTCAATAGTGTCATATATAGCAACACAAAAATGATCTAGTAAGGCAACTTATACCATGTAGTTCAATAGTGTCATATATAGCAACACTAAAATGAGCAAGTAAGGCAACTAATGCCATGTAGTTCAATAGTGTCATATATAGCAACACTAAAATGTGCAAGTAAGGCAACTAATGCCATGTAGTTCAAAAGCGACATATATAGCAACACTAAAATGTGCAAGTAAGGCAACTAATGTCATGTAGTTCAATAGTGTCATATATAGCAACAGCAAAATGAGCAATTAAGGCAACTAATGCCATGTAGTTCAATAGTGTCATATATAGCAACACTAAAATGATCTAGTAAGGCAACTAATGCAATGTTGTTCAATAGCGACATATAATATAGCAACAGGAAAATGATCTAGTAAGGCAACTAATGCCATGTAGTTCAATAGTGTCATATATAGCAACAGCAAAATGAGCAAGTAATGCAACTAATGCCCTGTAGTTCAATAGTGTCATATATAGCAACTGCAAAATGAGCAAGTAAGGCAACTAATGCCATGTAGTTCAATAGTGTCATATATAGCAACACTAAAATGTGCAAGTAAGGCAACTAATGCCATGTAGTTCAATAGTGTCATATATAGCAATAGCAAAATGATCTAGTAAGGCAACTAATGCCATGTAGTTCAAAAGCGACATATATAGCAACACTAAAATGTGCAAGTAAGGCAACTAATGCCACTTAGTTCAATAGTGTCATATATAGCAACACTAAAATGAGCAAGTAAGGCAACTAATGACATATAGTTCAATAGTGTCATATATAGCAACACTAAAATGTGCAAGTAAGGCAACCAATGCCATGTATTTCAATAGTGTCATATATAGCAACACTAAAATGATCTAGTAAGGCAACTAATGCCATGTTGTTCAATAGTGTCATATATAGCAACACTAAAATGAGCAAGTAAGGCAACTTATGCTATGTAGTTCAATATTATCATATATAGCAACAGCAAAATGATATAGTAAGGCAACTAATGCCATGTAGTTCAATAGTGTCATATATACAACACTAAAATGAGCATGTAAGGCAACTAATGCCATGTAGTTCAATAGTGTCATATATAGCAACACTAAAATGAGCAAGTAAGGCTACTAATGCCATGTAGTTCAATAGTGTCATATATAGCAACACAAAAATGATCTAGTAAGGCAACTAATGCCATGTAGTTCAATAGTGTCATATATAGTAACACCAAAATGAGCAAGTCAGGCAACTAATGCCATGTAGTTCAATAGTGTCATATATAGCAACACTTAAATGATCTAGTAAGGCAACTAATGCCATGTAGTTCAAAAGTGTCATATATAGCAACACTAAAATGTGCAAGTAAGGCAACTAATGCCATGTAGTTCAATAGTGACATATATAGCAACACTAAAATGTGCAAGTTAGGCAACTAATGCCATGTAGTTCAATAGTGACATATATAGCAACACTAAAATGTGCAAGTTAGGCAACTAATGCCATGTAGTTCAATAGTGACATATATAGCAACACTAAAATGTGCAAGTAAGGCAACTAATGCCATGTAGTTCAATAGTGACATATATAGCAACACTAAAATGTGCAAGTTAGGCAACTAATGCCATGTAGTTCAATAGTGTCATATATAGCAACACTAAAATGTGCAAGTTAGGCAACTAATGCCATGTAGTTCAATAGTGACATATATAGCAACACTAAAATGTGCAAGTTAGGCAACTAATGCCATGTAGTTCAATAGTGTCATATATAGCAACACTAAAATGTGCAAGTAAGGCAACTAATGCCATGTAGTTCAATAGTGACATATATAGCAACACTAAAATGTGCAAGTTAGGCAACTAATGCCATGTAGTTCAATAGTGTCATATATAGCAACACTAAAATGTGCAAGTAAGGCAACTAATGCAATGTAGTTCAATAGTGACATATTTAGCAACAGCAAAATGATCTAGTAAGGCAACTAATGCCATGTAGTTCAAAAGCAACATATACAGCAACACTAAAATGTGCAAGTAAGGCAACTAATGCCATATAGTTCAATAGTGTCATATATAGCAACAGCAAAATGTGCAAGTAAGGCAACCAATGTCATGTAGTTCAATAGTGTCATATATAGCAACACTAAAATGGTCTAGTAAGGCAACTAATGCCATGTTGTTCAATAGTGTCATATATAGCAACACTAAAATGAGCAAGTAAGGCAACTAATGCCATGTAGTTCAATAGTGTCATATATAGCAACAGCAAAATGATCTAGTAAGGCAACTAATGCCATGTAGTTCAATATTGTCATATATAGCAACAGCAAAATGATATAGTATGGCAACTAACGCCATGTAGTTCAATAGTGTCATATATAGCAACACTAAAATGAGCATGTAAGGCAACTAATTCCATGTAGTTCAATAGTGTCATATATAGCAACACTAAAATGAGCAAGTAAGGCTACTAATGCCATGTAGTTCAATAGTGTCATATATAGCAACACAAAAATGATCTAGTAAGGCAACTAATGCCATGTAGTTCAATAGTGTCATATATAGAAACACCAAAATGAGCAAGTCAGGCAACTAATGCCATGTAGTTCAATAATGTCATATATAGCAACAATTAAATGATCTAGTAAGGCAACTAATGCCATGTAGTTCAATAGTGTCATATATAGCAACACTAAAATGTGCAAGTAAGGCAACTAATGCCATGTGGTTCAATAGTGTCATATATAGCAACACAAAAATGATCTAGTAAGGCAACTAATGCCATGTAGTTCAATAGTGTCATATATAGCAACACTAAAATGAGCAAGTAAGGCAACTAATGCCATGTAGTTCAATAGTGTCATATATAGCAACACTAAAATGTGCTAGTAAGGCAACTAATGCCATGTAGTTCAAAAGCGACATATATAGCAACACTAAAATGTGCAAGTAAGGCAACTAATGTCATGTAGTTCAATAGTGTCATATATAGCAACAGCAAAATGAGCAAGTAAGGCAACTAATGCCATGTAGTTCAATAGTGTCATATATAGCAACATTAAATGATCTAGTAAGGCAACTAATGCCATGTTGTTCAATAGCGACATATAATATAGCAACAGCAAAATGATCTAGTAAGGCAACTAATGCCATGTAGTTCAATAGTGTCATATATAGCAACAGCAAAATGAGCAAGTAATGCAACTAATGCCCTGTAGTTCAATAGTGTCATATATAGCAACTGCAAAATGAGCAAGTAAGGCAACTAATGCCATGTAGTTCAATAGTGTCATATATAGCAACACTAAAATGTGCAAGTAAGGCAACTAATGCCATGTAGTTCAATAGTGTCATATATAGCAACAGCAAAATGATCTAGTAAGGCAACTAATGCCATGTAGTTCAAAAGCGACATATATAGCAACACTAAAATGTGCAAGTAAGGCAACTAATGCCACTTAGTTCAATAGTGTCATATATAGCAACACTAAAATGAGCAAGTAAGGCAACTAATGACATATAGTTCAATAGTGTCATATATAGCAACACTTAAATGTGCAAGTAAGGCAACCAATGCCAAGTATTTCAATAGTGTCATATATAGCAACACTAAAATGATCTAGTAAGGCAACTAATGCCATGTTTTTCAATAGTGTCATATATAGCAACACTAAAATGAGCAAGTAAGGCAACTTATGCTATGCAGTTCAATATTATCATATATAGCAACAGCAAAATGATATAGTAAGGCAACTAATGCCATGTAGTTCAATAGTGTCATATATAAAACACTAAAATGTGCAAGTAAGGCAACTAATGCCATGTAGTTCAATAGTGACATATATAGCAACACTAAAATGTGCAAGTTAGGCAACTAATGCCATGTAGTTCAATAGTGTCATATATAGCAACACTAAAATGTGCAAGTTAGGCAACTAATGCCATGTAGTTCAATAGTGACATATATAGCAACACTAAAATGTGCAAGTTAGGCAACTAATGCCATGAAGTTCAATAGTGTCATATATAGCAACACTAAAATGTGCAAGTAAGGCAACTAATGCCATGTAGTTCAATAGTGTCATATATAGCAACACTAAAATGTGCAAGTTAGGCAACTAATGCCATGTAGTTCAATAGTGTCATATATAGCAACACTAAAATGTGCAAGTAAGGCAACTAATGCCATGTAGTTCAATAGTGTCATATATAGCAACAGCAAAATGATCTAGTAAGGCAACTAATGCCATGTAGTTCAATAGTGTCATATATAGCAACACTAAAATGTGCAAGTAAGGCAACTAATGCCATATAGTTCAATAGTGTCATATATAGCAACAGCAAAATGTGCAAGTAAGGCAACCAATGTCATGTAGTTCAATAGTGTCATATATAGCAACACTAAAATGATCTAGTAAGGCAACTAATGCCATGTAGTTCAATAGTGTCATATATAGCAACACTAAAATGAGCAAGTAAGGCAACTAATGCCATGTAGTTCAATAGTGTCATATATAGCAACAGCAAAATGATATAGTAAGGCAACTAATGCCATGTAGTTCAATAGTGTCATATATAGCAACACCAAAATGGTCTAGTAAGGCAACTAATGCCATGTAGTTCAATAGTGTCATATATAGCAACACTAAAATGGTCTAGTAAGGCAACTAATGCCATGTAGTTCAATAGTGTCATATATAGCAACACTAAAATGGTCTAGTAAGGCAACTAATGCCATGTAGTTCAATAGTGTCATATATAGCAACAGCAAAATGATATAGTAAGGCAACTAATGCCATGTAGTTCAATAGTGTCATATATAGCAACACCAAAATGGTCTAGTAAGGCAACTAATGTCATGTAGTTCAATAGTGTCATATATAGCAACACTAAAATAGTCTAGTAAGGCAACTAATGCCATGTAGTTCAATAGTGTCATATATAGCAACAGCAAAATGATATAGTAAGGCAACTAATGCCATGTAGTTCAATAGTGTCATATATAGCAACACTAAAATGAGCATGTAAGGCAACTAATGCCATGTAGTTCAATAGTGTCATATATAGCAACACTAAAATGAGCAAGTAAGGCTACTAATGCCATGTAGTTCAATAGTGTCATATATAGCAACACAAAAATGATCTAGTAAGGCAACTAATGCCATGTAGTTCAATAGTGTCATATATAGCAACACCAAAATGAGCAAGTCAGGCAACTAATGCCATGTAGTTCAATAATGTCATATATAGCAACAATTAAATGATCTAGTAAGGCAACTAATGCCATGTAGTTCAATAGTGTCATATATAGCAACACTAAAATGTGCAAGTAAGGCAACTAATGCCATGTGGTTCAATAGTGTCATATATAGCAACACAAAAATGATCTAGTAAGGCAACTAATGCCATGTAGTTCAATAGTGTCATATATAGCAACACTAAAATGAGCAAGTAAGGCAACTAATGCCATGTAGTTCAATAGTGTCATATATAGCAACACTAAAATGTGCTAGTAAGGCAACTAATGCCATGTAGTTCAAAAGCGACATATATAGCAACACTAAAATGTGCAAGTAAGGCAACTAATGTCATGTAGTTCAATAGTGTCATATATAGCAACAGCAAAATGAGCAAGTAAGGCAACTAATGCCATGTAGTTCAATAGTGTCATATATAGCAACACTAAAATGATCTAGTAAGGCAACTAATGCAATGTTGTTCAATAGCGACATATAATATAGCAACAGCAAAATGATCTAGTAAGGCAACTAATGCCATGTAGTTCAATAGTGTCATATATAGCAACAGCAAAATGAGCAAGTAATGCAACTAATGCCCTGTAGTTCAATAGTGTCATATATAGCAACTGCAAAATGAGCAAGTAAGGCAACTAATGCCATGTAGTTCAATAGTGTCATATATAGCAACACTAAAATGTGCAAGTAAGGCAACTAATGCCATGTAGTTCAATAGTGTCATATATAGCAACAGCAAAATGATCTAGTAAGGCAACTAATGCCATGTAGTTCAAAAGCGACATATATAGCAACACTAAAATGTGCAAGTAAGGCAACTAATGCCACTTAGTTCAATAGTGTCATATATAGCAACACTAAAATGAGCAAGTAAGGCAACTAATGACATATAGTTCAATAGTGTCATATATAGCAACACTAAATTGTGCAAGTAAGGCAACCAATGCCATGTATTTCAATAGTGTCATATATAGCAACACTAAAATGTGCAAGTAAGGCAACTAATGCCATGTTGTTCAATAGTGTCATATATAGCAACACTAAAATGAGCAAGTAAGGCAACTTATGCTATGTAGTTCAATATTATCATATATAGCAACAGCAAAATGATATAGTAAGGCAACTAATGCCATGTAGTTCAATAGTGTCATATATACAACACTAAAATGAGCATGTAAGGCAACTAATGCCATGTAGTTCAATAGTGTCATATATAGCAACACTAAAATGAGCAAGTAAGGCTACTAATGCCATGTAGTTCAATAGTGTCATATATAGCAACACAAAAATGATCTAGTAAGGCAACTAATGCCATGTAGTTCAATAGTGTCATATATAGTAACACCAAAATGAGCAAGTCAGGCAACTAATGCCATGTAGTTCAATAGTGTCATATATAGCAACACTTAAATGATCTAGTAAGGCAACTAATGCCATGTAGTTCAATAGTGTCATATATAGCAACACTAAAATGTGCAAGTAAGGCAACTAATGCCATGTAGTTCAATAGTGTCATATATAGCAACACTAAAATGATCTAGTAAGGCAACTAATGCCATGTAGTTCAATAGTGTCATATATAGCAACACTAAAATGTGCAAGTAAGGCAACTAATGCCATGTAGTTCAATAGTGTCATATATAGCAACAGCAAAATGAGCAAGTAAGGCAACTAATGCCATGTAGTTCAATAGTGTCATATATAGCAACACTAAAATGATCTAGTAAGGCAACTAATGCAATGTTGTTCAATAGCGACATATAATATAGCAACAGCAAAATGATCTAGTAAGGCAACTAATGCCATGTAGTTCAATAGTGTCATATATAGCAACAGCAAAATGAGCAAGTAAGGCAACTAATGCCCTGTAGTTCAATAGAGACATATATAGCAACACTAAAATGATCTAGTAAGGCAACTAATGCCATGTAGTTCAATAGTGTCATATATAGCAACACAAAAATGATCTAGTAAGGCAACTTATGCCATGTAGTTCAATAGTGTTATATATAGCAACACTAAAATGATCTAGTAAGGCAACTAATGCAATGTAGTTCAATAGTGTCATATATAGCAACAGCAAAATGAGCAAGTAAGGCAACTAATGCCATGTAGTTCAATAGTGTCATATATAGCAACACTAAAATGAGCAAGTAAGGCAACTAATGCCATGTAGTTCAATAGTGTCATATATAGCAACAATAAAGTGAGCAAGTAAGGCAACTAATGCCATATAGTTCAATAGTGTCATATATAGCTACACTAAAATGTGCAAGTAAGGCAACCAATGCCATGTATTTCAATAATGTCATATATAGCGATACTAAAATGTGCAAGTAAGGCAACTAATGACATGTAGTTCAAAAGCGACATATATAGCAACACTAAAATGTGCAAGTAAGGCAACTAATGTCATGTAGTTCAATAGTGTCATATATAGCAACACTAAAGTGAGCAAGTAAGGCAACTAATGCCATATAGTTCAATAGTGTCATATATAGCTACACTAAAATGTGCAAGTAAGGCAACCAATGCCATGTATTTCAATAGTGTCATATATAGCAACACTAAAATGATCTAGTAAGGCAACTAATGCAATGTTGTTCAATAGTGTCATATATAGCAACACTAATATGAGCAAGTAAGGCAACTTATGCTATGTAGTTCAATATTGTCAAATATAGCAACACCAAAATGAGCAAGTCAGGCAACTAATGCCATGTAGTTCAATAGTGTCATATATAGCAACACTTAAATGATCTAGTAAGGCAACTAATGCCATGTAGTTCTATAGTGTCATATATAGCAACACAAAACTGATCTAGTAAGGCAACTAATGCCATGTAGTTCAATAGTGTTATATATAGCAACACTAAAATGATCTAGTAAGGCAACTAATGCAATGTAGTTCAATAGTGTCATATATAGCAACAGCAAAACGAGCAAGTAAGGCAACTAATGCCATGTAGTTTAATAGTGTCATATAAAGCGACACTAAAATGAGCAAGTAAGGCAACTAATGCCATGTAGTTCAATAGTGTCATATATAGCGACACTAAAATGTGCAAGTAAGGCAACTAATGCCATGCAGTTTAATAGTGTCATATAAAGCAACACTAAAATGTGCTAGTAAGGCAACTAATGCCATGTAGTTCAATAGTGTCATATATAGCAACACCAAAATGAGCAAGTAAGGCAACTAATGCCATGTAGTTCAATAGTGTCATATATAGCAACACTAAAATGATCTAGTAAGGCAACTTATGCCATGTAGTTCAATAGTGTCATATATAGCAACAGCAAAATGATCTAGTAAGGCAACTAATGCCATGTAGTTCAATAGCGACATATATAGCAACACTAAAATATGCAAGTAAGGCAACTTATGCCATGTAGTTCAATAGTGTCATATATAGCAACAGCAAAATGATCTAGTAAGGCAACTAATGCCATGTAGTTCAATAGCGACATATATAGCAACACTAAAATGGTCTAGTAAGGCAACTAATGCCATGTAGTTCAATAGTGTCATATATAGCAACAGCAAAATGATCTAGTAAGGCAACTTATGCCATGTAGTTCAATAGCGACATATATAGCAACACTAAAATGTGCAAGTAAGGCAACTAATGCCATGTAGTTCAATAGTGTCATATATAGCAACAGCAAAATGATCTAGTAAGGCAACTAATGCCATGTAGTTCAATAGCGACATATATAGCAACACTAAAATGTGCAAGTAAGGCAACTAATGCCATGTAGTTCAATAGTGTCATATATAGCAACACTAAAATGATCTAGTAAGGCAACTTATGCCATGTAGTTCAATAGTGTCATATATAGCAACAGCAAAATGATCTAGTAAGGCAACTAATGCCATGTAGTTCAATAGCGACATATATAGCAACACTAAAATGAGCAAGTAAGGCAACTAATGCCATGTAGTTCAATAGTGTCATATATAGCAACACTAAAATATGCAAGTAAGGCAACTTATGCCATGAAGTTCAATAGTGTCATATATAGCAACAGCGAAATGATCTAGTAAGGCAACTAATGCCATGTAGTTCAATAGTGTCATATATAGCAACAGCGAAATGATCTAGTAAGGCAACTAATGCCATGTATTTCAATAGCGACATAAATAGCAACACTAAAATGTGCAAAAAAAGGCAACTAATGCCATGTAGTTCAATAGTGTCATATATAGCAACACTAAAATGATCTAGTAAGGCAACTAATGCCATGTAGTTCAATAGTGTCATATATAGCAACACTAAAATGAGCAAGTAAGGCAACTAATGCCATGTAGTTCAATAGTGTCATATATAGCAACACTAAAATGTGCAAGTTAGGCAACTAATGCCATGTAGTTCAATAGTGTCATATATAGCAACAGCAAAATGAGCAACTAAGGCAACTAATGCCATGTAGTTCAATAGTGACATTTATAGCAACCCTAAAATGAGCAAGTAAGGCAAATTTTGCCATGGAGTTCGATAGTGACATGTATAGCACAACAATAAAATGAGCAAGTAAGGCAACTAATGCCATGTAGTTCAATAGTGTCATTTATAGCAACACTAAAATGAGCAAGTAAGGCAACTAATGCCATGAAGTTCAATAGTGTCATATATAGCAACACTAAAATGTGCAAGTTAGGCAACTAATGCCATGTAGTTCAATAGTTTCATATATAGCAACAGCAAAATGAGCAACTAAGGCAACTAATGCCATGTAGTTCAATAGTGACATTTATAGCAACCCTAAAATGAGCAAGTAAGGCAAATTTTGCCATGGAGTTCGATAGTGACATGTATAGCACAACAATAAAATGAGCAAGTAAGGCAACCTATGTCTTGAAGTTCAACAGTGACATATATAGCAACACTTAAATGAGCAAGTAAGGCAACCTATGTCTTGAAATTCAACAGTGATATATATAGCAACACTTAAATGAGCAAGTAAGGCAACTAATGCCATGTTGTTCAATAGCGACATATATAGCAACAATAAAATAAGCAAGTAAGGCAACCTATGTCTTGTAGTTCAATTGTGACATGTTTAGCAACTCTTAAATGAACAAGTAAGGGAACAAATGTCATGTACGTGTAGTTTAATGGTGACATGTATAGCACAACACTAAAATGAGCAAGTCAGGCAACCTATGTCTTGTAGTTCAATAGTGACATATATAGCAACACTAAAATGAGCAAGTAAGGCAACCTATGTTTTGTAGTTCATAGTGACATATATAGCAACAATTAAATGAGCAAGTAAGGCAACCTATGTCTTGTATATTTGTGCATTCACTCTCCCTTGCAATTTAAGCTATTATGTAATTATGTCACTCATGATGAACAAGAAAGATCAGCGATGAAATATAGATGGAGTAATGATTATAGAGAACAGTTTCGCAAGGGCATTAATGGCTGTTTGCCACGATTCAATAACATTGTTAATAATGTTGATAACACTAGACAATCTGTAAATGACGCTGTTAATGAATTTACGAATGTTATACGTTCTGTTGCTGACCCTTTAATCTCATAATGTCATAATGTCAATAATAAAGCATATTTCCATGTGGACACATGTATTAGAAATAATTATTGGTTTGACATTGAATGTATTGAAGCGCATAACGTGTATTTACAGTCATTACGTTTGTTTAATAACGATAAATCGCATGAAAATAGATTGTTATTAGTAGAACATAAACGTGTGTATAACAATATTGTTAGTAGAAAGAAAAATAATGCATACAGATTAAAAATGCAAGAAATAGAACAATTAAAAAAAAGTAAGCCTAGAGATTTTTGGAAATATTTTAAACCAAAATCCAAACCAACGGCTGACAGTATACCAAATGAAACATTTAGGGAATATTTTTCAGCATTAGGTAGAAGTGTCTTTGAATGTTTTAACGAAGAGTCTGAATTTTTTTGCAACACTCATGATTTTGATAATGTTGATGTTTCATTTTCCAAATTAGATCAGCCTATAACTGTCAATGAAATACATATTGCTATTAAATCATTGAAGCATAATAAATCTTCTGGGAGTGACATTCTGATGAATGAATACTTTATAGAGACGTTCGATATTTTGCCTTCGCATGTATGTGATATTTTTAACGGTATTTTAAACTCAGGATTTTTCCAGATAAGTGGATGGAAGGTGTTATTATACCATTGCATAAAAAGGGAAATTTAGATGACGTTAATAATTATAGTTGAATTACACTCGTTAGTTACCTGTCTAAGCTTTTTACAACTGTACTTAATAAACGCATCGATACATTTTGTAATGAACATAACATAATTTCGGACGCTCAGTTCGGATTTCGGAAAGGGCGATCAACTGTAGATGCTATTTGTATTCTTACGTCATTAGTGCAAAAATATTTGAATGACAATAAAAGACTTTATGTTGTTTATGTTGATATGATGAAATGTTTTGATTCTATTTATAGAAATGCTTTATGGTTGAAACTGTACAAATGCGGTATTCAAGGAAAACTACTTAGGATAGTACGAGATATGTATCAAAAAGTTAAATCTTGTGTTAAATCATGTTTTACATATTCTGATTACTTCGACTATGCTGTAGGCCTCCGTCAAGGGGAAGTTATGTCTCCTTTACTATTTTCTCTCTTTGTTGAAGACTTAGAATTATTTTTACAGAATGATGTAGATTCTGGACTTCTAATTGATGATATTGTCCTTACATTGTTGTTATTTGCAGATGACATGGCTATCGTAGAAAAATCACCTGAAGAAATACAACAACATTTGGATAGACTTTTAGAATACTGTAATAACTGGGGTTTATCTGTAAATATACTTAAAACAAAAAATATGGGTTTTCGTAAAAGGGGAGGGCTATTGCCATCAGAACATTGGACCTACAATGGCCAGTCTATTGAAGTTGTGAATGATTTTAATTACTTAGGAACTGTTTTCAACTATACTGGTAATTATGCTTTAAACCAAGAACATTTAACTGGTAAAGCTTTAAAAGCACTAAATGTATTATTATGAAAATGTAGGGAATATGACCTAAAACCAAGGATTCTATGTCAACTATTTGATGCTTTTGTAGCCCCTGTTCTAAATTATGCTTCGGAAATATGGGGTTATACCAAGTCTAAAGAAATTGAAAGAATTCATTTAAATTTTGTAAACTTCTATTAAATGTTAGAAAAAATACATGTACAGCAAGTGTTTACGGTGAGCTTGGCAGATATCCTCTTTATTTACATAGATTTGTTAGAATTATACAATATTGGCTTAAAGTTGTAAGAAGTGATAATATCATAATGCGCACTGTATATAGGTATGCATTATCAGACTGTGTAATAGGAAAGAATAATTGGGTATCAAATGTTAGAAAGCTTTTGAGCGAGTTTGGCTTTGGATATGATTTGATAATGCCAGTGTACCAAATGAAAAGTATTTTTTGTGTGAGTTAAAAATAGAATAATTGATTGTTTTAGGCAAGAGTGGTATGGCTCTCTTGATAGTCCAGTCTTGTTTTTGTGTAAAGACTTTAAAACCACTTTTGGTTATGAACATGAAAACTTTATTATAAAGATTTGCATTAGGAATTGCTCAGACACCGGAAGTGAATTTTTTTTTTACAGTTTTTAGAACGAGGTTTTTCTCATGTGGGATTAAATAAATCAATTTTATCGATAATGCGACTTTAATTAAAACGTTATTTTAAACTTTCATTTTTATTGATTTCATACTCAGTTCTTAAATTATAGTTTAATAACTCCATAACTTTTAATGGATTATTTACGGGAGAAATCTCAGAAGAAAAAATCAGCTTGAATGGTTTAAATATATAAAGCGATAATTCCACATTAAAAATATGTTTTATATGACTTACATATTATGAACAATGCATAACCAGATTTTAACGAGACTACAAGACTGATCAATCTGATTATTTTTGAAGAAACATAAATATCAAATATCGAAAAAATGTTTTCAGTTCATTCAACATCTATCAAAACTAAAGCAAAAAACCCGAATAAATGACTTTTATTTACATATATTTAATGTTTCTCTGACTCAACCTCCAAGCAGTTTTTTGTTCTGTTTGGTATTCCATTTGGTTGGAAAAGGTTTGGGAAACCAATTTCGAAAACAACAACTTTTCACTCAAAATATTTAAAACACAGGCATCCTTTTACCTTAGTTTACTTAAAAAGGCTTATCATTAACATATATGATAATATTAAACTGATTTATGGCGTAAATTATTCAATATAAATTCATATATAAAGTAATGCGATGAGTTGGTGGGGATATTTGACCCTGAATATCTCCGTGTATTTTACAATTTAATAGTAAATTTGTTAAACAACGAGAACCATGTGTTCTAAATTAAGTTTGATGCTACTATGTAGAAAGAACCAATTAACTAATTATACCAAGATTTAATTTCAGCACAAAGCACAAACACAATTACTTTTACATCCCACTTAATTATTCCGTGTTTTTTTGAGGGAATTTACGAAAGAGACTTTACCAGTTAAATATAAAATAAAACTACATAAAAGTAAACTTGTATATATTGAGTAATTTGCTTTAAGTGTTATTACATAATGTTATAAGTCTGTCTTTCCTTTTCATTATCTACTTAAGCTTTAATTTCGCAATTAGCTTAAATTGAAATTTAATGGGCAATATAACCTAGATCTATATATATGAACAGGAAGTACATAAAACAACAAATTCAGCAGAAAAAAGTATCCATACGGAATACATCAATCAGAATTACTAAAAACAACAACATACACATGTGATGTTTTTTGCGGAATTTTCAAAAATCAAATTTGGCCTTGCCGGTATCCATAGAAACCATGAACAATAAGAACTTTTACAAGACCAGATCCACGTGTTTACAAACTTGAGACATTGCTCTTAATACCTGGCGTGTGTCAGAAAAGTATATCTCGGAGACTATCTTAAATTCGTTTGTTTCTGTAGTTTTTTCATGTAAATATTGTTCTAACAATGTTCTCCTACTTATTGCATATTTGAATGATATGATTGGTTTATAGCAAAGTTTGGATGCATATAGACCAATCAGTAAACGTTTCGACTAATTTGGACAAAACGAAATTATTAAACACTTGTAAACAATTGGTTTTATAGTCATGCATTTCATCAATATGCATTGGAAATATGAAACAGTCTGATAATAAAGTTGATATGATACGGATCAGATTGGTGGACCGATTGCAAGATAATAAAGACCAGCAGCCAATAATAAAGAAGTCAAGTATCTATACGTTGGCTAGATTGCAAGGGACTAGAACCAAATGGTTCGAATATCGCCAAAAGAGCTTTCCTCAAAACAAGCATAGAACAAGTCCGTTTGTGGCCGATCATATTTTATTTTTCCTGACAATGATAAACGCAACAATCTTGTCGACCCACACGCATTTTAAGCTAAAGTTCTCCGTTTAAAAATTGCGCGGAATGGTTTCCACAATTTAAAAAAGCTCTTTATCATTTTTTCGAACACATTCCAAGTCACGTCATCGTTTCACACACTAATATGTATAATGCGTTTATGCCAACTCGCTATTATTTTTGTGGCGGATCCGTGGTGTAATGGAAACACACTTGACTGTCAATCCAGGGGTCGGTATACACGAGTGCACATTTAAGAACCAGGGTTACATTCTGTATGTGCACTGTGCTGCAAAAATAAAATAAAAAGACTAACAATCTTATCGGAGCACTCGCCGAATGGACAACCCGAGTGCGAGTAAATATAAGCTTACGCTCCACCAATCGCTGTCATTTTCAGCAGTGTAAATCTCTTTCAAAGGTTTCCATCGGTCATTTTTAACACAGATGTTTTCATGTCAGGCTCTGTGTCGGTGTTTTTTTAGCAATTTCGCGTAACCTTGCACTGTTCGTCCGTTTGGGAAGGCATAAAGTGTGCATATTTAGTATGTAAAAGTCACGTTAGTATTATTGATAAATAAATCGACTCTATTATTAAACTAACTGGACTGTGCTGAATAGATAAACCAAGCAGATGTTCAAACTGGACAAATGCGCAAAAGCTACAAAAAGTATGTGTCGTAAGAGATGTGATACATCAGTAAGTAAGATTCAAGGCTTTGTTTACCATGTTATCAATATTACGTTAGTTTTTGGCAATCTATTTTTTGTCTTGCATTTTTTGTGTCATCCGGTGTCTAGTCCCTTTTATCGCTGGTTAAAGTTGTCCTGTGGTAAACTTAAACCTAGTTAGTAATTTAATTCGAGTCATTAAATCCGTTTGTATAAACGCATAAAAATGCAGCGGCTAAGGTAACCTACTTTGGCATTTTAACTTAACCACTGCTAACAAAACATCTCACAATGCACTAAAAACATGGTTCCGGTCAGTGGGTGTTTACCGCTTTTTTTTCTGTAAACATTGTTACCTTTTTTCGGCAAATACCACGATATTAAAAATCGCTGTTTTTAATGAAACAAAAATAACAAACAAGTCCATTAGCGCTTTTATTACCATATTAGCGTAAAGATGTACCTGTTTATTATATATATACCAATATATAGGGCCTATGGTGTATCTTTAATACTGAAATTTGACAAGTTTGTGGCTAAAATGTCATTGTTCTGACTACTGCTAATACTATTAGTTCAGTAGTATAAGTTAAAAAATGCCCTTACCTGTTTCAAGTGCATATTTCCTTTTTTATTGAATTCTGTGCATCGGCAGCTAGTTAATAAATGACAAACTTAATTAAACCTGCCAAACATCTTATAATGGTAGGTATTCAACCAAATATCTGAAAAAGTTTTCAATGTTTAATCTCCTTTGTTCACTGATAGTTTGATAATAATACACACGCAATTCACCTCAGGGGATTAGCTCATTTTTGAAAAAGAGGTGTTGAACTGTTACTTTGCACACAACTGTTGATCTTGCATCAATTTATAATGCATTAGCATGCGAACACCATTGATATAATATTCACCAATGTTCCGCAATTTTTTTTAAAGTAAATACCAGCTGCCAAGATATTATAATGCTAACCCGAAATATAAATATCACTTTTATTCAAATGTTAAGGTATCGTACATTCAACTGTTATCTAATCGGCTAACATGTCATTAATAACTGACAAATAGACTGAATGAAGTCAATGCTGTATGCTCATAAGATGGACTTTAGTTGCATATTGAATACCGCCCACTGCCTTAGATATGTAATCAAAATATTAAGAAGAATACAACCATTTAACTACTTTTCACATGTCTCTTGCATCTACAATTATTTGCTTCTTATTTTGAATGATTTGCTTTGATAGTTTTTGGTGACACATCATAGTCTTACGCCTATGTTTGTTAGATACTCAAACGCCAGTACATCATCAATGGAAACATGAATGCGTCTTTAAACTGTACTCTCAGAAGTCGGTTAAAGTTTTTCCGAAAAAGCTTGCATCATTCGCTGGTGAGGATAACTTAATTTTTATACAATTGGTTTTCGAATAACTTGACAAAACGAGGGTGATAATCAAACGATAACCACTGGTTTGGACTAATCCACGTCAATACCATTGACTGAAGTTAACAGACGATACTGCCCATATTTGAGAATAATCAAAGAATCAAAAATTTCCTTATGGTTGAAATGCCCACAACACCGTAGCTACACTGTGGCACATCGAGGCAGCTTCCTTGGTTCAAATTTGCAGAGCAAATAATTGAAAACTAATTTCCTAACATTCATGCAATTTAAAATCAATTATATGTTTACCTGTTGGTTCCTGAACGTGCGTTTGAACGCAGCTTTAGAGCTTCAAAAACACTCAAACATGAACACAATCAACCATAATAGACCCTCGTTTATAAAAAACATTCCAACTCCAAAGGAATACTCTGCGATTTTGGGATTTTCTCAGACATAGAAGATTTGTTTTGTCTTTTGATTCAGATAACCAAAATTCATTGAAAATGTATTTGGTATATCTGAAATCATTGTTTGCTTACTTCAGTTGTCTTGCAATGATCAGCAATTTGTTGAAAATCAATTCAATCTCACTTCATTTTAGCGAAATTGTCCATGCCCCTTAAACCCAATATATGATTTTAAGAAAATATTTTATTTTCGCTAGCTCGTTAGAAATAAAAGTGTATAAATAGTGCCAGTAGTACGAAATTTATGGCAGTACACCATGACCAAAGTGTCAACCAGGACGCACAAGAGAAGTCCTAGAAAAAAATCTGGGGATCATATCTCCAGAATCTCATAGATTGCCTTGGTTTAAATATGTCTCTGGCTATGGCACTGATGGATAATAACACAAACTAAAAGACAAAATTGACTGTTTCATATCCAAAACTGTTAGGCCCTTTAAAATATTATTGAAACTTTAGGGCTTTATGATGTCATAACTGTTTAACGACTAATTATTTATGTCCCAAAATCAATGGGCCATATGAATTGATATACTATATAACAGAAGTGAATTAGGTTTGAGCGACACTGTAACAGATATTAGTTATGCTCATAAATACCCGACCGAGTTTGGTAAAAAATGCATTATATGGCATATTTTGTGAAATGGTCAATATTTTGTTAAATGATCACATAACCGAAGTCAACAGCTCAAAATGGTTGGTTAGCAAAATGATGTATACAATTAATACCAAGTTTGGACTCAATTTTGTGGCTGGATAAGAAAACTATGCGTCAACAAATGCAATTAAAAGATATAGAACATTATAACAATATACAATTATTAATTAATGCATCAGTTGGTTTACTACCTTTAAGTAAACTACAGCTACATGCTGGGTACTAAAATGAAGAAAACAAGATTTATATTTCAATCAAAACATTCATTGTTAAGGAACAATTGTGGCCCTGGTCCTATTTTGCATGCAACCACCTTAGTTATCTTCGATATCGCCTTTTCTTTATCCTAAAAATACTTCACAAAGTAAATTCGATTAAGTAATTCCTTGCGAATGACACTATTTCTATTCTACTTAATAAACGACGTGCACAAAATTATACACGTTTCTGTCCATCTATTTTCTACGAAAACACAAAGTTCATTGCTAGATCACTCGTATCAACATCCAGGATAAAAGGTTGTGCAATTTAAATTGGTTGTTTGGTCAAAAAGCATGCACTTTGATTGGTCGCAATCGGCAGTTTTATTGGTCAAAACATTCCTGATATAAATAACTATCAAAGAGGAATCCGGCTTGCAATATTCGCTATGCATTTCATTTTAAAGTAACCGACTATAAACACACTTAAGAACAAGTAAACAAATTTAATTCATACCATAAGAAAAGTACTTCAGTCCAGTATATGTTTTTTCGAGTAAGACTGCAAACGTTTTGGCAATCAAATTAAAATGTGGAACATCTTTTGCGTCACAATCAATAGTTTAACACGACTTAGGTAGAATTCGTCACAATTTTATTTCACTGATAAATGTTAACAAACCAGCGTACAGCATTAATTTAGAAGTACTTAATATGAAAGCTGGTAAAGTTTTTGTCACTATACATTTATAGACAAAATGTAATTGTAAAATTGTAACATCTTTTAATTTCATTTTTAGTGTTCATATTATCATATATAAGGTACATTTTTTTGGTACAGACAAGTGAAGAAATGCAAACCAAAGCAACCAATTTGAGGTTCAGGAAAAAAAAGATTAATAAAAATTATATTTAAAGGCTAAGCCATATTACAAATAACATAAATCATTATAGTGCTTGTTAAATGTTATTCAATAAGAATTCGTTACAGTTACAAGATCATATTAAGACTAAATTGAAATCATACGTACATATACTTGTTTCTATAAGTTTGGCTTAAAGTGGGAAGCAACAAGGAACTCTGTTTTAATCGAACACTTACATTTTATGAACGAAAATTATAAAGTACATGAATACGACAAACAACCCAACGTCAATTAAAAAAACGAAAGTAGATCACTAGAGAATGATTCAACCATTTATCTTCGGTAAATATTAAATCTTTCTCTTATTTTACAGTTGAAATAAAATGTAAAATTCTGGAAAAGCCTGATATTGTTTTGGATTTGATCAAATTACAAATGTGATGCTAAATTTGCTACATTGAAAGGATGTAATCAAAGTATCTTCATTCATTTTACGAAATAAAGTATTTAATAGAAACGAGATATAGTATAAGCTTCAATGTCCTTCTCAATTCTGTCGTGAATGTTTTGTGTTGTACATATATCAATTGTCCACTCTTTATGTCTTAGCTCCATAGTTTATCCTTTGCATTATGCTAGGCTTTTGATTATCTTGAATTTTAGTGCGGATCCGTACGACTCATTTACATTTTGATTCGTCTGTAAGCTTCCATGTGCATGATAAAGAGTGGTTGAGACGTTACACCACTCAATGAATAAACAAACTTGGTTGAGTATTATTATTTATTTTCAAAAGGTAAGTGGCCATAACAGAAAAGAACCGGTACATGACCTCGCGTGGCCAACCATGGGGAATCCCGATAATGATATGTAAAAAAAATTGGAAGTTTTCAAAAAATATGCGAATACATCAACAAGGGCGCTGCTGAGCAAACGCCGACGTTTATCTGTTGTTCTTGTCGACAAGGGTCAATATTTAAGTTATGGCACAACGTCAACAATAACACCAAGGCTATCCTAGTTACATGAAACATTTTCCCATTAACATATAAATGTAAAAACAAAATCAACCTTTACCCACTATACATTATGAATAACAGATGGGCACTAAACTTTTCAATTGAAAATGAACACAGGGGGCTGTAGAGTCAACTTCAACGAACTTTTGTATTATTTTTTCACTAGTCTAAAAACTGGAGAACCTTAACTCATTAAAGTTAAATATTGATTTGCCTTGCATATGTGTATTTCCTCTAACAAACAACCTCTTTGTACTTAGTTTTCTTTGATTATCTTCAATAGTTTTTGACTTCTGGACAACGTGTTTTGACACATAGCTTTAAATAGTGTTGGTACCAATACCCAAAGTATTTTCATCATATTAGTAACACTGTATATCATTGTATGCTATTAATATGGCTATTGTGTTGTTACAGTCTACGTCCCACTGTTATATTATCATTGTAAGCTATGAAACTTAATGTCTATTCAAGGAAAGGAAACCGACTTATACTTAGGAGATCATTTGCTAGAAATTATTTGTTCAATCGGAGAGAAATTCGCTGAAAGGGGCTTTACCGCGAATGGCGTTAAGGACATCTCGTTAAAGAGTTGCTGCACAGATCGAGAAAAAGATAAAACTGTGACTTTCTGAGAGCAAGTAATTACCATTCAAAGAAATCCATTATCCTAATGTAGAGTATAAGTATCTTTCATGGCCGAGAGGTTAAGATAGGTTCATCCAACTCGAGCGTAGGGTGTTTTGCGGAAACGAGGTTTACCGAGTTTCAGCAAAACACCCTGCGCGAGGGTCGGGATGAACCTATCTTACACGATCGGCTATGGTAGATGCTTTTTCACCCACCAGAGTTAAACAGAATTAAGTAAACTGGAACTCTTTTGTGCTTAGTGAAAATAATTTCGTATGGATATGCAATAAGTCGTGGTTGTCATTGATATGCGCCTAGTGATTCAGATTATGTCAAATCGGTCTTTAAAAAGTTTGATGGAGAGTGAACCATTATTAATACTGTCATTTGTTTCCGTTCCGGATAGAAAAATCTAACCCGAGAGCACCTGCGTTGCCAGGTAACTAGACTTGCCGAGTTACCGGCCACGCTGCGTGCCCGAGGGTCGGTTTTTATTATCCGGAACGGAAACACATGATTGATATTTTTTCTAGCACACCTTAAATTACATTTTTTCTTGCGAAAACAATACATAGAAAAGCGCATTTTGTATTTTTGACCAAAAAGCGCGTGCGATGATGTTTACTGACGTCATGATGCGCAGTAATTTTTATTCAATGCATACGTCAAGAAGTTCCTTCATTATCACGTCTTTTAAGGGTTATTTTATTTTGTTTTGAAGGTATATTTTTGTAAAGTTAATTTTTATGGAACTCATCTATTGAAATCTCATATTGATGGTCACATGGAGTGTAAAATGAAAGAAATGAATAGTATGACGTCACAGCGTGTGACTCATCTGGCATGGGGGATGGCAGATGGAGTTTTCCAGCACGGCTGAATTCACAAGAAAAGCCTATCCGGTGTGCTAGAATGGTTCTTGCTTGCACAGCAATATGGCAACGTAGCTATACAGTACAAGAGTTTGTCTTATTTTTTTAAAACACACAAGAGCCGTGAAATAGGGGACAACTGCTTCTTAAGTGCAATCAGATTAAAAGGATAATGCAATTACTAATATACATATGTCAAGAAAAAGTAACATATAAGCGTATGCCATACCCATCATGTTTGACATAAAGTGTTTGGGAGTGATGAAGTAAGAGGTAGGGTCGTCGGTCGTGCATGCGACACATCGTCTTTATGTACCAACACATATGTAAAGTGATTTATAATCCCTTCTTGCACAACAAAGCTACAGGCCGCTACCAAATGCGATTAAACGTCATTCTGTTTTGAGCACAGATACCTATTATTTCAATATTCATGACAAAGTTTAAGCCCGGACATAATTACTATATGTGCATACATATAGAATGCAATACTGAATAAGCTCTTAGTATGACCTTGAACTTTTAAGTAGGTTTGTTGGTCTTGCACACTCCACTTCGCATTTATGTACCCAACACAATTGTCAATTTATTTTAATTCAACTCGAGCATGACAAAGTTATATTATACTGTTCATGCAACTAATTTTTTATTTATGGATTGATTTACTACTCAATGACTTCAAAACGGTTCCCTTACATCAGGACATGTAACCCAGTGGTCATTTTGAGTGTGTTTTCATTTGAGGTAAAGAATATCCGGTCCCATTTTCTCGAAACTTCTTAAGTCTCTTATTATATGATCAAGCTTAGCTCGATATTTTTGGTTTGTATTATTTGCGTCATATGTACTTCTTTAAGAGATTTAAGACTTGAAACAGGAATTATTTTTATGATAATCACGATAAACTTAATGTATTGTGGTGTTTTAACGTGAATTTTGCATGTCTAAGATTAACTTGAATGTCAGTGAAGTGTACTATTGCATAAATAATTCAAAGTCATTAAGTTTAACTGCTAAATTGAAATTGAACGTCTTCTGGCAACGTAGTCAAATGTAAGGATTTCTGACACAGTTAACCGTCTTTATAAATTCTAGGTTGGTATCGATGGAAATAGTTCCGAATGAGCCTGAATCTGTGACAATTATGTTTTCTGCCTCCTTTGATGACAAAGACACTTATTAACTTAATTTTGCTTTCTTTGTGCTGATGTAAAATAATATTTTACTATTTTTATTCCACTTTACTATTATAAAAGCGACATCAAACGAGCTATATATAATGTGATACGTTTGATGTTTAACATGCGTTATAACTGCGATTAAAGTTGATTTGTAAAGACAAGAATGTCAACATGGTACAGACGTTTGCCTAACACATACAAAGTTAACGGTGCCACGACCACAAAAGAAACAAAAAAAATAAACAAAAACAATATTCATTCACGAACAGTTTTTAAAAATAAATTTCCAATAAGTCATGTTAGAAGTTAGATACCTAGAATAAGGATCAATGTCCTAAATAAAAAAGCTCCCAAACAATTTTCATTGATAATGGTATTTCAATGTCGACATTAATAAATCTACAAGCAATACACTATATGCGCACTATTTAAAGCAAACACTACGTTCATAATGATTCCCACAAATGGTTGGAAGTTTCAAGTAATTCATTCTCGTTTGTTCTATAAAATAAAAACAAGTCACTCATTCCCATATATTCAATAACTATTAAAAACTCTTAAACTGGACAACCTGTGAAATGATAGTTATGTCTTTGGAACTTTTTTGTTTTAATACACTTCCTTCCTGTTATTGCAATTTTGCACCTCAACATTACCGGGGAAGGAATTCTAGTTACATAACTCAAAGAAAGTTCTTGTCCGTTATCTGAGCCGAAACTCACTATCACCATAAAAATGCACGCGAGTGTTATGGCAAGGTGTAAAGTAGTGAAAAGTCATTGACACTAAACTCACTTTGGAGATATAACACACACAAATTCATTAACGCTGTACTTAAAGCATGTTGTTACAAGGTTTATTTCGTTTGTAGCTATCAAGATAAGTTTTGATTCTTGATTTTTTTATTGTATTCTTTATTTTAGTCGCTTGAGAGCTTGTGATCTACAGTATAGTCGACAATACTAACATTTGTACATACTCGCATTATGAATCAGGCATACTTGAAAAGGTCGGCATGGGTAACAGGTACTAATCTAAAATAATGTGTGTTTGTTTTCCTGGTTATCCTAGAATCGTCTTGATTGCTTTGCTAGCCATATTAATCTTAAATAATGTGTGTTTATTTTGGTTATACGAGGCATATTCTTTATCGCCATGCTAGTCGTACTATGTGTGTTTGTTTTCCTTATTTTGCGAGGTTTCGTCGAGAATAAATGAATAAAAAAAATCCAAGCAGCACGTTTTTTTTAAGAAGTCCATGTTTGTTTCTTCTACTGGGTATCTGATGTATGGTCATTATCTGCCATGTTATTCGTCCTATCGGTTCTAGAATAGTGTGTTTTGTTTCCTGATTATCCAAGATGTCAGTATTTTCCGCCGTAATAGTTTTGATATTTCAATACAGAATTATTAAATGGAATGCGAAACAGGAGGTCCTTTTTTGTTTCCTCTGCAAGTAATTTCTGGTATGGTAATTCTCCGCCATACTATTTGTGTAAGTCGGATTCCAAAGTAGTTGAATGATGTGCCCGATCAATGTTTGGTTTTTAAAGATATCCATGTTTTAACATCTACAGTTTATCCGAAGAAAGGCTCTTATCCGTCCTGTTAGTCGTGTTATTCGTCTCCTTATTATTAAACTGAAATGCCTGACAATTGTTTGTTTAAAAAGTTGCTAATGTTTTAATTTCTAAAGGTTATCCGAAGTAAGGCTCTTATCCGCCCTGCTAGTTATGTTATTCGTTTCCTTATTAATGGAATGGAATGCCCGATCAATGCTGTTTTAAAAGTAGTCTATGTTTTAACTTTTACAGGTTATCCGAGGAAAGGCCATTATCCGACATGCTTGTCGTGAGATTCGTTTCCCCATTGGTTAAATGAAATACCTGACCAACGTTTGTTTTTAAAGTTGTCCATATTTTAACCTTTACAGGTTATCCGAGGTAAATCCATTATCAGCCATGCTAGTTGTGTTATCCTCTTCAAAAAAAAAAAAACTATAAAAAAATGCCTAAACGAACTGCTTAGCTAGGTCTGGTATCATTTTCCCTAATGGTTGAATAAAATGCCCGATCAGCGTTTTCCTTTACTTGGCATTGTTTGTTTATTTTACTGTTTATCCGATGTATGGTCATCCGTAGCCTTAGTGTTGGTTGCCGGCCCTGATCCGGTATTCGATTTGAACATGGCGCCGTTATTTTGTACTGCAGATTCAACCTTTGAGTGAACAGCATGTATCTGAAACAATTAAATGTTTAACATTTCATAACAGGGTATGTTTATATACAATCAACATGTCTTTAACCAAACATTTATCATATTCGCTAGCTAGGCCTAAGTGTCTTGTCTTGTTTGCCATAAGTGTGCGAAGTATATGGGGATATTCGATAACGAGGAATATTTTATTTTTTTGTATTCTTATGGCCATTAAAATAAGGGACTGACATTCGTTTACAACAAACAATCTTAACTCTAGACTATACAATGTCAAATCGACTTGTTATAAGTTCGTGAAGTAAATGGGATTGGATATTCAATTATGTGACAAGTAGCATCTCCTTAATTACGAACAAAGATACAACTTTACATACTCCACGCCATTTAGAATACAACGTGGAACATTATATATGTTTAAATTTGTTAACGAATTAATAATTGATTGAATACTCACTTATCTTCCTTTCTAGGAATAAAAAAATGTATTGTTACAAAATAAGATTTAATAGCCATGCTAATGCAAACCGTTATCCAATGATGTCGTATACCTTTGGTAGAAATACCACAAGCTGTGTGACTGTAGTTCCAATGATGATACATCCGGACGTGATCCCATACAGCATGACAACCTCATTCTCCAGGAGAAGAGACAAGGTGAGGCCAACCGCGCTCAGGACGACCACGTTGTACAGACAGAGGCCAATCTGTTGAGAGTCGTTCAGGGCCTCGATCTTTACCTGAAAATGTTCATGGAAAATAGAACCTAAATAAATTTAGTTCCAATATTTTGGCAACTGAACTGCTCATGATTTAACGTACGACAAATAAAAAACAACAACTTGTTCTCGCTATTAAGTTACAATGTTGATATACGGTTAAAATAACATAACATAACATATCGAACTGTTTTTTCTGCATTAAATGCTTTCACATTTGTAGCCTTTAAAATACGTATACAACACATTCAACAAATATGAGTGTAGTCTGAGTGGTGTTCACACATTTGTGTTTCTAGTTCAATGTCTTATTGGTCATTGTCTTGTGCGTCGTAACAAACTGCAATGTAATTGTCATTAAAGTTTCATGGTCGTAAGCGTTCAGGGAATTTATCATCCGGATTTTTGGGAGACTTCCTAAAAGAAAATTTGAGAACTTCTGGATGTTTTGCTTAACTAATGGACTAAATGGTCCTATTTACAGGGTTTGTTATGTCTTATTTTATTTTATTGAGAATTTCGTCAAGAAGGACTTTGTGTTTATCTTTATTCATATGGCATTAATGGACATCTTAATTTGTAGTGTTTCATTAGATATACTTTAAACACATCGGAAAAGTTACTACGCCGCAAAAAAATATTGCTCTTAAAGTAGTATAACTATTTATTTACAGGCAGGTCATGAAATATTTAGATGATCCACGGACGGCAGTCAAAATATAAGGAGCGTCATTGGGGAACAGCGTCCTCACACGATATGTTCTACTTACATTTGCAAACAGCGGTGCGGAACGTACACAATAATAAATCGATTGAGTTCCAATTTACAATATATTATTAAAGGATCGTGCAGGGAACTCGAGTTTGACTGACCGTTTCAAAGCGAAAATGCTATCATTTATCAGGAAAGGGTTTTTCGATGCGTGTCTTGGTCTGTTTGTGTTGTGTGTAAGTATTTGAGTCTCTTTTAATGTCGTTTTGGTATTTCATATTTAATTGGTTTAAGGATCACAGTCGAAAGATAACGAGCGTCATTGTGGGACAGCGTCCTCACATAATATAAACTGATTGGACTTAAATTTGCAAACAGCGGTTCGGAACGTACACAATTTTTAAAAAATACTCATCATTTATCGGGAAAGGCTATTTTGATGCGATATGGTCTGTTTATGGTGTGTGTACGTTTGTGTTTCTCTGTTAGTGTCGTTTGGGTCCTTAACTAGTGCCTCTAAAAACGGTTTTTGAATTAATGACTACTGGCCTTGTACAAGTAGTTTACATTGTTTTATTAGTAGTTGTTATATTGTGCAAACATGCTTTACATCTCAAGACACCAGATACAACTGCAAGATTATTTTTTTTAAAAATGCATAAAATTGATACCGCTGTGTACAACGCATTGCATAACTGATGAAGCACAGCGAAGTGTTTGCTTATTTTTTCACTTAGACGAGCCGTGTCAGATATATGTGTGTTATTGAAATCTGTATAGCTACAAGCTGTGGGACTAATACGAACCAGTTTAAATCATCCTTACAGCTTTTCATTTCAAAAACCTAATTATCTTAATGTACAACTCGAGCACAGCTTTTAAAGCTTTACATTGAACAAATAGTAATAAATCAATCAAATGCCCCATACTAGCAAAGCCTACATTCCGTATACAAGTACCAATAGTTTTTTTTCTAAATTGATATTAGTTAAATTATATAATACAGCTAAATTAACTTAAAGATTAAGTATATTTCATGACACATATAATAAATATACTCGTTAGTGTAGAGCATGATCGTTCTTTGCTGTTATGTTCTAAAATTTCACATCCTTGACACCTGATTCATTCGTTTATGTTTTCTTAAATGGTGCATCATTTAGAGCTGACTCATTTTTTATTTATTATAATAGCGCCTTCTGGATACCCGACTTGTATGTTTGGTCTTAAATGGCGCCTACTTGACACTCTTCTTTTACGTATGGTTTTTATTGGCGTCTCCTTGACACTGGACACAAACTCGTACGCATTGTCTTAAATTGCGCCTGCTTGACACCTGACTCGTACATATGTTTTAAAACGCCTCATCCTTGGCACCAAACCCGACCCATAAGAGCCGACTAAAATGGTCCCTTCTTGACCCCCGACCCATGTTTCGAGCCAGAAAAAGCGCCTCAAAAATACCCGACTCATATAAATAGGGTGTTTCATAATATATGTCCCCTTTAAAAACTACGTTTTTCCTAATTTCCTGTTGGCCGGGCTTTTAATATGGCACAATCCAGGGAATTGTCCAGAAGTGGTAAAATCATTCAACGAAAGCAAATCATCAATTACCGTTAATATCAGAACCATAACAATAAATATTTGAATTCAGTGTTGAATATAAAACAAAAGAGGTTTGAAGAGGGCCAAGAGACAGACCGGCGGCCTAACAACCATTGATGTCTACGTCCCGTTTTAAAATGAGAAGTATGTGGAACTAAAGAAGATATACGATATGTAAAACATCTGAAAGGTCTGTTCTTCGGGTGTTAGTTGACATTGACAACGCTGCAAGTTCTACCAGTGTTTTTAGACTTCTAAAGAAGGATTTAAAGCATACACCATAAATTGTTTTCATAGCATTTATCATTTGAAACGTAAAAACATTTCAAGCAGTCATTTGTAAAATGGATGATTTAGACGAAGCCTATTTCCCTCTCAATGTCCACGTAAATAAAAAGAACTGTAGGTATTGTAGAATTGAAATTATTATAATGAGATATTCTTGAACGCTGAAAAAGTTACAGTCTGGGTAGCCTTGAAGTGTTGTACGAATTATAGAGTTGTTCTTATTAAGAATGATGATGGCAACAAATGCCATGACCTGAATGTTTGGAAAAATATATTTTGCAAGCATTGCTAAGGTAAGCTATTTATATACTATCTATGTTGTTAACGTAAGTCGGAGCCATTTGTAGAAAAACACTGGTGTCATAAGAAACTTTCAACGAAGACTTGCAATCGTAAATGCAGAATAAGGACGTCATGTGGAACAAATATTGTAAGCAGACTTATTAACAAAGCATACTGTAACGTAGATGAAATTATAGGTTATTTAACATTGTTCTGAATGGTTTAAAATAGCGCCTCCCTAATTGCCGGCTGTAATTATGGTCTCAAATTTCGCAATCCATTTACCAGACTCATATTCATGGTAAAAGAAATGTACGGCATTGATTCCAGACGCATGTTAAAGGTCTAAGATAGCATCTTCTTAATAAGCTTTTCAGCAGTTACTGCTTAGCAAACATTACAGTTGGGCGAATTCGATGACATATTACCTGACTAATTAGGTCCTTCACAGACGATTTCCATTTCGTGCCTTTTTTCTCTGTCGTAATGAATACGTTGAATGATTTTAAGTGTGGTTTTCCAACCAATGTTTTAAAGCGAAGCAATACATGTTGGAGCATATGATTTTCATCAAATACCCCTACGTACCGACTCACAGATGGTGTTCGGGTCATGTTTTAAATATGATAAGGCATTGTAAAGGATGACCTTACGTGTCGTGTTTCCCAGGCAAGGAATGCTCCAAACGACAGAAGGGAGCCCTCTATAATGTAGATGGCCCAGCCGAAGTACACCGAATAATCAGACCTGCACATGCGCACAAACGGTCGAATTTCAGCGTCGTTTCCTTCCATATGCACCTGAAAACAAAAATCAAATAATAGTTAATATCTGCATATCGACTTTTAAACATACTAAATACTATATTGAGCTTGTCCCTGTCGTTTTAATGTCTTTATATCATTATGATTACAATGTTAGAGTTTGACTTCTCTAAGAACACCTTTATACAAACAGTATAACACGAAGGTCACCTCTTTTTCTAGGTACTGCACTACCACCGAATGCGGCCCAACTGCCTCCCATGCAATAAGGACGCCGGTAATCACAGCAACTAGGATACCGATTATTGCAAGAAGTTGGTAGTCTTTTATTGTCTAGAAATGTTTAAAACAATTGTTAAGTAAATTTGTTTTTATTAACTCGGTTTAGGGGCAATTTACAGGGAACTCAGTCGAAATTAAACAAAAGATGCAAATAAAAATGCTTGTCGATAATAATGTCGACACATGATTCAGATGAAAGCCAAATGAGCATTGGCCGTTGTGTTTCTCGTAAAAAGTGGGTTTTATAAATTATTAAAATTTGAAACCAGATATTACGTACCTTAATACAAATATTTAGAGACTGTTCGTGCGTTTTGATTTGTTGCAACACGATACCATTAAGATGTTGTTTAAAACTCTTACCATTCTAAGAAGTTTTTTGTTGGTGAAAATTCTGTAAACTCGCCATGTTTTAGTGAATAGCGCACCAAATGTCACTGTAAACCCGATACAGAAGAGGCAGACGCGAGCCTATACAAGTAGAAAAAGGATAAACTAACAGAACCAAACATTTACAAAAGGAAAGATGTAAAACACTATCGAATACAGTTTTGTCCATTCCAACATCAACTTTTACGTGGATTGGTGGTGTTCGTACGTTTGTATCTCTTGTTAAATTTTGGCCCTTACCTTGTGTCTCTAAGGATTTATAAAAAAAACTACTGGGTTTGTCCCTGAAGTTAATAGTGTTTTATTGTAGCCTTGTTGCTTATATGTATGTGAAAAATGCATATTTCAAAGATAATATATTAATATTACCTTTTCCATGTCGGTCTAATTAAAGTTGTATTTGAAAAGCATGAAAACCCCATATACATGTATGCTAATTATGAAAAGAAACAGTGCTGTTTAAAACAATAATTGAATACCCATGTAACAGTGCAAGTTTATAAACAAAATGGCAACTACAACAAAAATGGAATACGCATTTATTATATACAAGTGAGTTTTGGGAAAAAATTTCAGGACATTGACAGTGTCGATATTTCACAATTCATTGGCAATGCTTGAAACAGTACCATCATACCTTGCACAAGCCTACGTGGTATCCTGGACAATAAGTACATTAAAAATTTAACATTAAAGGACCGTAACTTTGCATGAAACCACATTGCCTTCACATATCACAGCCATATTTTCTGAATATTTGATGTAAACGTATCGGTTTAATTGAAACTGTTTATTATAAAATGATATATGTAACGTTGTAAACAAACTATTCCATAGTTTACATTTTCCATAATCATCAGTAGAAATATACTTAAGTAACAAACAAGAGCGTCCCGTAGTGATCGCAAATACGTGTATGTTGTTCCTAATGGTTTCCTCCTGATAACTATGATGGTTCTTCCTATAAATGCAAAAATTGTCACATGCAAAGCATTTTCCAAGATTTGAATGAAAATCTTGAATTGGTTTTGTATTGTGCAAGGATGATGTGTTGTATTTTTTCTTCGACACACAGGCAAGCTTAAAAGGACCACGACATCACCTTGCAAACAGCTCCATGCGTCGTCTCTGTCGGTTTGAGAAAGACAGTTGAGTAGCACATCATACATCCAAACAGTAACACGTTGTTAATGTTCGGAGAGGCCATCTTCACTGATCTAGAAAAAAATAGTAAACGATATGTCGACTACTGGTTGACACATAGGATTAAATTAAAATAATTATATACATATTTAAAAACCGTTTCATATTGACGCCCTACTGTGTCTTGTACAAGTGTGTGAGGTAACACAAAGCATGACATGCTCTTCAACATTGGTATGATTCATAAAACAATTATGAATAAAACGTTCATACATGTTTCGTGTTGGCATTCTCTTCAATAGATACTTAAAAGGCAGGACTCGAAATATGAATATGAAATGACCGCACATTACAGTGTAGACATACCACGTGGTTTGTCACGTCACATTTGGTTATTGCAAGAAGCAAATATATTTCGCTTTTATAATTTGTTTTGGATAAATCGCTGTAAGTTTGATATTTCCATATCATTTTTACAATACATAGGGCAGACTTTGAGTAAAATTGAACACTATACCTTGTTAATGAGCGATATGTTGAGCAATTCATATTTTTATCCAAATGATAAAAAAAAAATGCTTTTCGTAATAATAGAATACAAAAATTCTTGTTATTGAAAAAAATAAAAAACCTTTTTGGTCCAAAAATATGCTAATATGTATAGTTACCACGTTCGCCTATCAAACGGAAGTTCCAGAATGTAAATTCTATCCACAGGGTATATATAATCCTACACATGAGGCCAAAATTCTATAGAAATATGAAATTTTTGAATTCTGTTATTACGAAAAGCAAAAATAATTTGGTTATAGGAAAAAGAAGTTTAGAAAGTTACAATGGCCAACCTCTCTCATTTTTTCCGCAAGCACAATTGAAACATGTTTTCCGATAAATGTTGTCTTACAGCATTAGAAAAACATATACATGTTTATATATGACTAATAAATACCACAATCATACTGCTTAGTAAGTCACACAATTTATTTATCAGGAAACTCATCCCATCAACACGTTGCACGTCGTCGGTTTTTGACAAAAAAGTAGAGGTATTGCGTCGTCGGTCGCTTTGAAATGCGAAATAGTTCACATTAGTTGTGTACCAATTTAAACCCTGAAAGAACAATTGTTGTGCATACACGTGTTTCTTTTTACCGAACATGATGTTGATTCGTTCGAATCGTTATGTCACGTGGTCAGCTTTTGTCTTGTGTTAGACCTATTGCCCACTAACACGACTTTTACATTGGGGGTCTCTCGTGTAATATTAGTATAGTCTTAATGGCTGTAAGTTTAAACAGAACCTCTGCTTAGTTCTGGACTATTGTGCCTACCCCTTTTTAAGAAAGTTTGTATTGTTTTAACGTACCTGTTTCTCCTGAACACAATGTTGAACCCAAACAAGGAGAGAGCCAGGATAATCCCACAGGCTGCCAAGGTGCACAAGGCTATGTACATTACTGGAGGGATGGTGATCTCTCGGTAGGTCACGTATGTAGAGTCACGTGGTATTTTGTTGTCTGGAAGAAATATGTAGTCTCAATTTGTAATGGCCGTCGTGTTTATACAGGTAAGTAAGAACAAAGACATTAGTCTTAAGCCATGTTGGATAGGAGCATTTTCTTTTTTTTATACCAAGCAAGTCTGAAGTGTTGTCTAGTATTTTTACGGATTGTTTTAGCGTCTATAAAACGTCGCCTTGTACTTCGTTTTTAGCTTTATCTTTAAAAATAAACTCAAAGAAATCCCACCATAATCAAAGACGAAAAAGAAATATAATGGAGTTAAAAAATTTCTTCGAGGAGTGACAATTTGTCTGCTATAACCATCTTAAACCGACAAAGTTATATACATCCGCATGTGGGAGATATTATTGTTCAAGCAACTTAATGTAAAAGACATCAAACTAGCCAATCAAAGTGTAGCGATTTTTGACTGTGTAAACAAGTCGATTTATTTATTTGGTAGTGACGTCAAACTTAATGTTTTTGTTGGCAGTAAACTGGTTTCGGTTTTATATCGGTTTCACGAACTGTGATTTGTTGTAACTGTTTCAAATACAACCAAAACCAGTTTTAATCGTTTCTTAATGAAAACCGAAACCGGTTTTTGACACTATCGAAACCATTACCGGAGGCGGTTTCATCGGTTCGTTCCATCCGAAAACTAGTTTACTTCGAAAACAACATGGCGGAAATTGATCAACCACGTTTGTTGAAACTCAATCTTTTAGATAACAATGCCTTACAATGGGCAAATGAGCTGAATGAAAAGAATTATATTAGTAATTGTGTGGCTCAGTAGCTCCGCCATTTTATTGATAATGTACACAAAACCATGCACTTGTTACTTCAAGCAAAACTATCAAAACCGGTTTCGTAACTGCTGAAACCATTGAAACCAAAACTGAAACTGGTTTGGTATCAACAAAAACGCCCTAAGATATTCAATGTACAAACAAACCATAGTCAATTGGTATTATCTTAACAGGTATTGTTCGCTGGGAAATACTATGTAAATTCAATGTCCGTTCTAAAAATAATTATTTGTAACATTATACAGTTGTTGCATGGGCATTTGTGTAACAGTCAAAATTGTTGTCCCGAGGTGGAGAGGATGACTTTTGAACTGACGTCCCGAGTCAGATAGGCCGAAGGCAACAGTTTAGAATGTCATCACCGACACCGAGGGGCAAAAGTTTTCACTGTTACAAATGCCAATGCAACAATTGTTTTATTACCTGGGGCCGTATTCAATAAGCATCTTAGTAATAATTTTCAACTTAGTGAAAAATTGCCATTTTTCTAATTTGAATTTTAAGAAAACGAACAATGTTTGTACACCAAAAATATGAAAATAAGCAAGAAAATGGTCTAAACAATATATGCATATGAATAAATCTGATGAAAAGTAGCGGGTATTTAAAATAATCATTGTCAAAAATTACGAAATTCTCACTAAGTTGAAAATATTCACTAAGATGCTTATTGAATACGGCCCCTGATTATATATTTTGTTTAAACACGAAAGAGACAAATGCCTTTGTAAAGCGAATATATTGAAGTTTCACATATTGATTTTAATTACAAATACCGGAAATTCACGAGTTTAAACGATATGCAGTTTATATTTACCTATGATGGTGCCTCACGCGCGTTTAACAGTTCAAACTCTCAATAGTTCAAAACATTGTAATGTTATTTACTATTTGTAAAACAGTCAAAAATAGTGAATTACATTTATATAGGGCATCGGTTAATAATTTTGAGTGATATTTTCAAAAACCTTTTCAAAGCATTTAAAAACAATTTCAAATGACACATAATAAACATTGTTTGCTAGGCACCCAAAATCAACATACTTTTAAATAAAATACCTTATGTGCGTTTAACCGATAATATATAGGTCGGTTATAGTTATTACAAATAATTCCCGTAAATTATCACGGTCGCTGTGGCTCACTTTGAATCAATTCGTATAATTTGTAATATATGAACTAAACCCTTTTCATGCTCAATTGTTTTTAAACAGAAATGTTATACGGTGAGTAGAAATACTATAACTAATTTTCAATAATGATAATAGGACGAGCACGATTTCAACATATTTGTTTATTTCACAGTACTTTTAGTTTACAGTCCTATCTGTAATACTATATGCTTTACAATATTTATTTAAAAAAAACATTTTCACTCTCCAGATAATATGCCAAGTTTGAGCAGGATATAAGGATTTTTTGTGGCAATAATACTCGGAATGTAGAAAGGCAATTGATATATGTACAAAACAGAGTACTCAAGACAGGATCGAAAAGGAAGCTTTAAAGCTAATGATCTGTTACGTCAGTAATTCAATTTTCTTGTGCCGGTGAAAAAGACGCAATGATTTAAACTATTTAACTGGTTATAATATGGTTGATAGGTTGAAAGTTCCCAGGGCTTATTCACCAAAAATTGTGAAGAGGCCTAGCCTTTTCATTTTGGGAAATTTAAACGTGTGAAATTCTGCAAATTGGGAAATTTAAATGCGTAAATGTCTCAAAATGGGAAATCTCACATATGAGGATTTAAGAAACCTTTTAAACACAGGTCAAGGTATCCATATGAAACTTGGAACTCATGTTACAAAAAACAGGCTCATATCATACATGTGAGTTTACTCCTAGCTGATTTTTTTCATAAATTTTATGACCTTTTTAATATGAAATGTGTACAAACACTACACAGGGTCAAGTTTGAAAGGTCTAAAATGTATCGACTTCCAATTGATACACATGCAGATCTTATTGGGGGGAGACTTTGACTGCACTTTTTTAACATGACGCAATGACAAGGGAGGGAGAGAGATTAGTTTTAATCTTCATAGAGTTGATTCTAAATCGAGGGAAAGAATTGATAACAATATATGGACTAATTGGTCCTCGAATAACATTTAAATTATACAGCATTCTTCTGATGTTAACTTAAAAGATAAAAAGAATAATTTGCTCAAATAGAATAATTTTTTATTGTAAATTTTTGAAGTAAGATCTTCCTTTTGGGGAAAAATATGCCATTTTTCCCAATTGTGAAGTAGCTTAATTTCGGCCCCTAGCAAAGAAGGTGAAAAAGCCCTGAAGGTGTTATACCTTTCCATTTCAATACTCCTTTCAGCCAATTTATTTGCTTGGTATTAGTCGCCTGTGTAACATAACCGACATTCACCCTTTTTCCTCCTGAAATAAATAGAACTTCAAGGAATATATTTTCTTTTCATTAGGAAACAGTAATTGATCAAACGACGATAAATTGTATCATTAGAACGAACGGTTATACGAGTAGAATTATAAACATAAAGTGGATGCTTTTTGCAGTGACAGTTCAAAATGTTTAAAATTCGTAAAATAGGCAACAGCGTTAACAGTTTCATTTGAATCCGGTAGTCAGTTTGTTTAATGGCAGGATAAAAACGAACGTTTCAAACATAATATTATCAAAATTAAGGCATGTTCTAAAACATTAAAGACCTTCTACCTAGACTTTTAACGTTTATACCAAACTAAATGCAGAAATTTTTACAAGTGGGTATTTATTAAGTTCTATGGCAAGAGTTATGCTTAATTTAATTCAATAACTTTACATATATTGTCTCCTTCTTCCTTGTATAATGAACCCTAAAATGAATCAGTATTCTAAGGCTGGAATCATAACCCTACATTGCAACCTTTATAAATTACCGTATAAATACAGACATAATATTTAAAATATATACTCTTAATATCACTATCCATATAATTGTCAACATTTTAAGAACACAAAACCACAACAGATATATTTGGAAATTGAATACATACGTTCATACATCAATATTTACACCTCAACTTCCATTCTTTCGGACTCCACACACATTGACCAACCCAACTGCGTTCATACCCCGATAATGACATTAACCCCGCAATTCATTCCTTAATTAGTAGTTGTACTATATTAAGTGTTTGCTTAGTATGTTATGACACATAATGCTATATATAATAGCAAGGAAATGGTAAGTAGAAAAGCAACGGTTTAGTGAATAAACCTTATGACGAAATGATTAGTTGTGTGTAATCTCAGTTGTTTGTTACTTTCCTTTGTTTAGGCAACGCGGATGCATTAAGACACATACAGCTTTCGAGATGCCTTGTGGATAATAAAGATGATTCCATAACACATATTAATAATATCATTAAAACAGCAATTATACAGCGTCTCGTTGATTGACATGCAAAACACATGCAAATTGTCTCCTATAACAAGTGTTCCAAGTTAAATTATTATAGCCCCACCGATTTGTCAGTTATGGCAACTGCAAAAACAATTGCACGACGCAAACCATGATGCAAATGACTTTACGGGTACCATAAAACACCATTGGTTTTCGAAATAGCAGTCGAGGTAATATCATGTTAGTTATATATAGTATTGCCAACGATAAGGATACTAACTATTTTGAATCCCGGATCTGTAAAACCGACCCTTGACAATTACAAAAGTACCTTGAATGCGTTGTAACACCATGCTCTTGTCAGGATCAGCGCCCCCATCTTTAAATGAGATGCGGCCGGATATTCCGACGAGTGACGAGTCCGCCATACAGTTAATTATGATATCGTTAATGTCGCCGTCGGCGTATGTAAACTCGCCGAGCGTTTTCTCATAACCTGTTTGAAAATCATAATACAACGTGGCATTTTAAATTCCTTGAGGTTAATTTGAGCACTTTCTTGAATATTTTGTATCACATGTGTTACGTAATTTAAGGAAAATGCAGGGATTAGAAAAATACAAACTCATAATGCGGTGTATTGCAACCAGAAACCTTAAACTAATAATTTAGCTACACAGAAAGTCTATAAATTGATTAATTTTTCCCCCAACTCAGATAAGTAGATCCAAAAATTTAACCATGCTAGTAATTCTTATCTTGCCCTCGGACAATGCTAAAACAAGTACCCGTATGGAACTCCTTTTTAATGGTCATCACATTGTAATTAACTCGTTTGTTGAAGACTGTGGTCTGTAGCATCATAGAAACATTGTCTTGTGGCAATATTTAGAATGCTTATTAATCAATTCTCGCTTCAGTTGTCCCCATAAAAAAGTTTTCACGCATCTTTCAATAAATAATGTTTCACTATCCTCAGAACTACTTAAAGACCGATCTGACTACTAACATAATCTGAATCACTGCGCGCATATCCATGACAACCACGAATTATCACATATCCATACGCATTTATTTCCACTACGCACAACAGAATTCTAGCAAAAAAATGCTTCACTCTCCTCAAAACTACTTAAAGACCGATCTGACTATTAACATAATCTGAATCACTGCGCGCATATCCATGACAACCACGAATTATCACATATCCATACGCATTTGTATCCACTACGCACAAAAGAATTCTAGCAAAAAAAAATTTTTTTCTTAATTTTCTTAAACTGAGGTGGGAGAAAAAGCATATACCATAGCCGCACGTGTGACAATGGTTCACCCCAACCCACGCGCAGATTGTTAAGCGGAAAAACTCGGTAAACCTCGTTTCCGCTAAACATCCCATACTCTCGGCCATGGGAGATACTTATAGTTTTATTTTGTCTTCTGTCGTATTAGTTAGATTACCTGAAGTAAAAACTTGGTATGGGCGTAGTGACCGTATTTTATTTCAGATAATCTAACTGACTAAGAATAGACCCTCATTGACTGACACATTGTCCATGCATCATCTGACTCAAGGAGTGTGTATTGGATGAGAGGCAGAAGACGGACCCGCGAAAGTTGAAAATCTTAACGATTAAGCTTAGTACCATCTGCAATTTCATTGGATGAAAATGTAGGTTATATTCTAAACCGTATCAGCCTTGAGGTCACACCAAAGAAACGCTAAGCATAACTTAAAAAAATCTGAATATAAGTATAAACATTGGTTAACTAAATGCATTTATGTCGTGTCCTTCTTGCCCAACATTGCTCTATTACCTCTACGCGTTAATTCAGAGTCGGTGCAGTTCAGTGCTAAGGCGGCAATCCAGATGTGGTCGTACGACTGGCCGACAACACTTTTGTACATATCAAGGTCTGTATTATAGCCTGGGTCGTTGAAGTAGCGGTCCAAGAATTCTGAAACTGTAAATATTTGTGTTTTGAAGGTGAATGACACATTTTTTCCTAAATATTCCTGTTCTACATCATGTGACATCAAGTCATATTGTTTACAAGCTCATTGGCATGTTGTTTAAAGATTGTTTTAACATGACGGAAATTGTAGATTTTCCATAAAATATCCAGAGCTTAAAACTAATCGAGCAACAACTATTTTAAATAAATGGACACATAGTTATCATTCACAGTATACCCAATACTATAAAACCACTTTCACCATATTATGCAGCTTATCATTCATTATTTCATACATAAATTACTTATGTTTAAGTTTTATGTTTTTAGCTATTCAACCATGTGACATACAAAACAAAACAGGATAGGGTGAACATATAAAGGAACGTTATCACTCGATGTGAGAATATATATACTGGCGTACTCATTTGTTGAAGATACACGGATAATTTGTTAGAGCTTGGTTGATTTTCAAAGAAATGCGATAACACCTCATGAAAAGAGGCATTCAAGTAAATAGTTAAATTCATGACCAATTGAATAAGCATTACGGGCATAATAAGAGCGACGTCTTCCAATATCGTTGGAGCAGTTAGTTAGCATTTTACTGACCGTTCCAAGGCGTTTGGAAATGTATATAACAAACTAGGAGGCAATTCACCTTGTCTTACATTTTGTTTGGTAACTAAATTATGGAGGTTTAAATATCGTTTACCCTTACACATGACTTTGTCCCTTAATAACAGTCACATATTATTGTAATACATTTTCCATCCATGGTGTTGTTACAACGTATGTCATAACGCTATTAGAATTGAAAGCTTTTTTTTTAAATGGAGAAATTTATTAGTTAATAACAGAGATTTGTCAGTTATCCCGTTGCCGATTTTTATGCTGATATTAGCTATGAACCACTGCCATTCGGGGATTGTTCTTATATGACTTGCTTTCAAGCTTTTTGGTGCAATTCGAACAATTATCAGTGTAATTACAACAGTGAAGACTATCATCTTCCAAAAAGGCTTTAAAATATATTATAGTAAATACATTATGATCAAGAATGAGTACCATACGCTTGAAACAGTACATAATGTAAAACATATACCGTTGTTATAAAAGAAAAATTGCATATGTTTAAATAAAGATAAGTGTTTAATAAATCACTTTCAGTGCTCACTTGATGAATATCAACCGATTTCCCTCCGGGACAGCCATTTTCTACATTGTTAAATGTTCTTGACAAGAAGAATAGCATGAGTCATTATAAGTGGTCTCATTAATTGCACCTCACAATTTCTCGATTTAACGATATATTGTTAAGACATTCTTTCATAAAATGAATGAGTAGCGAATGATTTTTCTTGTGCTTTTGTAACAAAACTAGTGAGCATTAACCTTATCTCTAAATTCAAGAAACGTTTACGAAATCGAGGATTATTAGTATAAACAAACATGAACATCCCATGCCATTTCATTTTAAATAGACGCATTCCACGATGTGTTTCAGTGAAGTCAGTGAAGATGTTTTGTTGCCTGAAAAATGTTTGCAGGGTTTTGAAATAAAAAAATATTTATGCAAATTCAGCAATTATTACATTGGAAATGATATTAACTAGCTTAGAAGCCAATAAGTTTACAATGACCTTTTTAACGATAAAAAAGGTCAGTGATACTGTTACTCAATATGCCAAAGTTGAGGTATAACAGCTTAGTGTTTGCCCTACATTGTCAGCCAATCAGGGGCGATATATTTTTAAAATGACCAGTTTCTTATTTGTGAAGAATCGTTACTTATTGCTGAAGACTTTTCATGAATAAGTTAATTGATATAACTGCCCATGCGCATATAGTCCCGCCTACTGTTTGCATAGTCAAAGGCGCGATTTCAGTGTCAATGCTGATTTAATTGACGTCACACTATTTTGCAGTGATTGACAGGTTTTTTTGACATGCGCACGGATTAATTGTAAAGCGGATTTTTGCAATTTGAAGGGCTAACACTAATAAGTCGGTTAGAATTTTTATTCAATCTCATTATTTTATAATTTTATATTGCTTCATGTTGTTCTCATGCTTATAGAATTTCATATTGTTTCTGATTTTAGATTTTTGTTTAACAGTATATACAACCATCTTCATGTACAATCTTATAGTTACATAAATACTGTCTAGTATTAACCAATATTTTCAATACGCTTAATTTCATAGCAAATATACTTAACAACTGAAAGGTCTGACTGACCACCTGGCCTGAATATGTATTTTAAAATTATTTATGTACAAATATTTCATTTCTGGTCCAGACAGTTATTGTATAAGACTATATAACATTCAGTGATGGTTAACTACTTTCTTATGCAACAACGTCAGGGTTTTGAATATATATACTGTCTTGGTTTAAAAACAAGCCATGTTTCATTATCATTTAAATTCATTACTGGCATGTTACTCTGGCTAATGAACACATTTAAGTTTGAACAAATTCCTGGGCGATACTATTTCCCGGTCCCGGTCTCATCCGGTCCCGGTCTCATCCGGTCTCTGTTTTCATAATTTTATAGTAGGTATCGGGCGTGATCGTGAAGGTGTGAATGACCGCGGGGGGTAATAGGATTACAAAAGATGACAAGATTACAGTTGATTAACGTGCTAAATAAACAACCATAATATATGAATGATAACTATTTCACCATTTATTTTATATTTTATTTCAATAAAACAAATAATATTTCATATTTTATATCAATAAAACAAATAATAAATTATGGCAAAGATAAAACAAAATGTACACATGTACGAAACATTTGTCATGAAAAACAAACATTTTTTATCCATATTAAATTCAGTTATAAATTGTATGTACTTTTGATGATGGTAATACAAATAGAAATAATGCATGGATACATGTAAATTATGCTGTAAATTTAAACACTTGTGAGTTAACTAAGTAATTCAGAAATCCCGACTTTTCTTGTTTACCTATTGATTTTGTTGCAGGAAATGCAATGCCACGACCAGTTGTCTAATGTATTCTTGCCAACAGATCGTCTATTTTTAGTTTTTATTCCGACGCATTTCATGTGGAATTTTTTTCTGCATTTTCTATTTTCGCAAATGACTATGCTATCGACGAAATCTGGCATTTCACATGAACATAATGTTTTTATTTTAAAAGTCTTGGGGATACCCGAAAACGCTGCCGATCGCGACTTTTCATTTTCTTTAGGAAACGGATGGAATGTTTGATTTTCTAGACAGCTGACAAGATGCTCCCTCATCTCACTAACAACGAAATTGACATTTGGATTTACACAGCCATTCTTAAAACAAAATTCTACAGCATGCGCAATTGCGAAGACACCACAGTCATGTCCATTCGGTTGTTGTTGAACTCGCGGCACTTTAATCATTAGCTGGACTTTGTTACTGTTATATATTTGTGTTAGTTGTATTTGAATATTGTTCTTGAGTAATTTTATGTTTTCACCTAAACTGTCAAAGTAATAACTGCTATCAGTGTCTCTGGTCGTCTGCATGCTAGTTGTCCAGTGATTTGTACCATCAAAGTGAATTTGAACTGAAGGTGGTTGTTGTCTGGAAATTTTCTTATCTGTACTCCATGATTTATATTGTTCAACATAAAATGGCGCTGTAGTTGTATCTTGCAGACCATTCATTTGCGGGAATTGTTTTCTTAATACGGCAGATACAGCGTTCATGTGTTTATCAGTTAACCACTCGTTTTCGACAATGAGATCTTTTTCGTGTAAAGTCATGCCCGGCAACCACGGTGGAGACTGCTCATTACAAAGTTCAGTGTTTCGAGTATTTTCCGAATCAATTAATATTTCGCCTTTTACGGGAGACTTATTTATTTTAGGCATTTTGATGATCGTTTTAGAATTAATATCGGGTAATTCCACTGAAGTATTTATGTTTTTGTCCTGTTCTAGCTTTATTTTCTTACTAGCGATTAAATCATCATTTTCACTTATCTCGACCGCTGTCCGTTTACTTTTAACCGGAGATTCAAATAAAATTTCGTTTATTTCAGTGTCTATTTCTTTTGCTAATTTGGAATCTGGGGCGGGAACAGCCGTTTCATAGTCACTTAATTTTGGTTTTTTGTGTCCAAATCGTTTTTGATTTTTTGGTCTGTTTTTATACCGCATTAGGCTTATTAATTTGCGTTCTTCTTTAGGTTTTGATACATCTATTCCAATACTCTTTTTTGCAGCAATAATATGATAACAGGTACCTGTAGATGGACACTGGCACACCTCCTTGGGAAATAATTTAACGCTATAAATTGAATCTCCAACACCGCGAATCATGAACGCATTCATTTCGGGAACATGCCTTACACCTTGATTTTTTAGCACTTTATCTGCCAAATCTTCTTGAGAAAGAAATCGCTTTGCTTCATCTTGGTACGCAGACTTATTTACTGTTGTTTCTTTTTCATTTTTATTTTTTTGTTCATCAACGGTTTCTGTTTCAGATTGGTTTTTTACATTTTCTTGCAAAAAGTCCTTAACATGAGTTAAAATTTCATCTGGCTTTATCACTTTGTTAGGAAAAATAAGTTCATCGAGTGAAATTCCGAAATGGTCATATTGTTTTTTTAGGGAATAATTTCCTAAGCCAGCACGACCCCTCAGAACCTCACAGTGTATGCCGTTTTGTAGGTAGAATATACTTAGAATCATATTGTCAACTGGTAGTTTTTTGTTGTTATTCACCCACTTAATTGTATGATTGAAGCTTTCGGAGATATTTGTGGTAACACCTGATTTGGGGCAGAAAATACCAGCTTCTTCTAACAACCATCTACCTGAGTGTGTGACAATTTCTGGTTTAATATGAGTTTCGAAGTAACTATTAAATGCAGCGCACCAAGGTCCACTTAATTTCTCAAGGGCGAGTTCAAATGTTTCCAAAGATTCTTTCCGAAGTAACGTATCTAAGTTTTGTAAATACAAGTCCGTGTTTGCAGTTGGGGACTTCTTTTGTCGCAACCACTCACGCACATCTCTTTTGACGTGGTTCCAGCAGTGGAAAACGGAAGCATTATTTAACGTTGCCTGAACGGCTTTTGTCAAGGCAGGTTCGCGGTCTGCTACAAAGTATACCTTTTTTTTTGCCAAATTCGGACATTTGTCTTTTAGAACAGTCAAAAATCGTTCATGGAACTTCTGGTCCTTTTTCTCATGCAACATAAAGGCAAGTGGAATGGTAGGTTCACTTTTAAATAAGAAATGTTTGTACACTATTGGAGTTAGGTAAAAGTTCCCACAATCAAACGTAGTGTCTCTAGACAAAAACATTTTTTTCTTCCTCGCCATTAACAGACAACAAATTATTAAAATCTTCAATTGTTTGTTTCATTCCCATAATAACTGTCAATGATGGATACAGATCGATTTGGTGAATAAACCCATCTAACTGAAACGCTAGTTCTAATGAATTGTATATGGTGTCTTGCGAAAGTCGTTTGTTATTTTCTTTAATTGCGGCCTGGTTTTGTTCTTGTTTTAAGTTTCGAGGTGCTTCGGACGCAGCCGCTATACCGTCGACAGAACTTTTCATGTCATTATAAATTTTCCCCGGCGCAATTTTTTCAAGTTTAGATTTTATATCATCAAAGACAGACGGACACGTTCGAGTATATGTTCTTGTTTCAGTCTTTTTTGTATTACCATGCTGTATAGGTTTGCAAACGGTATCGTCTCCAGTGTAATGAAATAGGAAATATCTATCACTTTCGATTAAGTTCCATTCAGTTCGAACAAAATCACTAGATGGTAGCGTTTTACCATTTGCAATAATTTTTACGCGATGTCTAACCTTACAAATATTGGGTGACTTTTTTGGCAGTTTTTTTACACCATCGTTAATCCATTGATAGTGATCACATCGCCTATCCAACTTATTTGTGAATTTCAACGTGTCAATAATAATAAGTTGTCCAGCAACTGGTTTGATTGCCCTTTCGTTACATATAAGACTGGGGTCGATTGTACCATCTATACCATGTATTTTATTCCATTATATTACATATAAAAGCAAATAAGATTGTCAAATTAGTTTAACAATCATCGGCAATAACATACGTTGCCTGAGGCCATAAGTTCTGAACCGGGAATTATGAGACCGGATGAGACCGGATTTTACGAGGAGAGACCGGGAAATAGTATCGCCCCAAATTCCCTTTTTGTTAGGTACCTCTCAACTATGCTAAGCGAGTTTTATAATAAAATATACTATTTTATAAATACAGATTATCAGTGTTCATTGACCAGAAACTGCCAATTCATTCATTATTGTTTTCATATATATTCACTAGTAATGTAAAATAAATAGAATTGAAATTTCAACTGATTTGGCTCTCTATGTACCAGGTACCCTCCAAACCAGAGCACAAGTGGTCTTAAACAAAATACAGCATAGATCAGCTAGGTCTTAAGACGTATATATTGACATCAAATATACAGTCAATCATTACGACCTGAAACAGTTCGAACAAAAAGACTGAATAACGGTCTATAAAACGGCTGAAAATAAGAAACCACGGTCGCTTTCTTAGATTTCTTTTTCTCGAGAAAAAAAAACATTTTATAAACTCTAACCTATACTCAGAGCTCTCAACGTTGTATTTTTCCAAACCATTACACAATATTGAGACATTAAAAATATTAGCCTGATTTGAGCCAGGCTAGTCTGCTATAATTTACGACTGAAGTTAAAAAGGCGCCGTCTCCTGCCAAGGCATCCTTGTTCTTGTCCAATCCAGTACACATAATTGTTAATTAGTAGTATAGGTCTTATAGAAAACTAAAAGCCGGAGCAAGCGGATATTTATTGCTTAACAATACGGTGTCATGAGAAGTTACTTAACTAATAAAAAAACAAGTGTCATAAGAAATAACTGAACTAATTAAAAATCATGTTTTATCAGAAACGACTAAACCAATATAAAACAAGAGCCATATGAAATAACTGAACTAATAAGAAATCATGTTTTATCAGAAACGACTAAACCAATATAAAACAAGTGCCATAAGAAATAACTGAACTAATAAGAAATCATGTTTTATCAGAAACGACTAAACCAATATAAAGCAAGTGCCATAAGAAATAACTGAACTCATTAGAAATTATGTTTTATCAGAAACGACTGAACCAATATGAAACAAGAGCTATAAGAAATAACTGAACTAATTAGAAATCATGTTTTATCAGAAACAACTGAACCAATATGAAAACAAGAGTCATTAGAAATTACTGAACCAATTAGAATTAGAATTAGAATTGAATCGCATATGGTTGAATGAATTACTTCGGAGGAAAACCCCGTGTATAAGTATACATGTTATTCTTTTTATCCTCGTTTTTAGTGTGTGTATGTATACCACGTGATAAATACGTCATAAATGCTACATCGAATGGCAATATGTGCTTCGCATGAAGACATAAAAAAGACAACTTTTCTTTTTCTTCACCATTTTGATAAATTTCCTCAAACACTTCGACAAACCAGTTTTCAAAATAATGTTTCGACTGTTTTCCCTCAGGCGGCGGTTTTGTGAAAAGGTTTGTCGAAGTGTTTTAAGAAACTAAACTACCAAATGCGGGACTCTGTAAGTGGCGTAGGTTTTATTTAAAATGGTGAACAAATAGTCTAAGGTATAAAGGGCTGTCACTGTTACATTTTTATACTTTTATTTATTGTTACAGACATAATTACATTATAATTTGATTAACCTCGAAACAGTTATGTCGAAGTGTTTGATGGAACTAATCACCTTATCAAACACCGGTAAAAAACTAAGACGGGGCCCTTTAAGCTGCAAAGACTGCCCTTTGTTTCATTTCAAATGGTGTATTAAAAGAAAAGTTAACTTTGTTTAAAGTCTTCATTTGAAACAAAATATAGCTTTTAGAGGAAGCATTTATGACGTAATTTATCACGTGGTATTTACACACTACTTTTTATTAGTATTAAGCTTGAAGAAAAAACAACGATGTGGTAAAATACACATTAACTTATTACATTCTGACATCTGTCTTATTTACAGAGCGCATAATTTACATATATATTGCATAAAGAAACAACAAAAATTTACCCGTCATTCCGTGAATACCCCTCTCTTCTCTTGGGTTAAAATTAACGGCTGAAGTTAAGAAGGCACCCTCTGCAACCAAGGCCATCTGCTCCTGAGTACAGTCAATGTCATCCTGTTTCACCAGCCAAAAAGTACTGGGGTACCAGCCCGCAAACACCCATACGATCTTGGCGCCGTACAGACCTACCTTGTATGCCTTTAATAGGCAAAATATTAAATTTATTCAATTAAAGGTTAACAATTTTGGTGAATGAGCTAGTCAAAAACAAGATAAAATGCGGAATTAAATAAGATTTTTTGAGGAATGATAGCAGTTAAGCAACTTAAAGGTTGATTACTTTTTTCCGGCTGTGTATTACTCTCAGAATTGTATATAGAACGGATCATTTACTGAAAAAAAAAACAATTTTGCATTGAACTTTCAATATTATGCATGGAAGCAAGTATTTAATGATTCAATATTTTAGTAGTAATATTTCGCTCTGAATACATTGCCAACACGGACAATTCATACAACAAAATGTATTTTTCACGTTGATTGGCTGTTCTTCACCTGGTATTAATAAATACATACCGTTTGATTCATTGACTGTTATCCGAAATATTGAATTAATACTGAGATGCTCAGATATTGATGTTCATAATGCAATGATGCAACCTTGATGATGCAATGATGCAACCTTAATGGTGCAATGAAGCAACCTTGGTTACGCATTGATGAAGTCTTGATAATGCGGTTTGTTAAATACTGAAAATGTAATGATGCAACCTTGAAAATGCAATATTTTTTTAATCTGTGTTCTGAAGTCCGACTGTTGAAGCTGAACATTTATTATGAAGAAATGGTAAGACCTTTTTAATGAACGGCTATTTAAACATAATATAATACTATTCTTACGGCACACAGCAATGATCTCGCTCCGTCTTCATACATCGCTGTCATGATTATCCTGGCATCACGTTTCTGTCCATTTAAAGAAGATATATATGATGAATACTACAATATATGTTTGTATTCCAAACATCAGTATATACTATTATACGAACAGTTACACATTCGTTTGTTAAACAAAAAAAGGTTTTAATTAGCTGTTGTTTGGCAATCGTCCTTACTTTCTTACGATTTTTTATCATGCAATGTTCGTATATTTACTTTGATGTCGAGATAATGCCATAATATTGTGTGTTTTTTCGATATATTTGCTTTTTTTAGACCAGGATTAGAGTACTTCCGCTTAAAATCTGTATTTATATGTTATAATGTTTATTGTTTCTTCGACACGACAACATGATTAAAAATTGTGTAAAGCGTCATTTTAGAAGTTTTTTGTATTGAAACCTTTTTGTTCCATCCATTTTCCACTTGCTTTAATTTGTGAATAGTATAAGAAACTTAAACAGTACCATCTGAGGTCAGTAATATTTAGTTATTACTAGAAGGTACAGTGATAATTGACCTACGGCTATGTTCCCTAGAACTGATGACCGAAAACCCGTATACAATGATTACTATTTGTTACTGATCTGTTTACACCAGACCTGTTAAATTCAATCGAGAAAGACGAATGACTACTCGTTGAAGCTCACCTTCAGGTTCTCGACCCTAGACATGGGATCGTGCACAAAAATCTCCTGAGTAATTATGATGGCATTCATGTCCGAAGCTCTATGGAAAAAGTCCTCCGTGACCTAGGTCAAAAGAAAAAGAAGACCGTTATAGTTGAAATACGAGATTCTTTTAATGAACATTTAATTAATGCAACCTTTTTCCACCAAGCATTTTCAACGCACAGTTGTTCCTTATTTTTTTGGTTTCGAAGCATTTTCGCACAGCATTTTAAAAACACACGTAAATGATCCCAACCAATTACGTCATTGAAGTATTGATTAGTACCTTCTAGTGTGATCGATTAACTATTTCGTGTTCTCATCATGAGAAAATGATGTTACTTTTGATCAAAGTATCGTCCAGGTTTCATTTCTTATCATAAAACTACGTCTACTTTTGAACTCCTTATTTTGAACTTGAACCTAAAATATATAATTATAATTTTCAACAAAATGATAGTTTCTTATGTACATAGTTATAATTGTTGTAGTTTCTTGCTTATGATACATCATATAATTTCTACATAAGACGGTGAATAGTTTGAGCAAAGGCCTCAATTCGAGCCAGAGTGCATGCTCGTAGCGCTTAATCCTAAAACTATCAAAGACTTAATGCAATCTGTCGGTTGTCGTCTGCGAGTGTATGAGTGTTAGTACTAAGATGGTTTAATTGCAGCGATGATGCTCATTATTGCCAAATCATTATGCTCTATATTGCGAATAAGTGTTATGTAACTCGGTTTATATCGGCTTTATGACAGTATAACCGGTATTTTTGTATTTAAGTTCGCGGAAGCGGAGCAATATTCTCTATAAAGTACACATTTAAAAAGTCTTATTTATGGTTTATAATATGTTCTTTTGACGGATATATTATTATTACGAAATAATGCCATAAGACGTGTTTAAACTATGTACGTGACTGGTTGAACCTTTCAAATATGTTGGTACATGCTCAAATATTGTCTTGTATTGACTAAAGACCCCAAATTTGAAAAGCGTTAGTAAAAAAAGAGGCTACCAATACATTCAATCAAGGTTGAAATATCAATTATCTTATGTATGAGTTATTGTGGGCGAATGGATATGTTATCAGTTTCCAAAATAAGTACTAAACTATCGTTGCCGCTCCCACTACAACCAGGTTTCTTTTATTCCTTGTTACTTTGTTCTTCATTTCCACGTTCTCAAGAATGTGCTGAAACTAATTTTGTAATAACTTGTAGTCTATCCCATTTGTTCTATTCGTGTGATTGTTTATTTGTATGTTTAATTTGATGTTAACACAGGAGATCAATCGTATAAAAAAAACGAACATTACCGAAATGTTCGCGTTACCACAGAAAATGTTCTTAGTGAGTAATAGGAAGTGCCAATACACATTAAATTAAGTAAACATGATAAGCCATCATCACGATATATGTCATACTAAAGTAACGGTACCTACCACGGAGAAGACCTCAAGCGCTTGATGGATTGTGGCGACCTTCTTCCAATTAAATTCCCGCATTAGTTGAATCCTCGCCTCGTTCACCATCTGGTCCGGGGTCGCTATCCGAAAGAACTTGGGGAACCGCTTCCGGTCTGATAGGATGGGCGAGGAGGAGCCGTAAGATAACTAAAATGAAAAGGTTTGAAGGGCGGTTGTTCATTTTGGTTTGTAACCCCCTACTTAACTCTGTTTTACTGACCGTTCCAAGGCGGTAAACCAATGTTTGCTTACATGGTTACGATATGTTCTAGTGTTTGCATCTGGCATGTTTTGTATGTTTGTGTCCTCGTTTAGCGGCTATTGGGTTATGGTATTGTTCCTTAAACAGGGTCATTGTAAATTGTTTGGCTGCTGGGCTTAAAAACCTTCACATTTTGCTTATAGTGCACTCACAAAGTCATGAAAGCTATTTGAAATATTTCTTCTGGATTGACCGGAGTAAACTAAGGTGACATAAAATTGACATGTTAATCCGAAAAAATATTATGAAATTTCTGTTTCTGACGAACAAGTTTATGCTTCATAACTTTTTAATAATCCATACAAAATTATATCGTTAAAAAACGTGAAATTAAACAAGGAAAATGACTTCTTTAAAGATGAGTTCTTGAAACAAAATATAGGGTTGAATATAGCATCCTTACATGAATAAGCTTTCAGTCCTTTGATTTTATGAACATTTTTTAATTCATGTTCATCTTTAAAACCATTTTTGGCTGACTCGGAGTGTTTTGGCATGTGACGTCAAATATTGTATATGGGTAATCATTTGGAAGAAAAGATTGGCTAATATATGTCGCTTTTCTTTTAATAATGTTTTCTTTATTTGTTCCCGGCCTTAGTACAATGATGCTTTTTATTATGAAACTCTATAATCACACAGTTTTAAACCTTTAAATGTATTTACTGTGTGTGATGCTCATAGTTTCAAACATTGAATGCATCGTATCTTTGAAAAGTTTTTGCATTAGGTCCTCTGAATTGTATTCCTCCGTCTGCAGATAAAGTTAGACCTCTAATCATTGAAGAACTTGGGGTTTACCTATAAGTTTATTATTATTTGATTTATTTTTAAGCTTCCTCGAGTAAATGCATACTACTATGATAAGATTTACCTTTTACGTTTTTTCTTTATTTGGGATTGTTGGGATAAGAGTGAGGTTTGTGCACTGGTTTAATCCCCCGGTAAATTTACATTTTACTGACAGCTCCAAGGCAATACCTAACAATCCTTGATAAACACACCTAGCGTTTTTAAATTTGAATAGAAATTTTAAGATTTACTAATTTAAACGAGATTATGGCAGTAACTTGAGGGGCAAATGTTGGATGAAATACCTGGAAATATGATTACGTTCAAACGTTTACATTATTGATTTATTTGGGATTGTAGGGATATGAGTGAGTTTGTGCACACAAACTGGTTTAAAATAGTATGTATGCACTGTGCTGTTTGTGGGGTTTTGTGCTTCCATGTTTCTTGTTTGTGAATTTTAGCTCTACTGGTCAAAGGCCAAAGGTAATGTTTATGTAGTATGTGCGTCCGTGCGTCTGTTAACAATTCCTTGTTAACACGATACAGCCTTCAGTTTTGATTGAATCTCGATGAAACTTGTTCAGTATCTACATATCCATTAGAGCTTGGTTCCTTTTGAAAACCAGATTCGCCCACGCATGCCTAGATTATGGGCCTTGATAGTATAAAAATCAGTGCGTCTGTAAACACTTCCTTGTTAATTTCGATACAGCCTACGGTTCGATTGTTTCTTGATGAAACTTGTAGGATATCTACATATCCTTTAGAGCTCGGTTCCTTTCGAAAACCATCCAGATCTGCCCATGCATGCATAGATAATGGGCCTTGTAATGATTAGCTTATGGGCATTGATAGTATAAAATATGCTATTGTGTAAAACATGTTTGCAAATATGATACAGCCTTCAGTTTTGACTTTATCTCGATGAAACTTGTACAGTATTCAGATATCCGTAAGAGGTTGGTTCTTTTCGAAAATAGTGATGTTGACCACACAAATCCCAGCCAGACAAGCATAGGCCCTTTGTGGCCTCTTGTTTGTTTCTATGTTCTATATCTTTGGCGTTTACCCAGTGCTATTTAATCGGGTTTAAACGTTTTGCTACGGGGCTTGTTTCTGTAGTTTTCGCATAAATTTTAACGAAACTGTGCAGAGAAAAAAACAACTTGACAAGTGTACAAAAGTTTTTTTGGAATTTTAATCTAAACTTCAGAACGATTTATGTATAAATAAATATTCATAAAATAATACTGTTGATATTGTATTCTATGAGGAATATATTAAAGGAAGAAAGCCATCTTTTCAATGGGTACATTTCGGAGCATTAATTTTCAAATAGACAATAAAGTGGTAGAACATTTCGCAATAAGAATATCGGTATGAATGGATATATGAATTTATTTGAACGCTGCATCAATGTAACGGACCCCCAGGGCCCCCTCCTGAGTTTTTAATTCATGCAAAATGCCTCACTGGAATCACTGATACCCTTAAACCAGACTAAAAATAGAAAGATCTAATACATTATCTGTCAATCTTGTGTATGCTTCGTATAAATGGCCGAAATTGGTCAAATGTTGCAAGTTTAAAAGAAAACAAATGTTGCCATTATCATATTCTAGTCACATTATAATCATGTACAAACGCACTCATTGTGACTAATATCCACTGTTTTTGTTATAGAAAATATTTCACGATTCATCGTGCAAAATTAATGGTTCGTATAAAATGTGAAAAAATGCTTGTTTCCATGATCAGATCATCAAAAGTTCAAATTCACAGGTCATTAGGTCGAGCCAGTATTCATTTTGATTATATTATACGTTCAATACACATATAACTGCAATTATACAGGTAATCACAAAGTTATCCTGATAGTTGATTTTTGTAAGCATGAGATAGCAGGAATAAGTCAAACTAGCAATTAAAATACACATATACAGAACTGAGTAGTAAGCATTTATGCTTTTTGTGAGCCCTCTTCAGTATAACATTATATGAGTTAACACGTGGGATGAGTGACAGGTTGACATATTTGACTCAATAATACACTAAAGTGGAATAAACAAATTTTGTTGATTTTTACAATTGATGGCGTAATCTAAAGACAAGAATTTTTTTTTTAAATATATATATAATCATGTATTTCTATATTTATTTGAACAGCATCTTATTGATTGTTGCAAGATGTTTAATTGATAACTCTGAAAGGGAGATGTAAATATAATACTGCCATCGTTGTAAATATCTTCAATATGATTTGTTTCCGTCATTAATCTCGAACCTTGTATAACGATCGCATGGCGTCCATTGTGGCTAGTGTTGGGAATTGGACAGAAACATAGCTATCGATAATCGGTTTCTGATACCGATCAATGATCGATTATTAATCGATTTAATCAATGATTAAATAACCTTTGATCATAGTAGTTAAGGCATACAGATACAGTACATGCATCAGTTTTAAGCACCAATGTTCCCTGACAATATTGTTTGTAGATTTCTTTGTATAAATGGCATTATTTATTCAAAACGCAACCATCTTTACGTGTTTACAAGTTACTATTACATAACATGAGACCACATGCTCTATTTTTGTCTTACATTTAATACCGTATACATGTGTAAAATAAACATATCAATTTCTTTTTAATTATCACCCATAAGACCTCTATCTGAGTAAGTACCAGAAACTATAACATATATTGCTATACCTGAGTAAGGTTTCAGAAGAAAATATTAATTCATGGCCTTATCTGAGTAGGATTCCAGATGAAATTCCTCAAATATTATTTCGCTTTGGTAGGATTTAAGAAGGGATAAGCTATATATGGCCTAAGCTGAGTAAGGTTCCAGAAGGAATTATTAATTTATGGTCTTAACAGATTGGAGTTACAAAAAGGAACTAGCAATATATGGTTCCATACATGAGAAGGATGCTAAAATGATTTAGCAATATATGGTGAGTTAGGTAAGCTTCAATAAATTACTAGTAATATAAAGTCTTACCTGAGTAAGGTTCCAAAGATATGAAACTTGTGCGGTGGCCGCGGAGCACGTTGAGCAGCCGTCCCCGAGCACCATGTGATATGGCAGACCGGCTATTAGCTCCCGGAACATCCGATACACGGCTACACCCTCGCTGCACTGAAATAATGAAATAAAAGCTTATACCTTAGATATGCTAAGGACGTGTGTTGACTTCTCACAATTTCGGTTAACTGTTTGGCATATTTATATAATTATGAACAGGATACATACTAATACATTCGTGTTCATCTAACATTAGTTAAAAGCTTCAAGTGCATTGCTCGTTTGTAGGGAAGACAACATTTGGATACATGTAAAGCTCGGTACGACTACAGGACTAGGTACGTGATAAATCCACATCAATAAGGTCAAGGTCAACTCTTTTAAGGCAAAAACAATAAAGGCAAAGCACACCTAGGGTTGTTTTGATAGCCATGAGGGAACTGTTAGTAGTGCTAAATCAAAGTTATGGTATCATCAATATGTATCAGTTTACCCTACACACAAGGACATGTCTATCTCATCTAGGTTTTGTCATCTTCCTTTTTGAGAGGCGACAACTAGGCCAAATCACAACCAAACTTAATTACGTTTTGAACTCGTTTACAGCCGAACTAATATCTACGGCCCAGTTACCCCCAAAACCCATCTTAAGTTATCCAGATTAAAACAGTTTAAAAAAATCAACGATTCAACTCGAGTGCCGTAGCCGAACACCTTATATTGACCAAGATACCTATCCCACTGAAATCATTTAATTAGTTACCTTTCCAATAACAATTTTCAAAACAGCACCTCACTCCTCCACTCACCTATAACACTGGGGACCGATTGGACTTATTATTTCTATATAAAGTAGTATTTTCAAAGCTTACTTGTCACAACGTTGTGTCCGGTTATACTATTGAGGCCAATGTTATTGCATAAACTAAATATGCATGATTAAAATTAATAGCGCACTTCTCCTGATATTTATATAATTCTTGCTAATACAGACAGGTAGTGTGTTTGTGAAATGAAGGAATATGGAATTTTGAAAAAAAATCAATAAGTTTATTCCTTATTTAATTGTCATAATGGTTTCCAATTTATAATACTTCAAACACTATTAGGTTTTCACGATACAATAATCATGATAAAAAAGTATAACAGCGCTATTTTGTTTTGCCTGTTTATTTGAAATGGTTAAAGGACAGACCGGTTAGATCCGTCCATGACTCAAGTAGGATGACATCATAGTAATTGTCAAAAACATTTTAAAATAAATAAACTGATACATATTGATGAATAAAATAAATAAATATGGAAAAACTGATCCCCTATATAGTTCCATATTTCACATGCTTAAATACAATTACCAGAGCAAAATGCTTTCTACAAATGTTTTTTGTTTCTCTAAGTTGCGACAAAAAGAAATATCAAAAGACTAATTTCCTTACATAAATGTCTTTTCCGTGGTAGAAAACAGTTAAAGTTATTTTGTTTTTTATTTTATATTGATTATTTTGATATGGGAAAGACACTCATTATTTAAGATTTATAATATTTTCGATTCAACTATTTCTGCTGCTCTGGACACATTATTTAATTGCTTTTGAAATATAGTTGTTTTTGTGAATTAATTGAATATATAGATTTATATTTATATGAAAAACTACCAAAACAAGCACAGTTGCCAACAGTTAAATTCAGTAAAAGGTTGTAAAATAATAGTTATGGAAATACATATTTGAGCGGACCACGTGACAATTTATTTGAATGATTTGTCACTGCAGTGATGGTTAACGTAGCTATATATGTATACAATTATGTTATAATTCATGAACAAGTGCTTTTTAAATATGATATTAAAATCAAATCTCAGAATGGTGTATTTTTGCAGGTATGCCGTGATGTGTACTCCTCAGCATTCAAGAACCCCATAAAGATTGAATTTCGGATAACAACTATTGATAACGATTATTCGCGAATGTTTTGTTTGGTGTCAAAGAGTACTTAATTAGAAATAGAATAGAATGAAACAAAGAATACGAAGTTCTAATTTACTGAGATAGAATTAATGTCATGAAACTGACATTTAAATTAGCCCTTCGTTCAGTAATAAAGATTGCAGCAACCGTATGCGATTTGGTTCCAACTTGAAGATAATGAGATTCATAGCAACAGAGATTCAAAACAAAATTGTGTGACAACGTGAGCGACTGTAAATCTTAATTGAATTCAGGGCAGGACTATGTTTGTATTGAGCAAATCATTTTTGCGCTTAACTCGGCTTAAGTATATTTGTTTTCAAGAAGTTAAAGACCAATATTATTTGTTCTATTTTGCAAATACAATTACACAGCTTTGTACAAACGGTGTTTTTTGCTTTTCTATTTTTAAAGATCGGGAAGGGACTCATTAGCTGAAACAGTCATCTCAACGCCTTATATATCATTTACTGCCTTAGCCTCTATTGATGAAGTGAAAGAAATCTCCCCTCTTCGAGTTTTTGTTCCCAAACTATTTAATTAATAGTTAACTCGCTGCTTTCAAAACGGAATTTCTCGAAACTTGAAATGACTTGTAAACTATCTTATTTCTAGAACAAGGGTATTTTTGTTTTCGAAAACTGGTAGTGTGATATGCAAGTTCGGTTACTTTCAGCTTAAAACATTAATTTTATTGGCGCCGCACTGAAGTGCGCGCCTATTATGGAATGGGAATTTATTTTAGTTAGTGGTAGGAGCGGTTTTTAAGTTGATTGACAGTTTGGTTTTACTGTTATTTTATTATGATTAAAAAATGCAAATTGATGGCGATTGCATGGGTGTTAAAAATGCTATTTATGGTTGAATAGATTGTCTTCAATTTATCTTCAAAACATTATATCGGAAGAACGACAAATAAGTTTAATAACTGTTCCCGATTCGTTTACGTTTTCCGATTGGTTACCTGTAATATCATGTGCCGAAAATGTAAATATTCGGAGGAGTTCCGAATGAAATGTAAAATGTGTGGACCGGTAATTATGTGAATGGGAATAATTATGTTTCATGTTGTTTTGTTATGTTTACTGCATTAATAAACCATGAGGTACGCTGTTTTCTTTAATTTAATCGATATTGGAATTAAATGTTCACATAACTTTATTTGTTAATGTGTTGAAGGTGACATTAGTAAAATTTTATTACGATTGCCCCCGAGTTGTTTTATTTTTAGAACATTACACATATCCGGATGTTGCTATTTTTAGAACCAGAAGGTATTTCCCCGCTATTCATAGGTCAATAATGGAATTTCTACATCGTCGATTAATAGTTGGAAATTCGGTGAAGTTTTTTCATGAATATACGTTTAAAATAAGTAAACATTAAAAGTGCACACTGACAGTTGATTACGATCTAACAATTTGAGTCATTACAGTAAAACATGGATTATAAGTGAATTATACGCGTAAGAGAAGATTTTCTGTCGAAAAAACTAATGTCAACAATCAGCATGGAACTGGGATATTCGTATCAAAGGGCTATTCATGTAAGTATCCTTGAGTAGTTGTGTACGTTTATGTGTTCAAAAATGTTTGTTTTTTAATTTATCTTTGGAATTCTTAAATCATTTTTATTTGCTAAATGTTAAGACAGCGTTTTAATATTTCTACTGGTTGACGGTACATTTCCGAACAGGGCACACATCCCGAACACCGGCTAAAACACGCGTTTGTTTACCGTGATCGATTATTCGATGATCAAGATCAATACAGAGGCTTGCCTTGACTACACTTGTGAAGTTTCATCTTGTTTTATTAAGTATTTTTCTAAAAAAATGCCATTTAATGTTTATACCTTAAAGATCAAAATGTAGTACATGGGCGAATGACGTCAGAGGGCGCACGCGCATCTTTAGGTTTTGCAGTTATGTTGACCTACATTCAAGGTATTTATAAATAGAAATCACGCTTTACATTTGAATTGCATGTTTTAAAAAACATTGGAAACAATAATTAACTTTGCAGTTAAGTGTTTATTTAATATAGCGTACTTATTAATTATAATTGTATGACCATGTATTTGCGCTTTTCAAGTGTTCGGTATTTGTGTCCTCCAAAGCATAAATTTAAGGGTGATTTAAGGATTTTCGACATGAAATTGATGAGATCGTGAAACTGTACTTCGACAGATGTTGTCACATTAACCAAAGATGTTTCATACGCAATTTAAACTTACTTGAACAAAAACTCTCCAAGATAATTGTGAAAACCCTCAAAAAGTGTTCGGATTTGTGACCTTAGCCAGTACATGTACTATAAATATACTTGTTACATACATGTACTTTACATCTACTTAAAATGCACCAGTCAATTGTAACCACGCCCCCCCCCCCCAGGTCCGAGGAATAGCTAGGACTTTGACTTTCGGTCCAGCCAACCCCAGGTAAAATCCTCGTCCTGCGGGGACAAACTGATGGTCAAATCCTCGCCATATACCCCCGTACCCCAGAGAGCCTATAGGTTAGGCATACTCCCTGCTCAAAGACAAAACCACCGCATTCACCCGGCACTGCGAGGCCACCTGAAAGGTAAAAACACAGCCCATTCCCCCGGCTATCCCCGGCATATCCCCAATCCTGGGGGGCCGTGGTTACAATTGACTAGTGCATTATATAAATGTTACATATTATTAAATGTACTTATGTAGATCATTTATGTAATTGATATGAGTATGTAATCTTTTATTTGATTGTTTTATCTTAGAAAAATATTAGACTTAAAAATACCCATTATTTGTTAATAAACTGCATATTTTCAAAATAAACCTGTATTAAAAGATGATGTATGGTTTCGGGCTGTAAGCCACGACAGCTTGGACACAAGCGACATTCATTTGCTTGGTGTAGGTCTTGTTGAACGCCATACTGTTGTGAATCATTATCAACCATATGCACAACAACTACACATTTGTGCCTACCAGCCCTTACTCTTGGCTAAAACGAATATTAGTGCAGAATGTATAATTAATACATGTGCATTTGTATTTTACGGTTGTAGTTTCTGTTGGTTGATAATCAGAAGTCTAATTTCTTTCAGGCAGGAAAATGACTGAATATTACTATTATATGAAAAATTCCAGCCTGCATTAAATACTTTGTTGGATCATTGAGATAGATTTGACATCCATGTCTATCCACAAGGCAGTCACATCTGATAGAGATGATGTGAGTATTTCATATAAAACATATTTGAGTTGGTGGTTGTTGTTTTATAAACTCACTGTATTCAATAATCCAGTGGTGAAGGTGGTGATGGTGGTGGTGATGATGAATTTTATTGATAAATTTAGTAATTTTCTTTATATTATATACATGTATGTATCAGCTTATTGTTGTTGTTTTTAAATAATGTTGAGAAATATTAAACTGTTTATATTTTATTTTGTATATATGTATGGCAGTATTATTATCTATACAAATTAGTTAGAAAGTACTTTTTATTTTATTTTACAGCACTAAACATTCTAGATGGGTAAAGAACCTGAAGGGGCATGAAAACCAAATCAGCATTGACTCAGCATTGAGTAATTATCATCTGTGCACACACTACAAGTACAAACGCATGGGAACAAACCAAACTTCAAATGTTGAAGAGTGAAGAATTATTGTGAAAAATTCTAAATGTTAGAATACCATTGACTAAATAAAACAAATAGACATCGATTACCAACAGAGTCTGTTTACATGTTATAATATTAAAAAGACATTAGTTGAGATCTTTTACTCTGACATTTTTGGAGGGGCATTACTGCCTACTTAGTGTTCTTCTTTCTTTACATATATATATATATATATATATATTCATTTAAAAGTACATTCATTGTTTTTAAATCTGAATTCTGAGTTAGTATTATATTAGTAAAATTCATTTATTTGAATGATTACATTTATGAATTAGTCCAATTAAGCTTTATCAATTTTAACAAGAAAAAGCATTTTGTTAGTTATAAAAACGTATAGTTACATGACATTATGTATATGTTCTTCAAACTGAACGGTAAATTGTCTTTTTAATTGTTCATTAGACATCATAGAAAATATATAAAATGATTTCAGCAGGTTGTCTTATTATTAACTATTTTTTATGAATTTATAAAACTGCTATATATTTTCAATCATCGAAATACTGCTCTGTTCCGAAGACTCACAAGATCAATCAAAATGATTTTTTTCCATGTATATCAATAACATGTTCGGTTGAGCTTAATTTTTCTGTTAACTGAAGTTTATTTTACCAGAAACTGTTGTGTTTATTTCATAATCTCTGATAATGTGGAAAAAAAATCAAATATAATAATAGACAAAGTATTTTTAATTCACGGTAAAAAAATCTTCAAAATTTGGATAAAAGTCCCATAGTGTTCCATGATAAAGACTATGTTGTTGGTAAAAGCTTTATAAAAGTGTGTATTACTTATACCTTAATTCAGTTTAAATAATTATGGCCTTTAAGGATTTGTGTTTTCATATAGATTTCCTGTTATATTGAGCTTTGTCAATTTTTGTTGTTGTTTTGTATTATGTACAATTACTACTTCTATTTCCTAACTTTTGTCTCATTTGTCAAATTGAATTGTTACCTATTTAAATGAGAAAAAAAACACACACTATTTTTAAAGATGCACTCTTACTCCCATATAAGACTTATCACAATTAATATTATAGTATTATTGTTTTGATTTTTTTAATGGGTTGATATATGTCAACAACAATGTTTCTAATGAAGGATCTTGAGTTCAATTTGCTAATAAGAATGAACATAAAACATGGTATTTCTGCCTTGTGATACTATAGTAGACCACAGTAAATCTTTTAGCAATCACCAATCATTTTATATTTGTCATGCTTTCTGTTATTATAAACAGGGTCACAAGCTTGTTATCAGTAAACAATATTTCAGTAAATGCATTATTTAGTAAGTAGTTATTGTTTTATCATTCAATTTGATGTGTGTTATAAATACAATTATATGTATTAATTTCAAATAAGAGTTTCACTTTAAAGATGCTCATTTAAAGATAATGAATAGACACACAAAAACTAGACACATTTGATACTAATTATATGAATGATTATTGTTTAGGTGACCTCTGATTTGTTTTAGAGATATTCATAAATGGGTGTTATTCTTTATTGTCTTCAGTTTCTTATACATTTAAGGATTTTTATAATTGCTTTTCTGGTATATATTACAATGTAATTTAATGCAAATGAAAACACACTTTAAACTAGACACATTTGATACTAATGATATAAATGATTATTGTTTACATGTACTCTGATTTGTTATGAAGATATTCATAAAGGGGTGTTCTTCATGTTATTATACATTTTGGACTTGATTTAGTATTGCTTTTTTGGTATATATTCATTTAATGCACAAAGAAATTATTTTAAGTGTTCAGTATCACTTTCACACATTGTTTACTATTATATTTTTGCATATTTGGCCTATTTATGCTTATATATGTGCATTGTTGTATTTCAAAACCTTTGTGAACAATAGAAACAGTATTATTTCTTTCATACATAGTCTGATACATATTCAGTTTGAATGCGTTATTTTTATCATATTTAAAAAATTTGCCATTGTCCAATAAGACACATGCTGTTTTTGTGTTAATATCAACTAAAAACATCCATTTTTCAACTCTTCTTTACTATGTAAATGAAGAAGTTAACATAATAACTCCATTGACCAGATTTTAATGCAATTTTACATTACATTTTAGTATTATTAAACAGCTGAAAACAAGGCATGTTATGTTATAAATGTATTTCATCTAGTAAACAATGTTCACTTTTTAGTTCAATAATTATGTTCTATTTATGTTTGCAACTTTCAGACGAAATGATAATGTTTATTAAAGTACTACAAAAATTGTTAAATTGTTATTTTATATCATTTCCTTATGATGAATGAGGTAACTTTTTCTACCCTACAAGTTGTCATTCCAGCATGGTGACGTTCCCCCCGACCCCTATATGATTAGAACTGCAGTGTACATGAACAATAACTCTATTTCAGCGTATTGCAAGAGTTATTCCCTTTGTATCTTTTCCAGTCCGGCGCATAACTAGAAAACTACTTTTTTGGAATTTCATTAAACATCATTCAATGGTATTTAGCACAACGAGAGGAAGTGCAGTGGACAATGACTATAGCTCTTTTTAAGCTAATTACATAATTATTGCCCTTTGCCGCTTTTTCTTGACCAGAGCATTACTTTAAAACTACTTATGGTATTGAAATAAAACTTGGTATATGGGTAGGTGGCAATGACAAAAAGTACAGTGCACAAGCAACCTAATTCTGTCGTGTTCATTAATGTACCCCACCCCTAATGCAATGTTCAACTTGAAACTCTTCAATTTCAATCCTTTTGCCTATGTTGTCAAGCAGAGTACTACAAATATTGTGAGAATTTCATGGATGCGGTTCAATGCACCATAATATGCTTGTTGGCCTTGACATTCCTTGTTTTTCAACATATAACAAATGCATAAACTATTAAACGGCGCCCTTTGGTGCTTTGCATCAATGGTCTTTCTTGTACTGATTATAACGCAAGCTGACAGATTTAAGAATCACGATCGAGGCCGTTTCCTTGGAATAGACCAGTGCTGAATATCCATTTTGAGAGATCACGAGAACTTACCCCTAATGGGGGATGAACCCAGGACCTCTTGGAGAGGTAGACCCTTATACCACTTGACAGTTTCGTGCACTTCTTTTATGTACTCTTCTTGTACTTTAATACCTGCATATATATCACGAATTTCAGTCGATTTTGGGGTTATATAACGCCTACAACGACAATAATAATTGGAACCGAAAGAGAACAACCGTGCCTAATCTGTAGATTTACAAGATCAAGAGATCATTTTTAGTGCAAAGATATAATCAACGGTTATCAATGAAGTTTTTTTAAGTGCACTTATTTTCAAAAAATGTACGAGAACATTTTTATTTTAAGCTGAGCATGAGTACGTAACCAACTTACTCCGCCGCCATTTATTGAATGAAAATTTTAAAGTTTGAATGTGTTAGCAAAACAATTGCGGATGATCATTGGATATCAAACATTTTTCTTAGTTTTAGAATGTGTTTCATGGTACATGGATATTCAGTCATATTACTGTCAAAGACCAGTCTGTTTCGCTTGAAGACAGGTCGTTTTCCACGTAATGATGAGGAAAACGCTAGGTTGTTGACAAATTTTGAGGCGTGGGTGGCGTAAAAAAAATCAGTTAATCTGTAAATTGTGTGAATTACGTGTTACAACGCCAAACATTTCAAAATACATTTGAACGATGATATAACATTCTATTTATGTCCGAACAGTTGTGTTCGTCTGTAATTTGTTTGGTTTGAAAACAAGTGTTCGAACATTCAGCTTCAAGATCAAGGAAACGTTTGAAAAACGAGATAACTATTTTTCTAATAAAGAATTGTTAATTTCCAAATATATCTTTACTTTTACTTGTGAAACATTTCTTAAAATAGTTGTGCATACATTTTCTGGTTCAAAGTTAAGTGTTCTGTTTTGATAAAGGGGAAGAAACTACAATGGATTTTAAAAGTAGTTCTGAAAGTGGATATTTTCAATCCTTGTTTTGCAGTGAAAATATCAAATTCACTGTTGTTATTTCACTGATAAAACTCCATATTTCATCGAAAAGCATGAAAGAAAGGGTCCTCACTCATTTTATTAAAGGAAACACTAAAACGAAATTTAGTCAAAATAATAAATATGGTATTCAACTGTATTAAATGCTTTTTAAAAGCTTGGAACTCCACATTATTTGTTGAAAAGATCAGTATAATCGAGAACATTGCCAATTTACGTAAATAAGTGAATTCCCATATAAATAACCTTCTTGATTGCGAACTATTATTTCGGGTAAAACTTATTGCATACTTATTGCTAAAAACTTGCTGCTTATATATTATGAATATTTAAAATGCCAATTTTCAAGGTCATCGTGCTCTCCGTTTTTGAACAGTAACGAAAAATATTGTATTTATTATAAGTGAAAAAAACAATTAACGTGTATGTAACTTTTATTTAAGGCAAAACAACAAGGGGCGGATATAATCTAAAACGACTTTATTTTTTTGTAAAACTATTTTTAGTTTTGTATTGACTTTAATATTGGTATATTCATCCGACCTAGAAGTTTCTTTCCAGAAATAAGGTATTGCTTGTTTTAAAATAATTACTTCCGCTATCCAATTCGGTTTATTGTTGAGTGTGTTAAGAATACAGTACATGTTCACCGAATTCGACGAAATATCGTTTATGTAAGGTTCTTTAATAGTTCTTTATTAGAGTACCTTTATTTAACTATTCCTATTAATGTATTTCCCTATATGATTTATTTCCTTATCCTGTAGTAGCTTTGGGTGTTTTGTTTGAATGACTGGTGGTGTTTAAACTGAATCCATAAATAATAATAACAGAACATTTTTTGTATTATACATTGAAATTAATATGGAATAGGATACAATTCTTCCCAACATAGTAAATTCATGTAGTTGCATTGTATATGTGTCGCGAATGAAAATGGTTCGTCTCTCAGGGCGACTGGAATAATCCAAATACACTTTCATGAAGAAATAAAACAATAAAGTTTCCAAATTTATCAAACGATGTTTACGTCTCCATCGAAAACATATGAGTGCAAATTCATCAAATTACACACAAGACAAATTCACACAATGCCAACATGTATATTATAGTAATAAATCATACCTGGACTTATCCAAATACATTTTTATAAAGAAATAAAACAATAAAGTTTCCAAATTTATCAAACGATGTTTACGTCTCCATCGACAAAATATGAGTGCGCTGTGCACGAGGAAAATACCGCGACCAGTTGTGCACGAGGCTAACTAGTAAATATAGAAAGTGAAAGCGAAAATGAAAGTGAAATTAGTATATGAATTAGTGGATGATAGGAATGATTGAAATGCCTGAAAAGGAATGAAAGAATAGGAAAATGGATTATCACAAGAAAGATGGACTTGGGAGGTATGTGTACTGGATAAACATACATGTAGACATATGACACTAACACAAACATATAGAGCAGGGCAAATTGACCCCGCGACATATGATTATATCCAAAAATTCAAAACCTTACAGCGTGTTCCCAATAACTGTTTTACGCTTAATTGTACTTCTATTTCAACTCCAAAGAAATTACAAAATCATAAAGTTTATTGTCTTCATTATCAGGCGTTATGACATTGTCAGCAACTAGAATTACAACTTTTGGAGCAAGTTTATTCGTAATGTTAAAACATATATTCTATTTTCAATGAGGGTTGTTGATGTGCACTTATATTGCTTGATATAAAGGTATGAAAACATTTTTCTTAAAATATTTGCTTATACTTTATACACATAATCCAATGGGGAAATAGGTCACAAGTTGTTAATATATTATCGTCACCTTTTCTATATGTATGCAAACATTTTAACTTTGATTTTGATTATTCATACTTGTTATCAAATGATTATCCAATTAAGTCTAAAATGTTATGTCAGAACGTTTGATAAAACTCTACCGTAATACCATCAAGTCAAGGACTTGTTCTTCTTAAATCATTAAAACACTCTTGTAGTGTTTTTGTTTTCATAAAAATGCCCCCAAATTGTTTTAGGCTTATTAGAATACACGTTATAGTCAAAGTCAATAGCATTTTATATTGGTTATTATGATCCTCGTCTTTAAAGTTTTATGTTTATTAATCTAAAAGTTTATAAAATTTCACCTCCTCATTAAAATTTTAGTATCTAAAATTTTAAGGCATTCAGGTTCCGTCCATCTTAACTGAATAAATGAAATCCTAACAACGTCTATATTTTCAGGATTTAATTTTTCAATATTTTTACAATTTTGAATACGGTTTCCCTATTAAAAAAACTACCTTTGTTTGTTTGTTTTTCTGAATCATAATTCAACTTGCCTTTAACTACGGTAATATTAACGAAAATTATATCGTCCGGATTGTTGTATAACGATTCATATAAGAATAATTTATTGTTTTTATTTTCGAATTCATTAAGACGGCTATGGCGAGTTTGTGGAGTGTATTTTGAAAGGTCAACCATTCTATTTCTAAATGTTATTACCTTAAAGTGTAATGATTTGTTGAATAATTGTGTCAAGAAGACTGATGAGTTTAGTTTTATACTTATTATCAAGAAGATAGTTCTTTAATAAAATCCTATACGCTGGCATACTTATCTTATGGTACATGAAATTGTTTGTCCGGAAAAATGAAAGCTGGCCGATTTTCATGGAACTTGGTACAATTACTTCTCAATCAACGTACCTCTACTTTATCAATGTATGTTTAGAATAAGGAGATTTTAATTTATTGAGATACAGCCACCCCTAGAAGTGCACGTGCCTTTTTGGGCTAACGTTGATAAAACAATAAAGCATACTGACTTAACGGCCGGTTGTATTTCTTTCTTAGGATATTGCTTCTTGCATTTTGAAAAAAAAATATATAGTATTTCGAATCTTAAAGTAGACAAACATTTATTATTTTATAGGTCTTTTAACGAAAAGTTGTTAACTATGATGCAAAAAAACCACTTCTTTCACCAGGTAAATATGACGTTTATTTTCAAAACTGAGTCCGTGAGGCCATAATTTGATTGCATGGATAGAAAAATAATAGAAAGCATAATGAAAAATATATATTAGTGCGAAAATGGCCAAACAGAAGTATTTATAAATGACAACAAGTTCGAATCCATGCGTTATTATGTTACGATTTGTATCCATTTCTTTGATTGATTATTATATGTGCCAAATATTCTTGATTTTATCGATTTGAAACGCAATAGGGCATGCGAGCAATTGACCAAGAAGCGCTAGCACGCTTCATGGAATTTGCTCGTGTGTCCTACTGCGTAATACAGCATAAACGCACGAAAATGCGATCAATCCTTAAATGAAATTAATTGTCTTCCTAAGTTTCAGAGTTGAATCATTAAATGACACTCACCATCGAGTCTATGTAAGTGTACGTTAGATTGTATCCGGGTAAGATCCGAGGATCATTGTTGATGTCATGGAGCGCCATCTTGACCGGAAGAAGCACCGCCCCACCCCCGACCCATCCTTGACCGCTCATTGGCAGCAACCCGAGTAACCGCAATGTAGTGTTAGCCTCGTTCCCATAGCAACTGTTCATGCATAAAAGGAATATCGCAAAATACATAACTTTCATCATTTTTCTTCAAATTTATGAACACATGTTGTACTGTTTTTCTTATTTATGTTGCGATAATTACAAAATGTATTCATGAAGAGAATAACAATCCTTTTATACGGAACTCATGCTTAAGTCCTTGTGCTACACGCTTCTCTAAAAGCTTTCATATAATTGAAACACATTGCTTCTTATTTTAAATTTATCGGATATATTATTGGTTTGCTTTGACGTATTATTTCTCATCAGCTAACGACAATTTTGTTTCAAAGACCTGAATTGTGCATTAAACTAAATACGAAACATTGCCTGTAATCTGAAACGAAACATTCCACAACAATCATGGACTTATTGAAGTCGATTACATATCTCATTACATATCTCATTTAGTACAATAAATTGGCAATTAAGAATCCATGACAGTATTCACTTCCCAAATGAAAAATGGGCTTTAACCCACTTAAACGCGTTTGTGTTTGTGTTTTTTTTATTTCTATAAAATGTGTTTTACGCGGGTTTTTTTTTTTTTTTTTTGTTTTGTTTAAAGATGTTAGTTTTTAGCGGAGGTTTTCGACAGCATATGTGAATTTTATGCACAAAACAAGTAGGCTTAAGTAGATATCTTTTCGACAAAAGTGAGCAAAAAGCATGCCTTTTACAATTGAAGTGAGACTTTATGTCCCTGAAGCGGGGTTTTTACTCTAAAAAATGAGTTTTCAGACACAGAAGTGAGTCTTTCAAATTGGATGATTAAAAAAAAATGCGTCTTTTCATAATTAGTGAGTTTTTCGCAGAAGGAAGACACTATAATCAGATTCAAATTACACCCGCTTTTTAAAGCGTGTAATTTTGCTATGCTGACTTTTAGAGAATTCAAACATTCTTTAGTGTTGATTTCCTTCCTTTTATAACTATTATTTATGAAAAAGACACAAGATCAGAATAACATCATTAAGAAATATATTTGTTAGGAAATGATCTAAGATAGTGTGATATTTTAATTATCACGAACAAAAAGTAGGCTTTTCATCAAAGTCAACAAATGCAAAACAGTACAATTTCTAATTTTTCTCGTAGCATCTGTTATTATGTACTCAAGAAGAGCGATATCTTCAAAAAATGTCCTTATTTGAGGACACCATGTTTGGTTTTATGAAATCGGTTGAACGTTAAGCCAAATTAGGGGATCTTCTAAATTAACTAATCAGACAAGACCGATTTTATGTAATATATATAATAAAATCCGGGTGTTTCATTGGTTGACATAGATCAGAGAATGCACTACGACCTTTCGATAATGTTCTCTCCCTGGGCGATTTGGGGTTTATTTAAAATTCTAACTTTTTATTTCACTGATGAACCATTTTTTGATAATGTTAAAAAAAAAATTAAGAAAAAGTGGAAATTTCCGGTAACCGACCGGTCTGTGCCGAACGGCTAAAGCGGTTGTCTGATTTAATGAAAAATTATTTCATCGGCCTCGTAGTGCGCGGCTTTCGATACGTTTTGCTCACTTACAAGTATGTAGGTAAAAGTGAGTATTCAAACTCGTTTTTAAGGAAAAGAATGGTTTGTTGTTGCTTTTAATTTTAAAGCTCGCTTCTAAAAGTTATGTGCGTTTTTTTCATCTATCAATGGGTTAAAAGTTTGTTTTCTTTGATCTTAAAGGGAGTCAAATATGCGGGGTTTTTTTCATCGTGATATGGCTCTTGGTAAGCTAAAAGACCCGCTTAAACCTGGTACCAATACCATCGTGTTTAACATAGGTCAAACACTGTTTAACACCGAGTTTTGCTCGCTTATTTGGGACGGGGAATAGGGCATTAGAAATAATTTTGATCAATTTTAGGGATGTTTACACCAAAGATTGTCTCCTAAATTTTAAGCGACTCGCTTACAGCGTTTATATTGGTATAACAGTTACTCTGTTTCTACAGATGACATAAATTATATAATTAACTATATATGATACCTGAAATAACAAATGAAGTACAAATTATAGGGAATAAAAAATATTGCTGAAAAGGAACCATATGATAAAATTATGGCACCATTTTACACTGAACAATATGTTTGTGGAACGATGAAATCTCTTAGGGTATATATGTATCAAATATCATGTGCCACCTATGAGCATTCAGTAAATAAAATTCAGCTTTGATTATAAGGGTACCATATGTCAAAGGTTACTTTATTTCCACTATAATTTTTAGAAACAGATTAAGAGTATTGTACCACTATATTGAAAGGTGCCTAACTAATAAGAATAGTCATGTCACACTTCTTTGCTATAAAAATAGAAACAGCACAATGTGTATACAATTGAAATATTCTAATGCAACGTATTTATTTTAGTAAGTAAAAAACTTAAATGCGACTTTTTTGAAAACATGATAAAATCACTTGCAGCATTATTGCACTTAAGGGGCGATCTTTCCCAACTATTAAGTATTAATTTCAAAAGACATATAGGATCGCAAATTCAAAACGCATGTCTCAGCATTACATTGCATGGGGCTTTTTTTAACTTGCATCTACAATTAATTTTAATACTTAAAGGTTACTAAGAATAGGCTTAAAATCGATTACATGACTGAACATCTTTCAATATAAACTGGCCAACTAAGTGTTCTAATAACAACAGCATAATCATAAATCATGTAAATTCAAAAGGCAACAATTATCAAATTTGTAAGTTGATTTTCCTTACTCTCCGCGCACCACAGCTGAATACTTTGCCAACTGCCCTTCTCTTTATATATATTAGGTCGAACAACATGTATAGGTATATTAATCAATCTTCACAATATTTCATTCGGGAGATGAATACATAACTCTGTCAATATAGCTGTAAAAGTTTTCATCTTACTTTTTTCCCCTGAATAGTATTATTGTTTTCCCATTATTACTAGAGATGAGCAATCGGCTGGATGTTTATTATCGCTTGCTCGGACAGACAAACCGATGAATTAATCGGATAAATTGAAAGTTTGAATGATTTTATTTAGTGTCATTTCGCATCGCGTTAGTAGGTGCATGTAAACTAACTCACACTTATTTAATGGATTAGGAATCAAATAAAATAAAGAAGCAAAATAATAATGTAGTCTGTAAATTTGTATCTTTTTCCAACAAATTGAGAAGCACAGATATGTCAAATTGTCAACAAAACAATCACAAATATTAGATAAGTTGTGTGTGAATTTAATGTAGGGTCAGAAAACTGAATATTCAATGAATCATGATGAATCACAATCAGTCCCTGCCTAGAATAAATTGATAACAAACTCATAATATGATAGAGCATTTACACTCTCAACAATAATGACTGGTAGTACTGGACTCAAAGTTAAACGTATAATCTCAAGTAAATATCAAAGAAATTATCACTAACAAGTTGCCAAATGCTTTATAACTGGATACACGGGTGATGAACAAAAATGTCACGTGACCACAATGTGGCTTTTTGTCTAAATCTATGACATTTTAACACTAGATACGTGTGTTTGCATTCCGGGACACTATTTGTTTCGAAGAGTTCTTGGAAACTATGCAAACATGAATGGTGACCTATACACCGATCGAAAGACAAAACAATGCATTCTTTTTTTGCGCTATGTCTCTTGAACGAACTCCCGCGTATAACAAAAATATTGATAAGAAACTTACCTGGGATGACGATCAATCGAGCCAAAATACTACTTGCGTTTGCATGTGTGGTCATGTGTCCTTTTTTGTTCATCACCCGTGGGATAATAAATATTACAACTTCAACTAATATAAAGATACACTTGTATTCAAAATCAATACATTCACTTGTATAACAAACATACATTTTGAGTGATAAACCTTTCACCACTTACCACATAATGCGTTTATGGAAAATATGTATTACTGATAACAAGGTTGTAACCATGAATTTAAAAGCTGAAGACGCTAAAATATAAAACGATTGGTGAGTACTAAAATATTTCATAAGATTATCATTCTTCCTCATCACTTGTTTTCATAAATCTAGTTAATCATCAATATGATTCAATATTCGTATTCAGGAATATAAACATATATAAGCGTACGACGCAAATGTGTTTTTTTTTTCTAATACGTTAAATGGATTATCGTTAGATCATGCGAGATATAGTCAAAGCTAATCAATAACATTTCAGATCATTTTATAATAAGAAGCAATGTGTTTCAATTGAATGAAGGTTCTCAGAGAAGCGTTCCGATTAAAATGATTGTGATTCTACTTGTAGATATTGTTTTGTAATAATCACACCATGAATTAGAAAAAAACAAACAATATATATATATATTTTTTAAAACAAATATGACGAAATTTATGTTTTATGCGATATCTATAATATGCATGAACATTTGCTATGGGAGCGAGGCTAACACAACGTTGCGGTTGCTCGGACTGCTGCCAATGAGTGGTCAAGGATGGATCGGGGGCGAGGCGGTGCTACTTCCGGTCAAAATGGCGCTCCATGACATCAACAATGATCCTCGGATCTTACCCGGATACAACCTGACGTACAATTACATAGACTCAATGGTGAGTGAATCACTTAATGAAAATCAAGCAATTCTTTAGCATAGGAAGGATTGCTTATTTTGTACAACTTGAGTCGTACACACTTTTTACTGTTATTGTACTAGTCGTGTAGCTTTAATATCTCCGGGAATGACGGTAGCAATGTTAATACCTAGCTATAGATATGTTTTATGTGCTTAATTTTATGTTCCCCTTTTTGATAATTCTACTGGCAGTAAAAATTAAAAGCAAATATACTCCTATTTCGTACATGCCATTATCTGGGTGATTGACAATAACTACATTACGAAATGGAAAAATAGTATTTTTAAGACAATCATACCTAACTAACAATTACTGCTTGTAAAGGACAAACAATTAATTTATAAATAGCCTCAATATTTCATATAAACAAATATCGAACGTAGACTTTTAACATCGCTCAAAGCAAATTAAACAAAATATATAAATGTTTCCAATACAATACTTCCTATTTTTTGCGAATTTCTTAGATCGGATGAATATACAAATATATACTTCCTATCAAAGTCTATACATAACTACGTTTACGTTTGCAAAAATGCTAAAGCAGTTTGGGATATTATCTGCGATCTGATTGTCTCTGCCTTGAATAAAAGTTTACTCACTAAAATTGTTAATTCTTGCGTTGTTGTACAAAAAAGGAGGACCCCAAAATCATGAAAATAGGCGACCTATATTTATTTTTAATATCCATTATCTATTAGCAGTATTGTTAAAGCAGTACGGCTGCAATCAGTTTTACCGATTCTTAAACATCTCAATCAAAAAAGTAATATATTTAAGTGTATATATACTTAACATTAGATTAACTGGTGACGCTGTGGATAATACTGGTATTTTCAGCAAAGAAGTTACAATTTAAGGATTTCTAAAATCTTTTGATACAGTGGAATGGAAAAATATTTTAATAGTTGCGCTTCATAGATTTCTTTTGTTGTTGTTGTTTTTGTTCAAAATGTGTGAAGACCCTTCATTCTAATATGATATCCGAAATCGCAAATATTGGATTGATCTCTGGATCTTTTCTATAACGTAGTATTCGGCACGGTTGTCCTCTTTCTGTTTTACTTTTTGTTTGAGTTGATGACATTATACAAGCCCTACTAAAAGTGTGATACGCAGGTTTAAAATAATTAAGGTTTTAAATTTAATAAAACAAAAATACATGGTATTTGGATAGGGTCAAAACTCACCATATTTATATTTATTTTTATGACATAATTTATTTGCGCAAGCAGATTTAAACCGATGAATAGTACCTATGTACCATTCATATTACGGTTTGATAAAATTACAGCTCATTTGAAAAATGAAAGTATTTCTATATGGTCTTTTGTTCTATTAATTATGTTACTTATATAATTGTTTAAGCAACTTGTACAAAATCTACTAAGCACGATTTTAAACTATTGTTGTTGACAGCTCTTTGTATGTATTGTGGGTAATATTTGTGTATGCTCTGTATCCAAGAAGAAAAGTCATAAATTAACAATTACAAAAAGAAAAGAAAGGGTTCTAGAATTCATAGGAGATGTCAAGCTATCATATTCATACATGTTTTCATGTCGTCACCAGTATTATAACTCACAAACTCTGGTAAAAAAACAAATGATCATTGTCTCGATTTCCAGATAGCAGATCGTTACGATCTTTTAACGAAAAACCTCTAATGTTCCATAATTTCATATTTGTTCCCAATATAAATACACATTGTAATGTAAATTTACGAGTTGTATTTACCTCCAAAACAGATTAATTTAATCCATATTTGTATTGTTTAGCATGGGTTTTTTCACCCAGAAATGATTACAAAGCATTCCAAAGCTGAAACATCACCTCCAAATACATCCGTTGTCTCAATAGCGGAAAGAATTTTATGGTTTCCAAAGCTGAAACATCACTTTCGCATTATTCAGTTGACCTAACAGAGAGTTGATTTTTAATTAAATTGTTCGGTTACAAAAATTGAAGAGGGAGATATCGTTTACGTAAAGAATCTTTAGCCTACGCAATACGTGCTCAAAAAGGCGTTGCAAAGACTGTTTCGCTTAGTCCCCACCCCGTTTTGTAAAAGAAAGAAAAACATAGCTGAGTAACTGGATCTGCAAAAACCTTTAAAATGCATTGGTTCTTTACATCTTGGAAATGTTCTACTGAAAAGCAAAGTTGATTTATGCAATACAAACATGGCTGAATTAAGGCTAACAGTCGCTCACGATGGCTAACATTAACAAACTGTTTGTTTTGTATCCCTATTGATATACAGTGCATTCACTGCAAATGGGAACCAAATGGCAAACGTTTGCCGCAAACATCATTACTGAACGAAAGGCTATTTTTAATACCAATTTCACGACATCTACTTTTATCTCTGTAATTTAGTCTCTCGTCGTCTTCGTTTAATTCCATGACCAAGTAATCAGTACCATCCACCAAAATGTCAGCTAATAATCGTTTTCAATGGTTGATATCCGGAATTCAATCTTGATTGGATTCTCGAAGGCATGATTATGTGCTCGTAGAACTTCACAAATAAACAACATTTTGTGAATCGATATCTCCACTTTACTTGATTAGAACCAGGCGTGAATGATTACTTTATATATATATATATATATATATATATATATATATATATATATATATATATATATATATATATAATATGTCGTTGTTATTTTTGTGACACTATAGTTAGGACAAAGCTTTAAAATGAATTTCTTTCAAGATATTGATTATATATTTCTTTGTTTATCATATAGACTGCCTGCCTGTAATTTCAAATGTGATTAGAATAAAAGAAGAAGAGCTTTGTTGGTTTCAATCATGCAGATATTGTGCAATGATAGTGACATGTTGTCTTGTGTTCTTTTGCTCATTGAAATAAGTTTAACCAAAGTGGACACAACCGTTTGACAGGTAAAACAAATATGTTTGTGGAAAAACGTATGCTTAGAAAAAGCCAACTTAGGGGATGAATTTAGAAGTAAATGAGTCAATCAGTTCATAGTATGAGGTGATCTGAGGAGCGAGATGAATTTTGAAAATCACAATTGAAAATTGAAAATCTGACCAATAAAAAAGATTTAACGGACATTTTGTTTCATTTAAGGTGTTTGTTTACGGTACGCGAGTTGATTCGTTAATCATACGTTTAAGTCTGGATAACTTGAGGTGGTATTTGAGGGAAACTGGAACGTCATGCGTTTAGGTTCTAAACGAGTTCAAAAAAGTTATTATGCTTGGTTGTGATTTAGCGTAGTTATTGCCCCTGGAACAAGGTACTCACGATATCTATACGGGCTATTCACCTACCTTTGTATTATATATTGATAATGTATTGAAACTATCCTTTTTGTGATTAGGCGCATTTTTTGTTGCAGTTCCACATTGGTTATTTAAAAACCCGTACATTTGTGCCTTTATTGTAATTGATTATGGGGATGACTTTGGCCATTTGGCCATTGCTGTGAGACATTTAACACGCACATAGTCCCTGTGGTCAGACAAAGCGAGACATGGTTTCCGATGTTGTCTTCCCATCAAACGATTAATGTATTAAAAAACTTTTATCATGCAATATTGAAAAAAAACCTATTGATGTCATCCTGTCTATAATAATATAAATACGTCAACTTGTTTAGAAGTTTTGAAAAAAGTCTTCAAACATCATGACGAAACGTCGTTTATCTAAGTATAAAGCATTAATTTCAATACTTCAGTGCACAGAGGGCGTAGCCGTGTATCGGATGTTCCGGGAGCTACAAGCGGGTCAGCCATATCACATGGTGCTCGGGGACGGCTGCTCAACATGCTCCGCGGCCACCGCACAAGTTTCATATCTCTGGAACCTTACTCAGGTGAGTCCATATATTACAAATTATTTATTGAATCTTACTCAGCTTAAACCATATATTGCTAAACCCTTCTAGAATCCTTCTGAAGTAGTCCCAAATATAACTAATTCACTGGAATCTTATTAGATAAGCCCATGTATTACTAATTTAATTATTTGTTGGAACTTACTCAGCTTAGGCCATAAAGGAAGGTGATATATTACAAGTTCCTTCAGGAACCTTACTCAGTTTAGGCCATATATTGCTAATCCCGTTTTGAATCCTACTTAAGGAAGGTAATATATAACAATTCCTTCTTGAACCTTACTCAGTTTGGCCATGTATAACTTATTCCTTCTGGAACCACTCTCTGGAGAAGCCCGATATAACTAAATCCTTCAGGAATCTTACTCAGGTTAGGTCATACGTTGCTTATTCCTTCTAGAACCTTATTGAGATTAGGCCATATATTACTTGTACATTTATTTTGACTGTTGACTCAGCATTCCGCCATAAACAATTCCTATTCAACACTCAAATCGTATGGTTATATTGGTTGCAGCTTAACGGCAGTGCATGTGCACTTAAACTGAGAGGACATCTTATCGAAGAGCGTAGGGCCAAAGCTTGTACGATCAAGAATTTTACTTGAATACTGCTTTTAGATCTCTTGGGTTTGCAAAAAAGGCTCTATTTTGAACTTTTGATTATGTTCTGTCATAGTAACAAACATTTTGATCACATTTCACACTTATTCATTATTTATAACCCTATGAATCGTGAGAGATTCTCCTTAACAAAAAATATATTAGATACAAGGCCGCGAGCGTTCCTTTGTCCAAGAATTTCATGTGACTTGGAGATATCTACATTGGTTATAAACATTTATATCAGAGTTATATGTCGATTGCTTAATGACATCGTCTAAATTTGATATTGACATCATGTGTTTTCATGTTTATTTTGCAACATTTTATTACATGTATTTACAAGTTCACACTTACAAAAGTAAATGAAACATAGTTCTATACAAAACCTTTTTTTAATAGTTTCTACATACTAGTGACCACATAGGTTATCCTTACCGAGGAAAACAACTATATGATAGGCTCTGAATTTTGAAAGTCGTTATTTTTCAAACAAATTCTTCCTGAAATGAAATAAATGATATGAATGTATGTTTACAAAACATAATTATACAACGAAATACTTTCAGAAGCGATTTACAGGTTATACATTGCAATATATTTGTATACAAGATTTATCTTACAGTGTACTTGAATTAACTTATTAGTCTGGTTTAAGGGTATCCGTGATTCGGGAGGGGTATATTGCATTATGCTGGAGGCGCTAAATATTTGGATGTGCTCGAAACTCAGTGGGAGTTGGTAGGACCCACTAAACAGCGTTCACATCTATGAATATATCAACTTATAACAATCTTCTCTTTGCCATAATATCCATTATCTGGCGAAAGGTTCTACTACTTTCTTATCAATTTGAAAAATAAGTGTTACGTAATGCAAAATACTCCTTTGTGTTGAACGCTCGTGAATTGTAAATATGTGTAAACATCCTTCATTATATTTATTCATAGAATAGAATTTAAAAAAAAAATAAACGAAATATAATTTCAGGAATTTTAATATTATCAATCCTTAAATTAGGATAGAAAAATCAAAATAAACCCGTTTGATCATTTGTCAAGTTTTTTTCTCTGCTCATTTTCGTTAGAAGTCAGTCTCCTTTTTAACTACACGTTTGTTTCAACTATATACTTTTTACCCGCGTCATAAAAATCCTTCCTAAATGCATTTCGTGATGTTTGGACTTTCAGTCATTTGATTATATTCTGCGTTACTAACAAGGCAGTATGATTAGGTTACAAATAATGGAGTATGATTGGGTTTCTGTATGCTATCCTCATCCGTAATAATTACTCCGTAAAAGAGTGGGCATATGGAGGTGAAGGCCACTTTCGTACATGATGGATCGACATAGTACTTAGTCGTATCATCAACCAAAGGACTGGATATGGCGACAGGAGCTATACTTACAACGTCGACAAAAGATTTAAAATTACCGGTGATGAGGGAGTTGACAACGGCGACGGGGAATGACGACAAATTGCGGGCGAGTAACCGCCGGTTTGCTTGAAGCACCTATGGTGTTTAATTACAAAATTCAATAACAATGGCGACGACTGGAAAAAGAGCGATAGAGCGACTTTGACATGGACAACATTATACCAGACAGCATAAAACAGATATTCACTTTCCTCGTCTACTATGGGTCATAAGGCTCTCAGCCTTTGGCAGAGTTTCATTTTTAATTAATAATAATATGTAATCACACGCAAGCAGTTATTAAAGAAAACAATGACAGCAAAAAAAAGCATTTCTAAATTACACAAAAACCTACTTTTTAAATGAAAAAAATGATAAAATCCTCAAGTGCCCTATACCCATTCCGATCGTTCGAGTTATATTCGCAATACTCATATACGTGTTCACAGAACGTCTTTCAGCCCATTCTCTCTTTGATCCAGGTTATAGTGCTCGTTATTATAAGTATCTTCCATGGCCGAGAATGTAAGAAAGGTTCATTCCGACCCGAGCGTAGGGTGTTTTGCGGAAACGAGGTTTACCGAGTTTCCGCAAGACACCATGCGCGAGGGTCGGGATGAACCTATCTTTCACGAGCGGCTATGGTAGATGCTTTTTCTCCTACCTCAGTTAAACAAAACTAAGTAAAAATATATTTTTTGCTGGAACTCTTTTGTGCTAAGTGAAAATAATTGCGTATGGATATGCGATAATTCGTGGTTGTCATGGATATGCGCGCAGTGATTTCGATTATGTGAATAGTCAAACCGGTCTTCAAATAGTTCTTAGGAGAGTGACGCATTATTTCTTGAAAGGTGCGTGGAAACTAATTTATGGAAACATTTGAAGGGAGAAATAATTATTTAGCGTTCTAAATATTGCCACAAGACAAGGTTTCCATGATGCTACAGACGACAGTCTTAAACAAGGGGGGTAATTACAATGTGATGACCATAAAAAGGAGTTCCATACGGGCATTTTATCTTCGCCCGTGGGCAAGATAAGAATTTCTAGCATGGTTAAATTATTGGATCTACTTATCTGAGGTGGGAGAAAATGTCCTCTGTAATGTCAACACATGGGAACTGGTTTCTGTGAATTTAAATGTTTTTAAATTTGAATTAAAGAAGCGTATATCCGCAGTGTTGTCGAACTAAATTTTTATTTTAACATTAAAATGTTATATTACATTTACTTGAAAGTCATAATAAGATATTACTTATTTACTCTTTTGTATTTTGTTCGTCAGTTATATGTCATCCAAATTAAGTTCTTTCACTCACTTCTATGATATTCTTGCACCACACAAGGAAACATATGAAATAAAACATTTAATGACTTTATGAGTGCATTTCAGGTAAGGTATGTCGAACATATTTTTTTCATCAATAATTCAGTGTTATCTACTGGGCAAATGACTCTGGTTAAGGCACAATGCCAAAGCCGAACAAACACTAAACGAGAGATGCAGAGAGTACAAAACACGGACATACGACAAAAAAACGTAAACATATTAGCAAATGTTGGGGTTACCGCCCTAGAAGGGTCAGTGAAACAGAAGTTGACTAGGAGGTTATAACCCTTAATTTTAATAACAACAAGCTTTCAAACATTTCTATTTCAGTTATCATACGGCTCCTCTTCGCCCATCCTTTCAGACCGTAAAAGATTCCCAAAGTTCTTTCGGATAGTGACTCCGGAGCAGAAGGTGAACGAGGCAAGGATCCAACTGATGCGGAAATTTGACTGGAACAAGGTCGCCACAATCCATCAAGCACTCGAATTTTTCTCCGTGGTTTGTACAGTCGATCTTACATATGAAATACATTGTGGTGATGGTTTCACTCGCAATATTTGTTTACACTTTATATATCAATTCTGGAAACTTTATCTTAGGTCATGAAGACATTGTCAAATAAGAATGAAGGAAGGCAAAACGTATTCGCTTCGTTTTAAGCATTCTAAAACTACTCACCTTTTTATAAATACTTTGTGGTACAAAAGGATTGTTCTTCGATTCATTGAACTTAAAATCAAAAACTATATAGTTTATCATATCAAAGGAACTCGTTCATGTTTAGTCAGCACCTAATATGAGTTTACACGGTAATGCATCTGAACTCCCTTATAGTATATATTTTACACTCTGATACCCAATATAAAAAAAACCTGGTTTGGGGGTTGGAGCAAACCCACGCTTGTACAGTCACGGCAAAATTAGAAAACTGATACTATGTTCATTCGTCCTAAAGGACTCATAAATATGCCGACGGATATTTGAACCTTTATTGAACACTTTGGTAGCATCAGGTGATGATGTCAATGCGCTACAGTCTTTTGCTGAATCGCGTTACAATGCCGCTTTGCAAATTCGTGCACTTCAGGCATTTTTAACATTACATTAGCACTATTGCCTAATGATGCGGTAATAGTCAGTTTCTTTGCTGTTTCGAGGGCCGTAACCATCATATAATTAAACTGTCTTAATACTTACGATCATGCTTCCGCCAACTGGATTGCCGTATAGAGTCTGATTTAGAAATAATTTAGAAAGTTTCTGACGGCAAACCCCAGATTTGCATGAAGTCTTTAAATTGGTTTTATTAATTGGGTTGCTAAGCGGTTCGCGCATGAACGCTGGCTATAATCGAGACTTCGTTAACAATCCGCCAGTCTTATCCCGAATCAATAGGTTAGTTAATCAAAAATAAAGTAATACTACTACATACTTATTAAAATAACCTTTTGTTGAACATTATGATTATATAATACAAATTAGATGTTAAAAAATCAATTTAAGCTCAAGTCGAATGTAAACACATAAGACAGATTGCAAATACTAATACTAATACTAATACTAAAAATAATAATAATAATAATAATAATAATAATAATAATAATAATAATAATAATAATAACTTTATTTCATGAGTTTTTTTGTTTAATAACGAAATTGGTTTACATCATAAACAAGTATTTATAATCCTTTATATTTCCGAGTGTTTTCCTCCGCGCAGCGAACATGCATTATCTTCAAACCAGGAAAAAAGAATCAACTGTGCGTTAATAATGCTTGGTGGTAAGCCTTTGCCTGGACGGCATTTTCCTTAAACAGATCTCGTCTTTAATATCAATTAGTACGGTCTTCCTTTTCTTTTGAATAGGTCACGGACGACTTTGTTCGGAGAGCTTCGGATCTGAATGTCACTATAATTACCCAGGAGATTTTTGTCCACGATCCCATGTCAAGGGTCAAGAACCTGAAGGTCAGTAATAACGAGTAGTCATTCGACTTTCTCGGTTCCATTTAACAGTTCTTGGGTAGAGAATCTTAAGGTCAATAACAACTAGTTATCATTATATTTTTCTTGGCTCTTGAGTAGATAACTTAAAGGTCAGTAACAACTAGTTATCATTGTACTTCATCGGTTAAGATTACAGTTAAGGGCGCAAAACTGTAATATCAGTAGTAAGTAGTAGTCCATGCATTTTCCCGACTACGCTTAACACGTCTGGGCACAGAACCTTACAGTACGTTTTATATTGAGTAATCTGGTACATTTTCGGCTTCGTTTGACAAGTCTAACGTGCATAACCGTTAGGTCAGTTGCAACTAGAAATAATAATTTCACACTCGCGGTTTCGTTACACAGGTCTATATAACAGAACCTCAAGGTCAGTAAAAACTAGTAACATATAGTTTTAATTATATATTATCGACAACGCTTAACATGTCTACGGTTCATAGTACGATGGTCAGTTACAACTAGTTATAGTTGTGTCTTTTCTGATATCTTAATCAAACCTAGGGTACAGAACCTTTAGTTCCGTTAAAAGTAGAACATTTTAATTTTTCATTTACGTCTATAGATTATCAAAGATTGCGCATTTGACTCAACCCTAACCCTTAACCTAACCATAACTTTAGTTATGATCATACAATGATCTCCTGTTGTCTTGTGTCCTTTTTTCCAGTTTTTTTAATGTAAAATTTCCGGGTTATAGATTGGCGTCCCGGTATCTTTCACAGTTGACATTGAAGATTTATTTCGTGTTATAAAAACAACAGTTTTTTATCTGATCTTCAGGAAATCAGTCAGAATACTAGGTAACATGATATTTTACTTTTTTAAGCATAATAATGGAAGTATGAGTCATCTTGGATCAACGACTGGCCCAGACCAGTGTAAGTGTGTGTCTGCAGCATTTAATTTTAATTTTACCATTATAAACATGCATCTTGCAAAATTGCTTTTATAAAGATAAAAAATTCGGCCTAATGCGGTCTGTATTGACCCTTTGTACTTTTGTATTACGGGTAGAGGGTATATCCATAGTTGAGGGACTCTCGTATTCATTTAATGTTGGCTAATATTATTGTCCTGTTTGAGGAAGCTTTTGATGTTACCATTCACAATGTTTGATGGATAAAACTAGTGCAGTCTTGTATTAGTTCTAAAAATATTACTAAAATGAAGTCAATTAACAGAAATGATAAGACTGGTATCACAGAGACTACTTTGATACTATAATAGTTGTTAAACAAGGGTCAACTCTTTTTCCACTGTTATAATTAACATTAAAGATGCAATAAATCTTACTAATCTGACTGAGTCAGATTTAACTTGTTATCATTTGTATGCTGATGTTTGCTGATTATATATTTTCCATAAAAACAGGTAACTTTACAAACTCAATGAGAATGTGTGTATTGGTATTCGTGCAAATTTGGTCTGTAAATAATGTGCAAAAATTTGAAAAGACAGAAAACTATTTATAACCTCGGATGGCTTAAAAATTAGAAAAATATAAAGGATTGCTTCGTATGAGTTATTTTTCCTTGAACTGTAAATACGCCTTATAAGCGGTCAAAATATTAGGTGAACAACCTTTTAATAACCAAGAAGTCTTTCGATTTCAAAGATTTGATTTAACTCTGCAGACCTCTAACGTTGCAACGTGGACGTACATGGTGTGTTAACCGTAACATTATTCAATCGGAACACCTCGTTCATTTTTCATCGAACGAACCTCGGATGCATGCCGTTACATTAGTAGAAGTAGTTCGTAAAATTAATAGTAAATCTATTGATTAATTATAGCGTTTTAAGGTGTTATTTGAATCATTGATTTCAAATTAATTGCCAGTGAAGTGTCTAATTGCATAGATAATTATTTTTCCTTAGAGTATTAGAGTAAAATTCCCTAGGCTTTACTGATAAATTGAAATGACTACGCGATTATATGCAGCATAGTTACGTGTAAAGAAGTCTGATATTGTAAACCATCCATTTACATCCAAGGTTGTTTTCGATGAAAAATGGCGGTAGTTCTCCGATATATCATTGTCATGCGAGGAGCGAGTACTAAATTAATGGGTGTAAAAAGGCTGACTGCGCTAAGTCCTTGTTAACCAAATATATATAGAAGTAAATAGCACTCGTCATGATCACGCTTGCTATGTTTTATTGGTGATTTCTATCAATAATTTTGGTCTTGGATTTTGTTCAATATTTTTTATACCTCATAATAAAACAAACTACTGTTAACGCAGAAAATAAAAATATCAGTATGTAAAACATGGTATGAGTTTTTATCTAATCAAAAAAATGATGGTTATCGTTTGTTTGAAACTGATTTGTATTAGAAACTCACATCATCGATGTTTAAATATATATAATAATGCTATAATTTATGTCGCAGAAATAATATTTGTATAAGATATGCGTGGCTGACACTGGTGAAATAACAATACTTCATGTGTGGTGTAAATCAGTGAGAGCATTAGAGCATTATAAAATATGAAAATCAGATAGGATAAATTAAATAGTTTAGCTGCTTTAAGAAAGACCTTTCTGCTAAAAAGTAAATAGATTCGTTCTGCTAAATTTTAACTTGGCTTAATTAAATTGTTTTCCAAAAAACATGTTTGTTAGGATTTTCATATTACTTTTTATGAATGGATATAATTCAATTCTTACATACTTTCATACTTATGACATGAACATACCTGTGGTATAATTGTTTGCAGTTATTAATATTTGATATATGTCTAGAATAATAATAATAATCATGCATGCACATGTCCAATGGTAGGCTATGCCGATTGCCCATAAACTCTAAACCAAAACCATAGTTGTTGTTTCTAAAGCATGTAAAACCATACACTTTTCATTTCATACTGCTGTTTTGTATGCATGCATTACTATAATATTATTCTTAATATCTATCTTCTTTATATTGTCAGGAGCATGATGCGAGGATCATCATGACAGCGATGTATGAGGACAGAGCGAGAGCAGTGCTGTGTGCAGTAAGAATTATATACAAATGTGTCGTAAATAACACTTCTTAAAAACGTTCTTACCATTTCTACAAAGAAAATTGTTCAGTTGTAACATTCCGACGTCCGTATACAGGTTTAAAACCATTGTATCGTCAATATTGCATCACTACTTTATCAGGGTTCCATCATTGCATCATCAAGGTTCCATCATTGCCTTATCAAGGTTCCATAATTGCATCATCAGGCTTGCATCATTGTATCATTAAGGTTGCATCATATCATCATTAAGGTTGATTCATTTTCAAGGTTGTTTCACTGCATCATCATGATTTCATCATTGCATCACCAAGTTCCATCATATCATCATTAAGGTTTTTTTTTTCATTTTCAAGATTGCATCACTGCATCATCATGATTTCATCCTTGCATCATCAATGTTACATCATTGCATCATCACATTAAGGTTGCATCATTGCATCATCAAGATTGCACCAAGCATCATCAAGGTCGCATCATTGCATCATCAGGCTTGCATCAATTTGTCACAGGGTGAGAAAAATGTGCAGCCAGACCGGGGCGCGAACCCGGTCAAATGCAGTAACATTCTAAAATAGCATGACCACTTTTTCATCAGTGTGTATTTGAAACCTCTTCCAATATTTCTTTTAAAAACAATACTTTTAATTGTTCTTCCATCTTAACGATATCAAAGACGATACAGTTATAACTAGGATGCATTCAAACTGTTAAGAAAATAATTAATGTTTGTCAGGATATTTCAGTACGTGAATTAATGTGCTGTTAAAGGAGTTTTGTGCTGTTGTTCCATGTTTCTTGTTGGTGACTTTTTGTTTTGGTGTTCTATGTCATTGGCGTTTACCCTGTACCTTACTTTTTATGTATTTAGTTTCAAACGCGGTGAAGTACAGACACCTATCGAGACAAACATGTTTTGTAGCATTGTCCCTTTTTCCTTTTTTACAGCAAAAAAACTACTAAAATATCAACAAATATTTTCATCACAGCATGATTTTGGAAGTTTATTGCATTAATGGCAGTATTAGTTTGTATTTTCCACAAATATTTTATTCCATATCTATTTAATAATTCTGAAAGAAATACTCAGCCGAAAACACAAGGGTAATAATCATCCTTACTTAACTCTTATAATTCCTCAAATATCTGATTAATCTCAAAGTTTCAACTGATTTTTTGACTAGCACATTCAACGTCACTTTCAACGTTAGATCCAATAAATTAATTGTTTGCCTATCAAAGGCATACAAGGTGGGGTTGTACGGCGCCAAGATCGTGTGGGTGTTCGCGGGCTGGTTCTCCAGAACTTTCTGGCTGGTGAAACAGGATGACATTGACTGTACTCCGGAGCAGATGGCCTTGGTTGCAGAGGGTGCCTTCTTTACTTCAGCCGTGCATTTTAACCCCATAGAAGAGAGGGGTATTCACGGAATGACGGGTATATTTATGTTGTTTCTTTATGCAATATATATATGTAAATTATGCGCTCATGTTTGTGTCTGTAAATGAGACTGATGTCAGTATGTAATAAGTAAACAATGTGTATTTAACCTCAAGGTCGTTTTCGATAAAATCAATATTTATAAAAGAAGATAAGCAGAATTACATGTATACACATACACGTGTATTGCTTCCAAATACCTCGTAAAAATTGGTTCAACAATATCTGATGACAATTGTTTTCTAATTGGTTCAGTGATTTCCGATGACACTTGGGTTTTTTAATTGGTTCAGTCATTCTGAAAAAAAACATTGTTTTTTCTAATAAGTTTGGTATTTTTTATACTAGTAACACTTGCTTTTTAATTTGTTCACTAATTTCAGATCACACTTGTCTTCTATCTGGTTGTAAGAGCAACACATGTTCGCTTGCTCCGGCTGTTTTCTCATTGACTGTCTCCTATAACACTAACACTGCTTATTTTAAAATTACGTGTAATGGTTTGGAAAAGTGTGAGGTGGGCTTGGTAGGAAAGAGTGCCTTCTTAACGTCAGTCGTAAATTATAACCCCATAGACTGGCGTTGATTAGGCTTATATTTTAATAGTTCAAGAATGTGTATTGGTTCGGACAAATGCAAAGTTGAGAGCTCTCAACTAATATAGCTCAACACGACCCTTCAGAGAGTTTCAGAATCACTGACCTTTTGAACATTTCGGTTGTTTTGTAGCTTTTATGCATTAGTCTTGTACTGTTTAAAGGGACTTTGTAAACCTGTTGGCTACTTGAATGGTTAATGTAATTCACGTTGTGGTAATAGCTGAATTTACATCAATAGTGTCACGTCAAAACTATGCCAACGATTTTCAGGCCACACAAAATCTTCATTTACTCAATTAAAATGAATAAGACCTTACACTATCATAAATGACGCAACGCCATTGGTCCAGGACTGGTCACGCGGTGACCCTATATTTTTCCATATTGGGTCACCAAATTTATATCGTATCATAATGGCGTCTATTTTCCGATTCCGATGAATATTCTGATGAATAAAAGAAACATTGAAACATGTAAACAGGTTATCGACGTGATATATACCTTACGGGGTCACCTACTTACCCCGCAAATTATCCTTAATAAGCCCTTTTATATACCCCTTTGCCGCTCTTTTTATGCCCCTCACACATCGTCGAGGAGGTAGGCTTTCGTTCATTCGCCGACATGTGGATAAATAGTTCCATTTTTTTTTAAATTAACTATATGATAGTGTTTTACTGCAAACAGCTTATAAACATTCATCAAGATCTTTTCATAAACGCATTTACGTCCAAAATAATAACATACAATGCACGACAGGATGAGGATTAACATTGTATTAATTTTTTTTTTCCAGTTTTGGGTTTGTTTCATTGAACATGTTGTCAAGATATATGGGTGTTCAATCATCTTTTATATCAATAATCAGCCTGATTCGCTTGTAGACGGGTCATTTTCCAGATTAATAGTGAAGAACACGATTTTCTGACAGTTAAACGTGTATTTTTAGCAAATTAGTGTTTGCTTTTACCGGGAAGTCGTATCAAAGTAAGGCGATTTGAAAATATATTCGATAGATGATATAACGTCCGCTATGCCTAACTAGTAAATACTACATAATCTTCACCATTCATAGGTTCCTGCAGGTGCTATTTTACTACCAGCCAAATAAATGCGACAACTTTCCATTGATCAATTACAGTGTGTGTATACCACGTGATAAATTACGTCATATATGCTACGTCGGAAGGCAACATTTTTAAAACCTGCTTTATATCGTTAACAGAACAAATGGAATCAAGGTACAACGTAAGAATCAAACAAATAGTAATTTTGTCAAAATTATTGTGTAACTTAAATCTATTACTTATAGAAACTTACCACTTGTATTGCGAAAATATTGAGCTTTAAACCATAAAATACCTATTGAAAGACGTCTCTTTTTTAATGTTCGAAATATTATTCAATTGGTGATGGATTTGAATATTTGCTTGAAAGCCACTTTTTAAGGGATCTTATCACATTTCTTTGTAAATCAACCAAGTTCTTACAATTCGGAACACTTCATGAACCGTAATAATGAAGCAAAACAGTTGAAACTCTAGTATAGGATATATTGTAAATGCGACCTGTGTCCATTTTTTTCTAATAGGTAAAACAGCTATTTTAGTTTACGGATCTTCAAATTTCATTATCATACAACATATATAAAACACAGGCCTGAATTATTTTCATGAACATGTACATAATATGATTGTGATGCCCCATGATGTTAAGCAATTATGTAGATAAATGTGATAGTCACCTTCAATAAACAAATATTTACAGTTTCAGAATTCTTGGACCGCTACTACAAAGACCCAGATTATAACCCAGACCTTGAAATATACAAGGTTGCCTTCGGCCAGTCGTACGACCACATCTGGATTGCGGCCTTAGCACTGCACTGCACCGACACTGAACTAAGACGTAGAGGTAATAGAGCAATGTTTGTGCCCAGGTTGAAGGACGGAATTACCAACCAGGACACGACACACATGGACATTGCATTAAGTAGACCAATGTCTATAACTATATGTTTTTCTTTCGTTATACTTTGCGTTTCTTCAATGTTATCTAAAGGCTAATATGATGTAGAATACAACCTACATTTCAGCCATCGAAAGTGTAGATAGTACCAAGGTTAATCAATAAGAATTTTAACCTTTTGCGGGTGTTTAGGATTCGCCTACTGCCTCTCAGCCGATACACACGCTCTGCGTCAGATGTTGCGTTCACAATGCGTCAGTCAATAAGGATGTGTTCTAAGTCTGTTAGATGACTTGAAGTTAAAATAAAAAAAATAAGGAAGGGCTACGCTCACTCCGCCCATTCTTAATCATTTAGAGTTTTCTTTATGTCTTACCATTACAAAGAACTGTTTCACAATTTATAAACTTTTTTGTTTGGCTAATGTTTTAGTTAAAGGTTTCTGTTTGCCATAAATTCGCAGTGTGAGCTTGTACTTGACTAATCCATGCATTTGACTATAATTACATTGCACAATTGAAACAATACATTGTGCTCAAATAAGTCTCTGTGAATAATCATTGTCATGGTGTATCATTCATATTTTTCAACAGGTTACGAGAAAACGCTCGACGAGTTTACATACGCCGACGGCGACATTAACGAAATCATATTCAACTGTATGGCCGACTCGTCACTCGTCGGAATATCTGGCCGCCTCTCATTTGCAGAAGGAGGCGCTGATCCTGACAAGAGTATGGTGGTACAACACATACAAGGTACTTAGTAATTATGTTGATTTTCGCTTCAACGTGTACCGTATTAAATATAAGTATTATCCTTGTCCTAAGACATGCCTCAGTGATTCCATTAAATCAAATGACAAACTTATTTTACAGTCCATTCAAAACACTCGTATACTCATCAAAAGTTTTTAGCTAAAATTACCAAATGCCCTTTCCAAAGGAGTTTGTATCACACCTCGGGGAAAACATTTCACATTTTGGCCGATAGACCAGTGAAAGCATCTATATTACCCATAATGCAAGGGCCCAAACGACAATGAACTAGGGACACAAAACATATAAACACCACATACACAAATACAAACACCACTAACACCCCAGACATTCATGAAAATAACTTCTTCTTTGTATATCTTGCTGTTTGAGTTTTAGGTCATCCGATTCAATTTTAAAAAAAAACAACGTCTGGATTCAAAATAAAAACAAATGTTTGCAGTATGCTTAATTTACGAAAATTTAATATTTTGAATAGTCACTGCAAAGAGTAAAACGCTTTATATTTACAACTATACTTGAATAACTGTTCCTACTTATAATACAATTCATCGTCGTTTGATCAATTACCTTTGTCTTAATGAAAAAAAATCCTTCGACCATCTATTTCAGGAGGCCAAAGAGTGACAGTCGGTTATGTGACACGGAATACCAATGACAAGCAAAGTAACTGGTTTGACGGAGTGCTGAAATGGAAAGGCATGTCATTGTTGAACCTATCCACCACATTATTACCAGTACAATAGTCAACAAATACTAACATTTCTTTCACCAGTACAAGCAGTTTGAAATACTGACAGAACATAACATAAGCTTCAAAGATTCTTTTTCAAGTCTGTTTTGATTGTTATGCTTTGAACATACATCAATTGACTCTCTACGTTTCACGTATTATTGCCAGAGGCATCCTTCTGTTATGCGCTCAGTCTTTGCATATCTGGAAAGTGAAAATGTTTTTATTTTAAATAATTATTGTTAAACCTAGGTATGAAAATATAATTAATGTGAAATAAAAAGATTTGTTGAAAAAGTGCGTGTCCTACTAACACTTTTAAAACTTAGTTATAGCATTTCTACTCACCGTATACCATTTCTGTTGGAATAATGAGCATAAAATGGATGTAGTTCATTCATTAAACAATAAACGAATTCATTCCAAGGGAATGATAGCGACCGCGGTAATAAATTCATTTAACTTCTTATAGTTACATGAGCTATAACCGACCCATATATTATCGTTGAAATTAACGTAAGGTTTTCTATTTACAAGTATGTTGATTTTGAATGCCTATTAACCCCAGATTATTTTGTGTCATTTTAAATTGTTAATGCTTTGAAAAGGTTTATGTAAATGTAATACTAAAACGTTACAAATAATTGTTATTATTAGAACGGTCAATTTACATAGAAGTACTAAGCGAGAAATTCCTGTTAAAATAATATCAATTGACTAAGGGGCATCCAAATGTAACATTATTGCTAATCGCTTGATGAGATGGCAAGTTGATTTGTACACTGAATATCTTAAAGAGAGCATTAGGTTTGACGTCATTACCAAATTACATTTTAAATATATTTTGCCACGTAGGCCAAAAATACTTCGTTTTGATTGGCTTGTTTGATGTCATTTACTACATGTTAAACAATTATATCGCCCACATGCGGATGCCTGTAACTTTTTCAGTTTAAAATCATTCTTACGTCAGGGCTGTAGATAACTGTCCTTGTAATTACTCATTTGGTTTAAACAGCGCAATATTTATTTTGTAATATATATATAACAGTACATATAAAAGTATAGGAATGAGGAGAAAAGCTTATAACGAACCCCTTTACTCATTTGTATTAACAAGACGGCCCTTTAAAAATAGTGTACACTTGTTCCTTTCAGACAACAAAATACCACGTGACTCGACATACGTGACCTACCGAGAGATCACCATCCCTCCAGTAATGTACATAACCATGTGCACCTTGGCAGCCTGTGGGATCATCCTGGCTCTCTCCTTGTTTGGGTTCAACATTGTGTTCAGGAACAACAAGTATTTTAAAACAATATACTATGTCTTGAAAATACGCAAGGATACAAATGTGTTAATTGAAACCTCAGTGGTAGGCACAATAGTCCAAAATTAAACAAAGATCCTGTTTAGATAAACACCGATAAATGCCAAACAGTCACTTCACGAGAGACCCACAGTGTAAAACACGTATTCATAAAAAACAGGTGTAACACTATTTCCTTTGCTCTAGAATGGACAATGAACAAGAGTTGAAGTCATAGAATTCCATGATGTCTAGTGTCAAGTACATACACACGCCAGCTAGTTTATTTCTTTACATTATGATCAACGTCAGTATGTAATTTTATAAACATATGTGGGCATTTTGGGTGTATTTAAAAATATGTATTTTTATGTATGGGAAAAAATCATGATATCGTTCTTTGAGATGTGTAAGTTTATAAGTACATAACCATTTTAAAGAGCAATTCCAAAAAGTTTTGTAGTATGTGAATTGTACATTGAAAAAGTGTAATATTTATTTGTATCTTCTGACGATCATGCGTGTTAAAACATGTAAAAGACCGTATATTCATAATTGTTTTAGTATCATTTTATATGATTAATTCAAGTAAATCTTACCTGTCAACCAGTAGTCGACATTTTGTTCACTCTTTTTTTCTAGAATAGTGAAGATGTCCTCCCCGAACATGAACAACGTGTTACTATTGGGATGTATGATGTGCTACTCAACTGTGTTTCTGAAACCGACAGAAACGACGCATGGATCTGTTTGCAAGGTGATGTTGTGGTCCGTTTTAGTTTGTCTGTGTGTCGGAGAAAAACAATGCAAACACATTATTTTTCCACATTACTTAAAACCAATTCAATATTTTCATTCAAACCTTGGTACATGCGATGCATGTGACCATTTTATATTTCTAGGGAGGACCATATTTCTGGAGATAATAATTTAAGCATTCGGCTTTGCCTCACGTTCAACTAAGAAACACAACGTACAAGTATTTGCGCTCTCTATGCGGCGCACTTGTATTACTTTTTAAAAATTCTGCTGGTTCTTATTATTATTGTAAATGTAAAATATGAATAGATCGTTTACATCGTTACACATATTATTTAATAATGAACAGTCCCAATCAAACCGATACCGTTCACATCGAATCTACAGAAAATACGGTTTAGCTATGTGTAGGCAATGTGGCTTTATGCAGAGTTACGGTACTTTTATGTTTATTTTTTAATGTACTTCTTGTCCATTTAGGGTAGTGTGAAGGGTGATTGATTCTGTTCCACTTAAAGCATTGTCAATGAAATGTCACATACCGCCTCTGAAAATATGTGATTCCAAAATGTTATTCGTATGGAATTGTTGCAATTTCTATTTAAGCTTTGTTTGCCATTTTATTTATAAACTCGCATTGCTCCGTGGGTATTTAATTCTTGTCTAAAGCAGCACTGTAGTTCTTTTTAAAGCATCCATGGATAAGTGTTATTTTAATTTTCAAATATCATTTTGATTTAACCACATGTAAAATGAAATTTTAATATATAATATTGAAATTTACTGTGTATATTTGTAAAACAATTCAAACAACTAAGTCACAATTATGCACTAATAACTATAGGGATAAACCAATTAGTAAAACAAAAAAGGTAAATGCGGTTAAAATGTACAAGGTAAAGTCATAACGACTCATAATGAGAGACACAAACGTAGAAACTACTACATATCCACGAATAAGTTGATGTTGGAATGGACGGGACTTTATTATAGTGTTTAATTTCTTTAACTTTGTTAATGTTTGGTACTGTAAGTTTATCCTTTTCTACTTGTTTAGGCTCGCGTCTGCCTCTTCTGTATCGGGTTTACAGTGACATTTGGTGCGTTATTCTCTAAAACATGGCGAGTCTACAGAATCTTCACCAACAAGAAACTTCTTAGAATGGTAAGAGTTTTAATCATCATCTAAATGGTATTGTATTGCAACTACTCAAAAAGCATGGACAGCTTCTTATTTTTAAAGACTCGTTATACCTTCCTTTCAATTGTTAAGAATTTGACAAAATCTACTTTTAACAAGAAACACTCTGACCACTTTCGTTTCCAGCTGACTCAGGTGTCAACATTATTAAACCACATTTGTATCCGCATCTATTATTCAGTTTCGACTAAGTTCACTCTTACTTGCTAAATTACCACTAAACCATGCTTATAAAACACATTTACTCAACACTTGTTCAAAACATTTCCAGACAATTAAAGACTACCAACTTCTTGCAATAATCGGTGTCCTAGTTGCTGTGATGACCGGCGTCCTTATTGCATGGGAGGCAGTTGAGCCTCATTCAGTAGTTGTGCAGTACCTGGAAAAAGAGGTGACCGTCGTGTAATACTTTGCAATCTCTAATATTGTAATTATTATGACATATATTGAAATTCAAACAACAGGGACATGCACATTATAATATTTAGTTAGCACAACATATAAAAAACTAACTAACAACATAAACAGCAAAGACATTTTCAGCATAAGCGAAATACTGATTAATTAGCTTCATATACCCAGCGTCAAGATGCAGACATGAGAACTGATTTTATTTTTGTTTCAGGTACATATGGATGAAAACGACGCCGAAATTCGACCGTTTGTGCGCATGTGCAGGTCTGATTATTCGGCGTACTTCGGCTGGTCCGTCTACATTATAGAGGGCGCACTTCTGTCGTTTGGAGCATTCCTTGCCTGGGAAACACGACACGTAATGTCTTCTTTTACAATGCCTTCTCATGTTTAAAGCATGACCCAAACACTTTCTGAGAGTTGATAGGTAGGGCCGATTCTTAAAACAAAGAAAAAATCATGTGAGGTGGGCGCTAAACCATAAATGTGCATTTCATAATTTCTGACCCATTTCTGACCCCATTTGTAATGTAACACTAGTACCTTTAATACAGCCAAACACAGTACAAATCAGTTTTCTTACCCTTATATCAGAAATAAACCAGTTTTGTGTTATGTATAATACATATAATTTACCATTACAACAACCGTTACATTATTATTTGTTAATAAGTCAGTTTACTAGATATGCTATACATGACGTCCATATTCTGCAATTACGATGGCAAGTATTCATTGCAACTTGCTTATGTCACCAGTGCTACAAATTTAATTGCTTTTAGTTTATATTTGGATCATATCGGGAAAGTGGGATCGCCATTCACAATATGTCTGCAATTAAATGATGTCAGTAAATTAGTTTAGATTGCCTTCGCAATGCTCCTTTGCAATATTGGCAAAAAATATCCTTCAAATCACTCATGTAACGACATTTGTAAATGGTGTCTGCATTGTCATCATCAGTCTCAAATAGAAAGACCCTGTTATACCCGGCTACCCAGACTGCAACTATTTCAGCGTGCAAGGATTTCTCAATGTAATAGTTTGAGATTTTAGTTTTACAATATCATCTTGTTTTCCTGGGCATTAAAATGGGCTTCCTCTAAAAGCCATACATTTTCAACAATGTGGCTTTTTGCAATCATCCATTTTGCAAATGACTGTCTGCTTGTAATGCCCTTACGTTTCAAATGATGAATGTCATGGAAACAGTGTATGGTGTGTGCTTTAAAGCATTCTTACAATTTATAAACATTATAAAACACTGCCAGAACTTTTAGAGATGCTTATGTCAATTACCACCCGAATAACCGACCTTTCAGGTTTAACATTGCATAGTCTTCATCTGTTCCATGCACTCCTTATTTTAACACGGATCGTAGACGTCAAAGGTTGTTAGGCAGCCGGTCTGTCGTCTTCCGACCCTGTATCTTCAAACCTTCAATGTTTTGAACTATTTGTTTCTTGTTCAATTTCACTAAATATGAACACTTATTTTCGAGGTTTTGATAACTGTTATTGGTGATTTGCTTTTATTAAATATATTTACAATTTTTTTAACTGTTCTCTGGATGATGCCATTTCGAAACCATACGTCATAAACGTAGTTTCTATAGGGGGCAGCTATAATGAAACACCCTGTTTATATGAGTCGGGTATCATTAAGGCGCATTTTCCGTCCATAAACTTGAGCTGGATGTTAAGGAGACACAATGTTATTCCTCACTTATGAGTCGGGGTTAAATCAGGCGCCATTTAAGACCATACGCATGTGTCCGGTGTCAAGGAGACGCCAATTAAGACCAGACGTATGTGCCCGGTGTCAATGGGACGCCAACTAAGACCATACGTATGTATTCGGTGTCAAGGAGACGCCAACTAAGAACATACGTATGTGTTCGGTGTCAAGGAGACGCCAACTAAGACCATACGTATAAGTTCGATGTCAAGGAGACGCCAATTAAGACCATACGTATAAGTTTGGTGTCAAGGAGGTGCCATCTTAGACCATATATAATAGTCAGGTGTCAAGAAGGTGCCATCTTTGACCATACGTATGTGTTCGGTGTCAAGGAGACGCCAATTAAGACCATACGTATAAGTCCGGTGTTAAGGAGGTGCCATCTTAGTCCATATGTATTAGTCCGGTGTCAAGAAGGTGCCATCTTAGTCCATATGTATTAGTCGGGTGTCAAGGAGGTGCCATCTTAGTCCATATGTATTAGTCGGGTGTCAAGGAGGTGCCATCTTAGACCATATGTATTAGTCGGGTGTCAAGAAGGTGCCATCTTAACCCTTATGTATTAGGCGGGTGTCAAGGAGGTGCCATCTTAGACCATATGTATTAGTCCGGTGTCAAGAAGGTGCCATCTTAGACCATATGTATGAGTCGGGTGTCAAGGAGGTGCCATCTTAGACCATATGTATTAGTCGGGTGTCAAGGAGGTGCCATCTTAGACCATATGTATTAGTCGGGTGTCAAGGAGGTGCCATCTTAGACCATATGTATTAGTCGGGTGTCAAGGAGGTGCCATCTTAGTCCATATGTATAAGTCCGGTGTCAAGAAGGTGCCATCTTAGACCATATGTATTAGTCGGGTGTCAAGGAGGTGCCATCTTAGACCATATGTATTAGTAGGGTGTCAAGGAGGTGCCATCTTAGACCATACGTATTAGTCGGGCGTCAAGAAGGTGCCATCTTAGACCTGGTGCCATCTTAGACCATATGTATTAGTCGGGTGTTAAGGAGGTGCCATCTTAGTCCATATGCATTAGTCGGGTGTCAAGGAGGTGCCATCTTAGTCCATACGTATTAGTCGGGTGTCAAGGAGGTGCCATCTTCGTCCATATGTACTAGTCGGGTGTCAAGGAGGTGCCATCTTAGACCATACATATAAGTCCGGTGTCAAGGAGGTGCCATTTAAGACCATGTATACAAGTCGGGTATCCGGGAAGCATTTTTATAGAACGTATAAATAGGTTACGAGTAAATGAAATGCCATTTAAGAAAATATGTATGAGTCGGGTGTCGAGGATGCAACATCTTAGAACATAACAGCAAAAAAGACCATGCTCTGCGCCAATGAGTATCTGTATTATATGTGTCATGAACTATAATTAATAAATCCAGGTCTGAAACAGTTATTTTGATATAACTGAGTTATATCAATTACTTAAAAAAAGGTATTAGAAAAGGGAATGTAGGCTTTGCCAATATGGGGCATTCATTGATTTATTAGTATTTGTGTTCAATGGGAGAAATTATTGTATCTTTAAAGCTTTGCACGAGTTGTACGTTAAAGGGATTAGCTTTTTGAAAAGAAAAGCTATTAGGATAATTAAAAGTGATTTAAAATTGGTTCGTATAGGTCACACAGTTTGTAGCTACATAGGATAAAATAAGTTCCCCGGTTGCTCAACTGGTACAAGACAGTTTAAAGACGGAGTATAATTACTCGGGGTTGACAGCGGTATTTTCTTAAAGGAGCCCGGCCGGCCGGAACTTAGACCACGTTCCAAGGCCGGGCTCCCCGGGTTGGACACGCAAACGTGACGGCTATTTCAAACGGTACCTCGTTTGGCCCGATCGGACTGCCGGCGGCGGAGATATGAGCAGGCAAAGTTTCGACCGGGCTAGCATATCAGCTTTGTATTGCAGAGATGGTTTGGCACGCAAACAATTTCTTATGATAGTCATTTTTTATAAACCAGCTCGGTGTATGTTAATGGAAAGGTTATAATTGTTTAAATTAATTGTTAAAATAATATTTTACATATAACTGACATCGAATAGAAATACTTTTAAAAACAAACTACAAATGATGGTGTTTTTAATTGAAATACTTTCAATAACAAACCCACCTCTTGCAAGTTAACCGGATCATGGTAATACATATATATTTGTTTCAGGTGTATACCGCAGCGAGAGTTCTTTTTTTACACCTAATGCCCCCCACCCACCCCCCCCCCCCCCCCAAAAAAAAAGAAGAAAAAAAAGCGGGGAGACATATTGTTTTTGTTCTAATTATCTGGGGGGGGGGCGTCTGTCCTTCCGTCTTTCCACCACCAATTGTGTCCGCTCTAGATCTCTTGAACCGCTTGAAATTTTTCCCCATATTTCGACTACGTGAAGAGCGCATGTTACAACCAGCATTTGACTATATTGTGTGTTCGCTCTATATCTCTTGAACCGCTTTAAGGATTTTACAACTTGCAACAAATAATCACCATATTGAGATGATGTGCCGAGGGCACATTATTACACGACATTATTTCTTTGGTCTAGTCCAGTTCAGTATATGTTTTATTTCGAAATGTGTCTTCTTTCTGGTGTATTACATCTATTACGTATTTTGAAAATGACGTGATTTTGCCCTAACAATTTAGCGTCATATACATATACATCAAACCTTTATTCTAAATGTAAGTAAGAATTTCTTTTTTTGGCAAAAAAGTGTCATGAGATATAAATTTCATACTTAGAAAATATAACATGAGTCGTCATTCAAGGCGATATTTATTAATTAAACGAGTATTTAAGGGTCGGCCACAATGCAAACGTCGATCGAAGGACCAAAATTTAAAATGTTTAAAAACATCTACTATTTTCCATTATGTTTTTGAATAACTTTTTTATTTGAAACGATATCATCAAGAACTCTCAAGACAGCTTTGATTAGATAGTCTGTGGCATTTTGACACAAAAATAAAGTAATAATGTCGACAGACTTTTCCGAAAGAATGTGAATGCTTTTTGATCCCAAATCTGTTAAAATCTTCTTTTGTAAATTTGTTCAACTCCTTGCTACCCCAAAACAGGTCACCAAGAATGTATGTTTTACTCCTTAAAAAGATCGTTCCTCAAAACTAAATAAAACATGAACATTTAAAACGTTTTATTTTTTACCTTCCATACCCACTTTTGCACTGTGGAAGGTCCTTGAATTATAGAAACGAGCCATGTCTTATTTATACCAATTGCTGTATACAAGTTAAATAAATTTCGTATTAAACAACAATGGATGAGAAAAACTATATCTATTATATGCTTTCAGATGGTTTAAAGGGGTAAACAGAGAATCACAAAATTGATATTTCAGTGTTCTAAACAGTTTTAACGTCTAAATCAAACGTCAGCACGCACAAGGTTGGGATAAAATTTCAACGACGTCATTTCTTAAATGATGTTACTATCGCATACAATTTGGCGCGATTTCTTTTACAACCTGCAATTAAATGCCATTTAATATCCCTTAGGCTTATTATAAAAAAAATATTTTAGTTTCAGTGTTCGATCGCACATATTTCACCTCGTGATCACGAAAAGTAAATACTTTACTCATGGCTCCACCACTTGTGAAATATGGCGTTGGTGCTCACTCAGTGAAAAACATAAGCTCAGCAATTTGTGGTGTGTATATTAATTCGTTAGCAGTTTGGCATTCCAAACATGGGACCTTTGTTATTCGGGTTCTTACATTTTGTAAAATTTCAGGTAAAGATCGAGGCCCTGAACGACTCTCACCAGATTGGCCTCTGTCTGTACAACGTGGTCGTCCTGAGCGCGGTTGGCCTCACCTTGTCTCTTCTCCTGGAGAATGAGGTTGTCATGCTTTATGGGATCACGTCCGGATGTCTCATCATTGGAACTACAGTCACACAGCTCGTGGTGTTTCTACCAAAGGTGAGCGATATCATTGGAACTACAGTCACACAGCTCGTGGTGTTTTTACCAAAGGTGAGCGATATCATTGGAACTACAGTCGCACAGCTCGTGGTGTTTCTACTAAAGGTGAGCGATATCATTGGAACTACAGTCACACAGCTCGTGGTGTTTCTACCAAAGGTAAGCGATATCATTGGATAACGGCTGACATTAGCATAGCCATTGAATTATATTTTTTCAGAATTCGATCATTCTTTGTTTTCTTGTTAGGAAGATTACTGATTATTCATTCGATTATTAATTCGTTAAAATTGGTATCTGATGTTCCACGTTGTATTCTTAATGGAATTGTTTTTGTGAAGTTGTATTATTGTCTGTAAATAAGCGAAAGCTATTTGTCAGGCACTTGAGATGACCATAAATATCCCATCCCATTCACTTCACAAACGTTTGACAAGTGGAGTTGAATTTGTATAGAGTTAACTTTTATAATCGAATGTCAGTACCTTATTAAGATGGGCATAAGAATAATGAAGTTTTTAGTAAATTATTCCCCGTAATTGTATAACCAATTCCATAAATTTATGAAGTATATGGGCTAGGCAATCACATATACTTCACAAATGTATAGTAATAACACCTGGCTGTCGACTATGTCACATGTTTCGTTTAAGTATGTTGATTGTTTCAAAATAGCCTGCTATCAAACTGAAAATTAAAACATTTATAATTGTTTCAGATACATGCCGTTCACTCAAAGGTGGAAATCGAAGTACAAAATACCGGCATGTCCGCATCGAATACCAGATCAAGGTCGGCAACTAACACTAAGAGTGGGGATGACCATGCCTCGGATAACAAGTAGAAGTAACACACAATGACTTGTTTAGAAACAAAAGTTGGACGGGCATTTCAATTAATCATTAAGGAACAGGATACCAGGACTAGCCGGGCGGTTAATGACCATAACGAGTAAAAGAAACACAAATGGACTATTTAAGAAACGAATGTTCGTCGAGCATTTTATTTAATAATTTTGGGAGAGGATAACACGATTAGCATGTCGGATAATGGCCTTACCTCGGATAACCAGTTGAAGAAAAAGCATGGACAACTTTAAAAACAAACATTTAGGGCATTTCATTTAAACATGAAGGCAACGAATTTCACGACTAGCAGGGCGGATAATGGTCTAACGTCTGATAATCTGTAGAATTTACAAACATTAACTTCGTTTAATACTTATGTGAAAACATACAGAAACAAGCTCGGTAGTAAAATGTTTAAACATAAACCCGGTTTAATGGCACTGGGTTAAACGTCAAAGACATAGAACACAAAATCAAAAAATCACAAACAAGAAACATGAAAGAACAGCACAAACTCTACAAACAGCACAGTGCATACATACTATATATAAAAAACTAAGCATGTTTATCAAGGATTGTTAGGTAAAACAAAAGTTTGTCTGGCATTTCATTTAATTATTATTTGATTGGGATATCAAAACTAGCATAATTGTTGAATATTACCAAACCTTGGATAATCAGGAAAACAAACACACACCGTTCTAAAACTGATAGTACGACTAGCATGGCGGACAATGGCCATACTTCGGATTATCAGTAGAGGGAACAAATATGGACTACTTTAAAAAAGTTCTACTCGGATATTTGATTCAATCATTCTGTAACCGATTAACACGACTAGTATGGCAGATAATGATCGTACCTCGGATAATAACGAAATCAAACACACATTATTATAGATCCGATAGTACGACTAGCGAAACGGATAATGACCATACCTCCAAAAACCAAGAAAACAAACGCACATTATCTAAGATCAGAATGAACGACTAGCAAAGAGAATAACTAATAGTTACCTCGGCTAACCAGGAAAACAAGCATATTATTTTAGATTCGATAGTACGACTAGTTGAGTGGATACATTCGGAGCTCATCGGCCATTTTTATCGAAAACAACGGTACATCAGTTAAAGTAGTTCATTTTTTTTTAATTATATCATTAATTAAATGTAGTGTTTTAGAGTTGTATTTATTGATCTAAGTTTAAATTGATTGCCAGTGAAGTGTATAATTGCAAACAAAATTAAGATTCCCAAGAGTTAAGTCATACATTTAGCTGCTAAATAAAATTACTACGCGATCTACTTGCAGTTGACTGAAACATACCACTTTTTGTGTATGTAAACCGTCGAAATACACCCGAGGTTGTTTTCGATAAAAATGGCCGAGGAGTTCCGAATGGAGCGGATAATGACCATACCTTGGATAACCAGGCGAAATAACAAAAATAGACTGCTTTAAAACTCAGACTCTATTCAGTACGTCTTTAGTATAACCTGTTACCCATGCAGACCTTTGCAATATGCCTGATTCATACTGCGAGTATGTACAATAGCCAAAACAGTGTCGACAACACTATAGATCACAAGCTCTGAGATATTCAGATCAAGCGGAAAGAATAAACTTCTATTTTTCAAGAATCAAAACATATCTTGATAGCTGAAAACGAGTTAGACATGGAACACAACATGCTTTAAGTACAACGTTAATGAATTTGTTTGTGCTATATCTCTAAAGTGAGATTAGTGTCAACGACATTCAACTATTTCACACATTTCCATATCACTCGTGTGCTTGCTTATCGTGATAGGAACTTTCTTTGTACGAGTATTGTATTTAGAATTGCTGTGTGTGTGTGTCTTTCTGTAGTGACAGTATGTGTTGTCTGTTGGTTAAGTTTGTACCTTTGACTATATGTGACAAAAACTCCAAAACATCTAGCATCAAGAATGTGGCGTCAAAGCACTTTCTATGTATTCAAAAAAATAACACTACGTCCACGTAGCATACGTTAACCGACAAAGGACTCAGCCATTAAAACTCAGGGCCCGCATTCTCAAAGCATCATGATATTGATTTTGATTTTTTGAAAAAAAGTGAAGATTTAGTTAGACAAATCTAATATAACTATTATAATGTAAACTACAGGGAAAATCTCAGTAGTCAAGTATTATTGAATATCCTTAAAACAAATCATATCTCCTTCTAAATTATCAGCTATAAATTTCTATCACTATGAGTTCTTACCAGTTGATGTTTTCATGATGCAAACCCTTACTCAAAGTAGGGTTTGAGCAAAAAGAGATCAGCATCGAAACAATTCGTCAAAATTCACACAGAAACTTGTGTCTTGTAGTTGTTGAACTGCATGCCCTAAATACATGGTGCCGGTTATTTGCTTTTCTAATGGTGTGTATTTGTTGTATTGAAACTATTACGACACTCATTGCATAAAAGAAATAGTTTTACTTTAACAACATATATAAATTAACTTGTTTTGTAAAAGTTACGTTATAATCTAGCATGTAAATTACGCTTATCTTATTCTGCGATTATCCATTATCAACATCCACTGAAAGAACCTAAATTCTCCAGCAAATTATTTGGTGATAACGTTAGTTTGCAAAACAAATGCATTCGTTACAATAGTTTCCCTTCAGATTGAATTGATCAAAAAGGCAAATTAACAAACGGTTAAAATATACTAAAGATAAAATAAATTAAGCGAAATATTAAGGAGCCCCTATTGCTTCCTGAACTCTCTCAATATTTTTTTTTCCTCTAGTGATCTGATCTTGATCAACACATTTACTCTCCTAAAAGGTGTTCGGAAAAAAAACGTCAAACGGTGCTTGGGTTGTGCGCCAAGTGTTGGATGCGTCACCTCATAACCTATTGTGGCTAATGTGTGTCCATCCCTGCCCTTGTTGTTATTTGTGTAGTGTATTTATATTAAATATATTGCTGCATTGTTTAATTGACTAGTTGTATTGTTAGTTGACCTAGATTCATATAAATAGACTGTTGTTCCCTTTTTGGTGATTTTAATGCATTAATCAGGATTTGCTTAGAGTGTTATAGAATTTTCTATTCATTGAATGCATAGAAGTTTTAGAATCAACAAGATTCGAGAAGATTTGAGAGAACTTTCTTAAGGATGTTTTGTGCTTGGGTAAACTTAAAGATTCTAAATATATCTGAAATATTGGATTTAGTTTAGTTATTCTATGAGCATAACGTTTCAACCTTTTGAGGGAATTATTTTGAAAATACTGTTGGATTTATAGTGTGTTCAATATTCAATGTGGATTTCATCATGGGGACATTCAAAATACCAGGATCAGTGAAGATGTTTTATGAATGTTTTCACATTATTTATTCTAGGTATCTAAATTTAAGCATTACTTCTTTGAAATTCTTTTGTAAAACTGTTCGTAAATAAATGCTGTTGTTATTTAAAGTTTGTTGCTGGTTTGTTTTAAAGGTCGTTACATGGTAAACATTGTATTATGATATCCTCTAGGCATATTTCTGTATCCAGAAGGCGTCTCTCTCTCTAAACAAAAACACTTTTTATCACAGTTATGCATATAAAACATAAATCGTATAAAATTATGTCAACTTTGATAAATATCTTTTGATATCGCTTCTATTAAAGGGAGGTAGAAGAAATACACAGTCGAATCTCGTTGGCTCGAATTCGAAGGACCGGCGAATTATTTTCGAGCCTCGGAAAATTCGAGTCAAGCGGGAAGGCTTACCTTCAGTATGAATAAATCGGTCCTTCAATGCAGTTCGAGCCAACGAGGAATTCGAGTCAAGCGGAAAGGCTTACCATCAGTATGAATAAATCGATCCTTTTCATTCAGTTCGAGCCAACGATAAATTCGAGCCAAGCAAGCCAACGGGTAGTCTTGAGCTCCTTCCCCTAACACTATCGTTATCGGTACTGTATAGAATATCAGTAAGCAGGGAACCAGTCTAGCCAATGTGGATCTACTGTAGTAAAATATTATTATTTCATCAGCAAAATAAAGTTATAATTGCCTCTGTCATTACTTGTGGACTTGAACAGAAATGTCTCCGAGTCAGGCTACTGCATCATTACGAGACAACAGTAATATATATTTATATATAGGACATGGCGAGTTTAATCATATTGTAGATGACATGTTGAAGATTTCTTTTTCTCATACATGTATATTTTCTTTCGGTTAGAAATAACGAATACACTAACCTGTCTACACCTGCACCGCCGAGGGACGACCACTACACATCGATGCCTTTTACCAAACAGCATTCATTGTATAGATGTAGAATCATGATATTTAAGTTTAAAACGAATTACATATTTACATATTTTTTAACGTTGAAAAGAATAAATATTGAGATGAAATTCTGCAACGTCACAACATAAACAGTAGAATATAAAAACAATTTGGTGACGTCACATTTGTTTTGATGACGTTATGATGTTATATTTCATTTAGCTATAAGTGAATACATTGGTTATATTCTAAACATCTTAAAGAATGTCTTAATGAGATAATAAATTGTTTTATTCTTATGATTTTATTGAAAGATATAAAACTACTATATCAAAACACAGATTTATCATAATGATAGACCGAAATGCAGGAATTATACCTATTAAGAAGATGTCTGTTTCGGAAAACTTATTGACAAATATGCGAAGCGACATATTCCCTGACTCTTTTTCTGAAATAGAGCATTGTGTTATTACACATGTGTCAAATAAAAAAACACATAATGGTTCAATTTGACCGGAATCAATATGTTTTACGTGATAAAAACTTTTCAGCTCAAGAAATGAGTAGTGAATGTTTGTCATAGTGTTCAAAATATTTAAAGAAACTCAATACAATACCGAACCTGCACAAGATCCTGTTACAAGACACAACAATGAATTCCAAACAGTTACTAAAGCATATTTATACTCCCTGACGGGCTTTGCCCATTCGGCGAGTGTTCCATTAAGAGTGTTAGTCATTTTAGGCTTTTGGAGCATAGTGCACAGACATACTGCAACCCTGGTTAGAGCTACCCTCGGTCAATAACGTGTACCAGTGTACAGCACTTTCACACGGGACCCCCATTTAACGTCCCTCCCGGAAGACGATTAGTATTTTTAGTGGTGCGACGGGGAATCGAACCTGCGACCCCTGGATTAATAGTCAAGTGTGTTACCACTTAACCACGGATCCGCCACTTGTTACCAGTTCAGTACCTTTACATATTTAACTTTACTTTTTCACATTTTCATTATGTTTGTCAATTTGGTTTGTGCAATGCATTCTCACACACATATTACAGGATAACTGAAAGAAATAAACAAGCAATAAACAAGAGCTGATTATCTTACTTTATTCTAAATTAATGCTGGTCATACACAGTCTATGGAAACGTACGTTTTTTGAAAAAGTCTTAAAACATGCAAGTATATAACCATAACATATGTACAATGTTCTCCGAAAGGGTTTTGGACTCTGTAAGGAATTTATGTTTTTGATAATCAAGATTTGGGAAAGGGTTAATTGACACATGGAAATGTTTCAAAACGTAGTGCCCAATAAATAGCATGATCAAGCAGGCGGTTGTTTTGCTGCAAGCGCCCGCGCGAGTTCCCGAAGTGATTTCCAGAGGATTTTACCGGAGGCGGTCCTGGGTATTTCCTGTATAAACTCCACCCCACCCCGCAGCTTCATGTGGGGAGCCACCTGGTCTGAAATGTTAAACAAATTTCAAAATGTTAAAACAAACGACAAAAAGCCAACAAAAACCCAAAATGGAAAACTTTGAGTTTATGTAGTAGTTTAATTAATTATTCAAAGACATAAATCGACTTTAGCATAAAGATATCCGACCCCAAAATACACGAAATGTAGATGCCTAGTGAGTCAATTTTATTTTGGAATAATTTGTGAGAATATTGTTTGAAGAAATGAAAATGTAAAATAGTAACCGTAAAAAATAAAGCAAACAAGTTTAATTGACCTTCAAAGCTTGTAAAGTGTGTCATTTTTGCTCGATTTCAGAAATTAAGAGACAATATACATTCGGAAATAAAAAATATGTATGTCATACTTTCGGACATTCCACCAAATTTCAGCACGATGTCACCAAATTACATGAGATCAACAGGTATCAACACTTAACATAAAGGTTGATGACCTTCTGGCTATGTTGCATCGCTGCAACTAATCGTCCCGAACGAATCCCAACCACCAATGATACGGGCCCTCCATAAATGAGAGCCTTGATTTCCTGACGAGACTCCTGGGTAGAAGTCAGTGTCAGCCTCAACAGTGACCTCATGCATGTGACTGATCTCTACATTGTTACCTCGACCATGTGATTGACATCGACCATGCGACTGACTTCGACCATGTGATTGAACTCGACCATGTGATATCGACCATGTGATTGACCATTGACCTCGACCAAGTTATTGACCTCGACCATGTGATTGATCTCGACCATGTGATTGAACTTGACCCTGTTATACCGACCATTTGACCCCGATCATATGATTGACCTATACCCTGTGATATCGACCATGTGACTGACCTCGACCATATAATATCGACCATGTGATTTACCTCCACCATGTTATTGACCTCGACCCTGTAATCTCGACCATTTGACCCCGATCATGGGATTGACCTCGACCCTGTTATGTCGAACATGTGACTGACCTCGACAATATGATATCGACCATGTAATTTACCTCCACCATGTGATTGACCTCGACCCTGTTATCTCGACCATGTGACCCCAACCAGTGACATACTGATCTCGACCAAGTGACCTCGACATTGTGATTGACCTTGACCATGATACCTCGAGTATGTGAACATTAGGGTGAAGGGTGGACATTTGTTCTACTGGATAATCACACCCTTACTTCATCGTTCTCCTAAATCGATGGCAAGGACCTTTATTTCATAAAATGTAAGTAAATTTATTTCTTAACTTTGATGTTTTATTGAAACTGAACAAAAATGAACTTATAACTTCATAGAAAGAGTGTCAATAAATTCGTAAAGATGTGTTTTTAAGATATAAAAAATGATTTAAATTTAAACTCATCTCACCATCAACGAATTTCCGAATCTCCGCTTCACTGGCTTCCCTGCCTTGTTTCCTGACGACGTACGCACGCGGGAGCTCACCTGCCTCCACATCCGGCATCCCGACGACACCTACGTCAGCGATTGCGTCATGGCGTAGCAGGATATCTTCAAGGGTTGCCGGGGCGACCTGGAAGGCTTTGTACTTGATGAGCTCTTTGAGTCTGTCCACCACAAACAGGTACCCGTCCTCGTCCTCATACCCGATATCACCTGGTACAGAAGTCGTGCGGAGATTAAGTTTGTCAGGGTAAAAAGTATGTGCAAAATACTATTATCGGACGGTTTACAGAGTGTTGAGTCTGCACTGCACTTATACAAATACCGATACTAAATTTGGTGAATACAACGTTATTTTTGCAAAGAAAACTGACTAGGAACTTCAACAGGTGTATCAGAAAATGTTTACTTAAGTGGTCCCGTTCAAGTAGACGATATTTGCATAAAGATGCGCTCTTATTCCCAAATAAGATTTACCACAATTAATAATATTGCTTTATTATTCCAAAAAGGATGTATAAACATCGAAAACAATGGTTCTTATGAAGGCAACCGAGTCTAATTTGAAAGAAAGTATTTCTACCTTATGAGACTATAGCAGATTACAGTTAATCACCAATCATTTAATATTTTTGCGCTTTCTGCTATTAAATACACGTTTACAATCTTGTTATCAATAATTAATATTTTCCATAAAAGCATTATTTGGTAAGTAGTTGAAGGCTTAACAGTCAAAAATGATGTTTGTTATACATGTGTATGTATTGATTTTGAATAAGAGTGTCACTTTACTAAGATTGAAATAAATTTGGAAAAACTTTTTATTGAACCTACCATTCTCTAACGCAGGCGTTGCACATAATTTTTTTTTATTATGTTGAAGTTATAAACCACTTAGTCAGAGACTTTGTTCATTCCACTTACCGGTTTTCACCCAACCGTCATTGGTGAAGAGTTCACGTGTCTGCTCGGGAAGCCCCAGGTAGCCTCCACATACCTGCGGTCCGCGGATCCAGATCTCTCCTTCCTGTCCTGGTCCTACGGGCTTCCCTGTCTCCACATCCACAATCTGTAAAACCATGATTCGTATCAACTTATACATTTAGTTGTCTCAATGAAAAAAATACCATATTAGTTCAAACTCACACATTATTACTCGCGAATCCAATGGAGCTTTGGATTTTACTATGACAATTTTGCCCATTGCACTATTGCCCATTGCATTATTGCTTTATGATACTATGACACTTTTGCCCATTGCACTATTGCCCATTGCATTATTGCTTTATGATACTATGACAATTTTGCCCATTGCACTATTGCCCATTGCATTATTGCTTTATGATACTATGACAATTTTGCCCATTGCATTATTGCTTTATTGAACTATGACAATTTTGCCCATTGCACTATTGCCCATTGCGCTATTGCTTTTTTGTACTATGACACTATTGCCCATTGCACTATTGCCCATTGCACTATTGCTTTATTGCACTATGAAACTTTTGCCCACTGCTCTATTGCCCATCGCACTATTGCAATTTTGCCCATTACACTATTTCGCTATTGCCTTCAGCCTACCACTTAAAACTTGTGCTTAACGCTAACCGACTAATTCATTAAAGAAAACTCAAAATTGATGAGTAAAAAGGGAAAACAAAATAAAAGTTTGTAAACTGTAGCTTAAACGAAATATTACAACGGTCATACCTTCATCTCTGTGAGGGGAAGCAGCTTGCCTACAGATTTGTACCGAAACTCCCCTCGACCGTTCAAATGGGTCACACCTATTTCAGTCATGCCATAACCTAAAGACAAACGGAAACTACTTCAGACATAAAACATAACTTAACAGTTCACAAGAAGTGGTAAAGCAATTGTTTTTTTTTATAATTTGAGCATGCTTGCCTAAGATATGCATGCAAAAGGATAGGCAAGTCATTGTCCGCGGAACATAAAGGTTGAACAATCTAGGTAAATTCACGTTGGAACACGCATGAGCTGCTCCATCTTCATTCAGAAATGTTCATGGTAGCATATATTTGCTTCTACTAGGTATAAACACGATAGAGAAAGCATGTCCATGTCTATGGAACTGTACGTTTGCCAAACCTTGGTAAAGACACGGTAGAACAAGCATGTTCCAGCTCGTGGGGCCGTACGCTTGCCCTGTCTTGATAAGTCCAAGGAACCGTTTGTTGGCTCGTCTAAGTAAATATACAGCAGAGCAAGCATGCCCCAGAAGGAGAGAGATCAAGGCTGCCTTGTCTGTTTAACCGTTCACCTTGTTTAATACACAAAAGTACATTCATGCCCCGTTAGTTTACGGTAAAGCGAGGTTGTCCCTATCCGTTGAACAGTTCGTTTACCGCTCCTTGGGAAAGACAGGGTAGAACAAGCATGTCCTTGTCCATTCAGTTGTTTGTTTCCTCCCCTTGATAAAGAAACGAAAGAGCAAGCACGTTCTGGTCCGTTTAACCCTACGTTTACCACTCCTTAATAAAGACAAGTTAGAGCAAGCATGTTCTGGTCCGTTTAAACCTACGTTACCACTCCTTGATAAGAGCATGTTAGAGCAAGCAGGGTCTGGTCCGTTTAACCCTACGTTTACTTCTCCTTGATAAAAGCACGTTAGAGCAAGCAGGGTCTGGTCCGTTTAACCCTACGTTACCACTCCTTGATAAAAGCATGTTAGAGCAAGCAGGGTCTGGTCCGTTTAACCCTACATTTACCACTCCTTGATAAAAGCACGTTAGAGCAAGCAGGGTCTGGTCCGTTTAACCCTACGTTACCACTCCTTGATAAAAGCATGTTAGAGCAAGCATGTTCTGGTCCGTTTAACCCTACGTTTACCACTTCTTGATAAAAGCATGTTAGAGCAAGCCTGTTCTGGTTCGTTTAACCCTACGTTTACCACACCTTGATAAAAGCATGTTAGGGCAAGCACGGTCTGGTCCGTTTAAACCTACGTTTACCACTCCTTGATAAAAGCACGTTAGAGCAAGCAGTGTCTTGTCCGTTTAACCCTACGTTTACCACTCCTTGATAAAAGCACGTTAGGGCAAGCAGGGTCTGGTCCGTTTAACCCTACGTTTACCACTCCTTGATAAAAGCATGTTAGGGCAAGCAGGGTCTGGTCCGTTTAACCCTACGTTTACCACTCCTTGATAAAAGCATGTTATGGCAAGCAGGGTCTGGTCAGTTTAACCCTACTTGTACACAACACGATTGAGTCAGCATGTCCTTGTTCTTTCAACCGTAAGTAGCTCCTCCTAGGTAAAGAAAAAAGCATGTCCTTGTACGTCCAACCGTACATTATCCACTCCTATGTAAAGATAGAGCAAGTAGTCCTTGTTCGTTCAACCGTACGTTAGCCCCTACTTAGTAAAGATAGAGCAAGCATGTCCTTGTTCGTTCAACCGTACGTTAGCCCCTACTTAGTAAAGATAGAGCAAGCATGTCCTTGTTCGTTCAACCGTACATTAGCCCCTACTTAGTAAAGATAGAGCAAGCATGTCCTTGTTCGTTCAACCGTACGTTAGCCCCTCCTAGGTAAAGATAGAGCAAGTATGTTCTTGTTCGTTCAACCGTACATTAGCCCATCCTAAATAAAGATAGAGCAAGCATGTTCGTGTTTGTTCAACCGTACGTTAGCCCCTCCTAGGTAAAGATAGAGCAAGCATACCATGTCCTTGTTCGTTCAACCGTACGTTGGCCCCTCCTAAGTAAAGATAGAGCAATCATGTCCTTGTTCGTCCACCCGTAAGTTAGACTGTCCTAGGTAAAGATAGAGCACGCATGCCCTTGTCAGCCCAACCATTCGTTAGACTGTCCTGGGTTATGATAAAGCAAGCATTTCATTGTCCGTTCAACCGTTAGTAAGCCATTCCTAGGTAAAGATAGAGCAAGCATGTCCTTGTTCGTCCAACCGTTCGTTAGACTGTCCTGGGTTATGATAAAGCAAACATGTCCTTGTCCGTTCAACCGTTAGTAAGCCATTCCTAGGTAAAGATAGAGCAAGCATGTCCTTGTCCATTCAACCTTTCGTTAGACTGTCCTAGGTAAAGATAGAGCAAACATGTCCTTGTTCGTCCAACCGTTCGTTAGACTGTCCTAGGTAAAGATAGAGCAAACATGTCCTTGTTCGTCCAACCGTTCGTTAGACTGTCCTTGGTTAAGATAAAGCAAGCATGTCCTTGTTAGTTCAACCGTTAGTAAGCCCCTCCTCAGTAAAGATAGAGCAAACATGTCCTTGTTTGTCCAACCGTACGTTAGACTGTCCTAGGTTAAGATAAAGCAAGCATGTCCTTGTTCGTCCAAACGTTGGTTAGACTGTCCTAGGTAAAAATAGAGTATGCATGTGCTTGTCTATTCAAACGTTTGTTTACCCCAGTTTGGTTAAAAGACGGTAAGGCAAGCATGTCCTTGGCCATTCAACCGCCCCGCTGCCCTTCCTTGGTAAATAAACGAGAGTGCAAGCATTTCCTTCTTCGTTAAACCTTGTATCCCAACTTTGGTTAATACACGATAGTGCGAATATTTCCTTCTCCCTGTAAAATGGTTTCCTGCCTTGCTCAATACACAGTTATAAATACTGGACCTTGTAAATGCAATTTTCGTTGACAATTCGTAACAGTCTGCTGGTCTAATATTATAAAATCGTAACCGAGGAAGATTGGCAATGCTCCTAAGCACCGGTTTATATGCAAGATTCTCTTTTGATTTGCATGTAAGGTTCTTAACAAAGCATAAGCATACTATACCACAATGTGCAATGTGAACGAAACTGTTCATGTTCTCACCTTGAAAAATGCACGGCAGTTTTAGTTTCTCTTTCACTAAGTCCTCTATCTCCTTACTGAGTGGCGCAGCTCCGCACGCTATCTGGGAAACAGACGATAGATCGTACTCGGAAACCTTCGGACTTTTCGCTAACAGCACCATGATGGGAGGAACTAGTTGCAGATTTGTTGGCTGTAAAACGTGGAAACAGTAGTGTAATACTAAGCCACATGTATAACCTATTTATTGGAAATAATATAAAGAACGTAAAATAACGCTCTTGTACATCGATTTGGTCAAATCTGTTTGGATCTCATAGAGAGCGAGTAAATAAATCCACCAGGTGTGGTGAGGGTGGTGACGGCGGTGGAGATGGTCAAGGTGGTAGTTGTAGTGATGGTTGTGGTGGTGCTGTACTGGTAGTACTGGTAGTAGTGGAGGTAGTGTAGTGTTTTTATTTGAGGTGGTGGTTGTAGTGGATACGGCGGTGATGGTTGTAGTAGTAGTAGTAGTAGTAGTAGTTTTGGTGGTGGTGGTGGTGGTGGTGGTGGTGGTGGTGGTGGTGGTGGTGGTGGTGGTGGTGGTGGTGGTGGTGGCGGCGGCGGCAGCAGCAGCAGCAGCACTAGCAGCAATACAATTATTATTATTATTATAAGTAGTAGTAGTAGTAGTAGTAGTAGTAGTAGTAGTAGTAGTAGTAGTAGTAGTAGTAGTGGTAGTGGTAGTGGTGGTGGTGGTGGTGGTGGTAGTAGTAGTAGTGGTAGTAGTAGAAGTAGTAGAAGTAGTAGTAGTAGTAGTAGTAGTAGTAGTAGTAGTAGTAGTAGTAGTAGTAGTAGTAGTAGTAGTAGTAGTAGTAGTAGTAGTAGTAGTAGTAGTAGTAGTAGTAGTAGTAGTAGTAGTAGTAGTAGTAGTAGTAGTAGTAGTAGTAGTAGTAGTAGTAGTAGTAGTAGTAGTAGTAGTAGTAGTAATAGAAGTAGTAGTGGTAGTTGTAGTGGTAGTGGTGGTGGTGGTGGTGGTGGTGGTGGTGGTGGTGGTGGTGGTGGTGGTGGTAGTAGTAGTGGTAGTAGCAGTAGCAGTAGCAGTAGCAGCAGCAGCAGCAGCAGCAGCAGGAGAAGGAGCAGTTATAGAAGAAATAGTAGACCCTAGCCACTCAATAACTCGGTCAACAGCATTTCCATAGTTAATTAATTTCAAACCAACCATATATTTCTCTATTAGCCGAAGAAAGGTTTCAAAATCAAAGCGCGGCATGATCACGATGCGGGCGCCTGGACAGTGGCCGACGAAACACACCATGTAGAGTCCAAGCGCGTGGAAAAACGGGAAAAACGTCACAAATGTGTCCTTATCGCTGTTCAAACCAGCACACCTGTAAATAAAGCGAAGGCGATGGCTAAGGCGTTGACAGGGTTGCGCATACCACTGGTGTTAGTGTTCAGTTTTATTTTTTCTCTTGAAAAAACCACACAATATGCTAAGGAAGTGTAAACATGTTACATGTTATACAACTAACATTTGTAATGCAGATCATACAGATGAAAAATAATGTTTTACAAAGCTGTACGGCAAAGTACAGATCGAAAACTTGAAATTAATTACTGTTGTTATACATTGAGTAAATGCTAGGTTAATTTCGCAATGCTTTCAATGATTTTAACATTCTTGCTCATAATATATTTTAAACCAAAAATATATCTGTTAATATTTTTGGTTTAAAATATTTTATGAGCAAGAATGTTAAAATCATTTAAAACATTGCGAAATTAACCTAGCATTTACTCAATGTATAACAACAGTAATTAATTTCCAAAGGTAATAAGTTTTCTTTCCATAGAACTGTGGGAAGAGATTAGAAGATAATAGGGTTCAATTTCGTTTAGATGAAAAATGTTGCATTTACGATTAATCCTGATGTCGATGAATCATATTGAGTCTGTTGTTTCCACACAGTGAGTGCATGTCATGTCTGTCCCAGCATGGACATGTAGAAGATTCAAAGAGACATTATCACGATCTACGTCATCAGACGTTTAAATAGCTGATTAGTGTCACCAAGATGTTTGCAACATTGGTAAGTCACCATCATTGTTCATGATATTTTTATTGCAACATATTCTACAGTTTGCGACTGGCATATTCACATTCAAACTTCCGAGTTCTTAAAGAAATTGAGTTAGTTGCATATCCATATACTTTGACCAATTCTGAGTTCGACTGTAATGTTTTCCAAATATTTCGGCTAAAAATCCCCTGAACTTAAAACTTATGTTTTCCTTCCGGATGATGTTTTATTTTTCTTCTTTAATGTTGGTCTTTACATGTTATCGAAACTGTTTTGCGTGTTCAGGCCCCTATGTTCTCTTATGGGAACCCATCCGGAACTCCTCGGCCATTTTGTCGTTATTTTCGACAAAAATGGCCGAGGAGCTCCGAATGATGGGGACCGTGACCGGTACTTACATCTGCTGGATTGTGTTGGCGACAATAGCGTAGTGTGAAATACAGACGGCCATAGGGAATCCCGTCGTACCGGAAGACGACATAAGGGCCGCTACAGACGTCCTCGGATCCAATTCCGGTGTCCGGTAGGGGGCGTGACCCGGATCCAGGAGGGACTCGAATGTCTCGTAATCACCCCCGGCTTCTCCATACAGTAACACCTATTTTAAATGTGTTTTTTTTTGTAAATCCATTCATCCAATTTTGTGATAAAATTATTTCGTTTATGAAAATATAATAAAAGTATACTACATGTATATACAAAAATAAGCTTTTATTTGTTTGGTTTTCTAAAAAAAAATCTTGACCAGTACGAACAAATTATCTTACGATGTTTTAACAAAGCGGTTTCGAAGAAGTTATAAAAGGAGCAAAAACGTGTGCAGGCTGTTGCTTGGAAGACCATAAACATACGAAAGTCACGAAGCAATTCTTTCAGCAGTGGCTTATAATATAATATCATGTCTATATGACGAGATTAACCCGTGGACATATTTACCCAAGGGGCAAATGTTTCTCATATATGCACATGGTAATGGTATTAAATTGCGATGCAAGGTAACTCATGATAATATTGGTATCATTTTGAAAGGGTTTACTGGTTGTCTGTTTGATAACGATTATGCAGATTAAACGACGCATAACAATTCTAGATGATGTTTTTTAACAAGTAAATACTAAATATGTGTGTATTCTATATGTATAAAACTCAATGTAAAACCATCCAAGCGTGCCGACAATATACATAACTACATTTAGTACCAATCACTGACGTGTCATTGAGAAACAGTGCGGCGAACAAATCATTAACATAGGGATATAATTCATGTTACAATTACTGTAAATGTTAAAATTGCCTTGAACGGTACGGAATGGTTAATATTGTTTAAGGCAAGTTCTAACATGGCCGCCAGTCGGCCATCTTAAATTCGATCGAGAAAATATCCATATCGAGCACCGCTAGTGTTCATGACAGTTATTAATGTGGAGTTGCAACAAAATAAGAATAACATGAAGATGTAGTTCGATCCATAAATTTATGGCTTGGTACGTATCAGTTCTGTGAAATTTCATCAAAATATGTTCAATACCACACTAACAATGGTTGTAAATCAGTGAAAACTTACTCGCGCAAAACATAGCGATGTTTATGAACAACTATGCTCGGTACTTATAATTCCTGTGAAGTTTCTGCAGTTTTGGAGGTTTCGCTCGGACAAACTTTGCGACATGTCTGTCCATCCATCCATCCAACCATCCATCCGACATATGGAAAGCACAGCTACTCTTTAGCGGGGACATTATTCAGCTGTAATTGTGTTTGATAATCTTCCATAAATAGTTGTCTTGGAATGCCGTTATCCTTTGCACTATACTAACATGAAACAATACTGTGATGCATTAATACCTTAATGTGTTCCAACCCCTGTGTCGCTTCCTGTACTTTGGGCAAAAGAGCAGACACGGTAAACAGGAACTTGGTGTTGCAGTCTCGGAGAACTTTGGCCAAGTCGTCTGTCGTAAAGGAGGAGAAAGGAAAAGAACAAAACGTTTATATAATAATAAACAATGCTAAGAAAACATGTATCAGAATATTAAATATAATCTGATTGTTCAGGTCTCAGCCTGTCTTCCACGAAATTCACGGTTCCATCTCCGACCAGGTGCGCATGCTCGTGGTGTCTCATAATCAGACACTATATTCGGTGTGTGTGTGTGTGTGTGTGTGTGTGTGTGTGTGTGTGTGCGTGCGTGCGTGCGTGCGTGCTTGCGTGGGTGCGTGTGTGCGTGTGTACAACGTGATAAATTACGTCATTTACGTCGGAAGGCAACATTTTGTCCTAAATGAAGAATTTAAACAAAAATAATCAAATTCCAGTAATTAAACGAAGGTAGGTCTCTTTAAGCGGCTTATATTATTATTAAAATTGACGCACCCTTGGTATACATCGGGCTGATTGGTTGGAGTGTGGCTCCCACCAGTGCGCATGCGTAGAAGGTGACCAGATAGTCAGGATGATTCGGTGACAACACGCCGATGGCGTCATCTTTCATCACACCTGTCGCCTGCAGACCGGAAGCTGCCCGTTCAATGCGCGTGACTAGCTCGGAATATGTCGTGGTATTCTCGGTTGTGGCATCGACCTTGACATAATTAAAACGCATCTAGACTAGGACGTTTTGTCGTAATGCATGAGGAGGTCGGAGATCTATATTTTCTTTCAGGCTACTGAGAGCTCATGTATATTTGCAGACACCGTGGCTTGATGACAAAGACTCACAGATTTACAATTTTTACAAATTTTAATTTTTGTCTTGGAAAGAGGAAATTTTTGCGTGAATATCTGCAAAACAATGATATATGAAGGCTGACAAAAATCAAATTTTAGATTTTCATATTTCCGTTCGAAAATTGATGTTTAACGGTTTAAGAAAAATGCATCAAACATCAATTTTTGAACATAAATGTAAAAATCTGAGATCTTATTGTTTGTCAGCAGTCTTTAATAACTGGTTTCCATGGATTTTCGCAAAAATTTGCTCTTTCCAAGACAAAAAATTAAAAAAAAAGTTGTCAAAACGTTCAATCTGTGAGAGTGCAGCTTTAAAGTCATGACAAAGGCTCTATAAAGTCATAATAATCAGTTCAACTAGCCAAAATGATATTTTACACATACTTGAACATGTATATCATTAATATATTGACATTGCCTTTAACATAAAATGAGATTTGACAAAACAATAATATTACAGAGATTGTCATCAAAACACTGTGTTTGCAGACAATTGAAAATAGCCAATTTTATATCAAAAGATTGGAGACTAAAGTGCAGAGCGGCAAATTATGTAAATGCATGTATGTATGCTATTTCACTGATATCTAAGTATGCCGATACTTGATAGCTACATAAAAAACAATGATGAGCTCATACATCACGCGAATGACTACTATCAGTATTTATATGAAATTGTTATGTTGGTTAATAACACAGCTGAACGCCTCCTACGCTTCCAGGAAAACCTTGACAACGATGAAGTTGCCCGTGTCGAGATGGATAAGCGCACTAAACTGCAATCTCTGTGCGAGACCCGCTGGGAAGCTAGGGCGGATGCTTTACACACTTTCCTATGCTCATTTAGGTAATCTTGAGTAAACATACTTAAATTATACAATGCCTAAATGCTCTTAATCAATATTCTTCAAAGTGTTTATTGTATTTTTTCCTAATTATGTGATATTTCTTAGTCTGTTATCTTATCACTTTTTTATTTAAATTATGTACGTCTGAATAGAAAGGCTTTCGATTGTTCGCTCACAAACCATGCAATATCGAAACATTAATTGTATTGTGTCATGAATTTCCAGAGTTGTTGTAAGTTCCTGGGACAACTTATTTGCAGTCATATGTTACTAAATGTTTTTCCCATCTTTTCACTTACAAAAAGAAAGATGGACGTTGCCGTGCGCTTTACTAATGCGTTGTTTAATGTTACGTCACTATCAAATATCATTTCAGTCTGAACGCAACGATCCAACAGCATGGGACATTATGTACGAAAAGACTATGTCACTAGCAAGAGACATTGGGGTGGAACCGTCCATTCCTCGAGTCCCAGGGCGACAGGCAAACATGCCTAACGCACCAGCGGCAACACCCACAGAATACTGGAAGGTCAACATGTCCCTTCCTTTCATTGACCACCTAGTTGTTGAGTTAACAACCCGCCTGCTTAAACCGCATGGGAGATTTACTGCACAATATCTTCTGCCGACGAAAGTAGGTTTTCATTCATCCTTGATGAAATAAAATATGTAATATCAATGAAAATACTTGGAATTGCGTAATGTTATACATGTATAGTTAAATAAAATAATGGGGCTGTTCAAAATGGGTGAAGTCCGAAGGACTCCACCAATATTTTGAACTGCGCCATTGCATACCATACCCCAATAAAATGCAACATGTCGAATTTTAATACTTTTATTTAAATTCATTTAAATCTACATTTCTGCTAAAATAAATTGATTATTCAAGAGCATTTTCTCTTTTTTCTTTCTCTCGTTGTTCTCAACGGTGGGTAAATTAGAACAGCTATCGCAACCTAATTTTATACCACAATGAATGCACAGATAAAATAGTTCCTTATTTATATGATTACTTTCTATCTTTTCAAGGTCAAGAATATTATAAATACGTATTCTTGCTTAAAATGTGTGTTTTCTGTCCGTTATCGTTGTGTATTAAAACGCAAAAACCCGGGCGTTATCGGTAGAAAACGTGCATTATTCAGTAAATTCACGTGCCGTTAATGCCCGTTTTTTTGCTTTACATATGCGCTATCAGGGCCCGCATCATAACAATGAAGGCTGAGCGACCAGGCTTTTGACCGAAAGTTGGTCAACGATGCTAACTTTTGCACAAAAACATATTTTAGCATATATAACGTAGCTGCATACAAATACCAAAACATGAAATAAACCACATATAACTTACATTTTTTCTACTGAGTTGTCTTTTCCTGTCAAGCTGATGTGTTTACTAAATAGTTTGTTCTGCAATTGTTTTGACTATTAAAAGCACTAAATTATGTCTAAAACGACTAACTCCTCCGAACTGTAGTTATTTCTGTCGATTTTATTCAGAACATACGACTTATATGGACATGATTCCATTACGTCGTATGCAATGAACAAAGAAATTTCAAAGATGTTTTCTCTGATGCTGAAGATGCTGTTCATTTTATCAAGAACATGTTTACCAAATTTTCAGGCTTAAATTAGTTATCAAAACAAACAATGGTTAAAGTATGACTGAATAGGTAATTAATTGATTACCCAATAGGCATAGTGTGTAAATAATCCAAGTAATCCAGTCAATTTTCTAAAAAACAACACTTTCAAAACGAATGAACACTGCAAAAAATGGCGTCGAAACAAAATGCAGCTGCTGAGTTATGTTGCGGCCCGAATCGAGCTTAATGTAAAACGTTTTCAATGACATCACTCATGACGTCATACAAGCACCCGTCATAGAGGTTATTTTGAACTAACTGTTTTTTGCATTTTCGTGACATTTAACAGCCTTTTTAAACACCAACGTTTCTTCAACTGTTCCATCCATCATGAAACCATCTACATTAAAATCAATCAAATTATCGTTGCTTATCTTTTTTTTAACTGCTTTACTACATGTTACAGTTTTGCATGTTGCCAATATTGGCAAAAATTTTACTACGATTTCATTGAAAAAAATAGTTCCGTAGTAAATATGCCCCGCCCCTTGGTATTATTGCGCCCAATGACAGGACAGAAGTATCGAACAAACGCACGCGATATCGATGGGAAATGCCATTGCACTTTATACAGAAATAAAGTGCAATTGATAAACAACAACCATCGTTTAGGAATGAAGTGTGAATGTAAATATTCTTTAATGGTATCTTAAAACCATTTTTTAATTGTGATAAATCTTATTTGGGAATAAGAGTGCAACTTTAAAGCATGACTCTCAAATAGTTCAGTTAAGTATCAATAGTTCAGTTAAGTATCAATCATTGTGCAAAGAAACAAGTCCTTACAAAATACAAAATGTTGAACATAATGTAAGGTGAATGCTGCAACTTCAATAAAGAATGATAAAATATGATATAAATAACAGCTGTACATTTACATAACATTTATTTTTTATATTGACTCGTTTTCGAGTTAATGCTAGCTTTGATAACCAGCAATAATATTCGGTTACAACAGTCTAAAATTAAAAAGTGTAATTGCATATTAAGTGTTTCAAGTTTTGTAACGAAACCAGCCATTATAATATGATGTTAATTGGAAAAAATGTACGTTGTCCAATTTCTGGCTCATGTGGGCATTAGTGTTATAACAAATATGTACCAAAAATGAACACAATGATGTATGGCAAAATATAATAAAACATTTAAAGCTGCATTCTCACAGATTGACCTTTGACAACTTTTTTTTTTTTTGTCTTGGAACGAGCCAATTTATGCGAAAATGCATGGAAACCAGTGATATAAGATTGGTGATAAAATATCAGGTCGCAGATTTTCATATTTAAGTTGAAAAATTGATGTTTTATGCATTTTTCTTAAACCGTTAGTAACCCTTTTACCCATAAAACATTAATTTTCGAACGGAAAGTCTTTTACCACTGGCTTGCAGACATTTATGCGAAAATTTGCTCATTCCAAGACACACAAAAAAAAGAAGAAAAATAAGTTGTCAAAACGGAAAATCTGTGAGATTGCAGCTTTAAATGATACATTCATCAGAAATAAGAACAGGCATAATTGCTTACATTGTGTTAAAAAGAAACTCTACTATCCGATTAAGGAGGCTGAACACTCATAGGTTGGCCTAATTCGTTACTCAGATCATCAAAATAGCTACGTTGTATTTGCTTCACATGATTCAAGAAGAAAAAGCAATCATCGACCATTACATAACTCGATATACGATCTCCTCAATCGCCTACGCAGTTATCCACCTTGACGAACAACGAAAAACGAAAGCTAAAATCCGGGATTATAAATATTCTGGTTTCACAAGCTAATTCCCCGGTACAAACATAAGTGTACCGTTTTAATATGCACACACTACTTTGGAAACAACCGCATTATTTATCCGCTACATTAAATTCAATATAGCTTGAATTTCACCTTTTTATTTGTACCGCCATTGGAAAACCAAGTTATGTGAACTCCGAGTTTCATGTATAAGCCGCTAAGTTGGCAATCTATTTTGAACCAACCAATATGTGGGCCATATGTGAAATGCACACATACTACCAGGCAAGGCCATCGCCCCTACTACCCACCGAGGCTCGGAGAAATCAGTAATTTAAATGGCCCATCAAGATGCCAGAAATAAATGTTGTGTTATTCTTACCATGGCAACCTTGTCCCCATAGTGCCGGATTTTGTCAAGCAGGTATGCGGTCATGTTTGTCACAGGAATGTCTTCTAGGCGGAGTGGCGGCTTTTCCGACATGACGGCAAATACGTGGGATATTGTGAAGATGTACGATGACACAAGTCTGATCACAGCCTAGCTTTTAGCTCACAATACGATATTTCATATATTGGTATTCAAATACGGCACCCAATCCAAGTATTGTTTCTGAACATTAATTGTCAGTGGCAATTCAATAACTGATTAAAGCTTTCCACAAATGTCGAATCTATCAGTCAACCGACATGTCCTCGACACAATGGAATTAAGTTGAGTTAGTTCACTTACTTTAAAAGTTGTCACAGCTTGCATAAGTCATTAAGATCCTGTTATAGTCGACATGCACTAACTCCATAATTATGCAGTGTTAAATCAGCATCTTTAGAAGGTCACTAATTTAGCTAAAACAATTAAGGCAAAACACGAATCAAATTTTCATAACATAACTTCGTATGCACTATTATACTAGTTCTATTTATAGCCATCTGGGAAAAATGAATATAGATTTCAGTGTTATTTATAAGAAGTAGAGCGTAAACTATCAAGCATTATAGGTCGTTCACTGAAACACATCTTGCATAGCTCGTTCAATGAAACACATCTTGTATTGTTTAGTCAAGATCATTTGAAAACAATAATGATAAAGATAAAATTACAGGAAAAATTATATTAAATTAAATTAGTTCGCTGCTACATAACTACATTTTGTAAATATCGACCAAAATCTAAATAAAACCCATAATTTTCATAAACACTTCTGTTTTCATATCGCCGATGGTTTAAAAAAATAACAATATGTGTACATAACCTCAGATCTTGTTCTTCCACCTCAGATAAGTAGATATGCTGGAAACACATTAAGATAAATCAAAACGCTGAAAGTGCTGAGAGCTGGGAGAACGGTATTGTAGGTAACGAGACTTATTTTATTGACGCAAAGTAATTTAAAGCCACGAAATGATTTTAAACGAGTAAGGCAACGTATGTGAAGTACATTGAAGTTCAATAGTAATCTGTGAAGCAACATTAAAATGATCTAGAAAGGCAACTGATGTCATGTAGTTCAATAGTGTCATATATAGCAACACTAAAATGTGCAAGTAAGGCAACTAATGCCATGTTGTTCAATAGTGTCATATATAGCAACACTAAAATGAGCAAGTAGGGCAACTAATGCCATGTTGTTCAATAGTGACATACATAGCAACACTAAAATGAGCAAGTAAGCAACTAATGCCATGTAGTTCAATAGTGTCATATATAGCAACACTAAAATGTGCAAGTAAGGCAACTAATGCCATGTAGTTCAATAGTGTCATATATAGCAACACTAAAATGTGCAAGTAAGGCAACTAATGCCATGTAGTTCAATAGTGTCAAATATAGCAACACTAAAATGATCTAGTAAGGCAACTAATGCCATGTTGTTCAATAGTGGCATATATAGCAACACTAAAATGTGCAAGTAAGGCAACTAATGCCATGTAGTTCAATAGTGACATATATAGCAACACTAAAATGAGCAAGTAAGGCAACTAATGCCATGTTGTTCAATAGTGACATATATAGCAACACTAAAATGAGCAAGTAAAGCAACTAATGCCATGTAGTTCGATGGTGTCATATATAGCAACACTAAAATGTGCAAGTAAGGCAACTAATGCCATGTAGTTCAATAGTGACATATATAGCAACACTAAAATGATCTAGTAAGGCAACTAATACCATGTTGTTCAATAGTGACATATATAGCAACACTAAAATGAGCAAGTAAAGCAACTAATACCATGTTGTTCAATAGTGACATATATAGCAACACTAAAATGAGCAAGTAAGGCAACTACTGCCATGTTGTTCAATAGTGACATATATAGCAACACTGAAATGAGTAAGTAAGGCAACTAATGCCATGTAGTTCAATAGTGTCATATATAGCAACACCAAAATGAGCAAGTAAAGCAACTAATACCATGTTGTTCAATAGTGACATATATAGCAACACTAAAATGAGCAAGTAAAGCAACTAATACCATGTTGTTCAATAGTGACATATATAGCAACACTAAAATGTGCAAGTAAGGCAACTACTGCCATGTTGTTCAATAGTGTCATATATAGCAACACTAAAATGAGCAAGTAAAGCAACTAATGCCATGTAGTTCAATAGCGACATATATAGCAACACTAAAATGAGCAAGTAAGGCAACTACTGCCATGTAGTTCAATAGCGACATATATAGCAACACTAAAATGTGCAAGTAAGGCAACTAATGCCATGTAGTTCAATAGTGTCATATATAGCAACACTAAAATGTGCAAGTAAGGCAACTAATGTCATGTTGTTCAATAGTGTCATATATAGCAACAGCAAAATGAGCAAGTAAAGCAACTAATGCCATGTAGTTCAATAGTGTCATATATAGCAACAGCAAAATGAGCAAGTAAGGCAACTAATGCCATGTAGTTCAATAGTGACATATATAGCAACAGCAAAATGAGCAAGTAAAGCAACTAATGCCATGTAGTTCAATAGTGTTCTATATAGCAACACTAAAATGAGCAAGTAGGGCAACTAATGCCATGTAGTTCAATAGTGTCATATATAGCAACAACAAAATGATCTAGTAAGGCAACTAATGCCATGTAGTTCAATAGTGCCATATATAGCAATACTAAAATGATCTAGTAAGGCAACTAATGCCATGTTGTTCAATAGTGTCATATATAGCAACACTAAAATGTGCAAGTAAGGCAACTAATGCCATGTAGTTCAGTAGTGACATATATAGCAACACTAAAATGAGCAAGTAAAGCAACTAATGCCATGTAGCTCAATAGTGTCATATATAACAACACTAAAATGTGCAAGTAAGGCAACTAATGCCATGTAGTTCAATAGTGTCATATATAGCAACACTAAAATGATCTAGTAAGGCAACTAATGCCATGTAGTTCAATAGTGTCATATATAGCAACACTAAAATGTGCAAGTAAGGCAACTAATGCCATGTAGTTCAATAGTGTCATATATAGCAACACTAAAATGTGCAAGTAAGGCAACTAATGCCATGTAGTTCAATAGTGTCATATATAGCAACACTAAAATGAGCAAGTAAGGCAACTAATGCCATGTAGTTCAATAGTGTCATATATAGCAACACTAAAATTCGAAGTAGGGCAACTAATGCCATGTAGTTCAATAGTGTCATATATAGCGATACTAAAATGTGCAAGTAAGGCAGCTAATGCCATGTAGTTCAATAGCGTCATATATAGCAACACTAAAATGTGCAAGTAAGGCAACTAATGCCATGTAGTTCAATAGTGTCATATATAGCGATACTAAAATGTGCAAGTGAGGCAACTAATGCCATGTAGTTCAATAGTGACATATACATAGCAACACTAAAATGAGCAAGTAAGGCCACTAATGTCATGTAGTTCAATAGTGTCATATATAGCAACACTAAAATGTGCAAGTAAGGCAACTAATGCCATGTAGTTCAATAGTGTCATATACATAGCAACACTAAAATGAGCAAGTAAGGCCACTAATGTCATGTAGTTCAATAGTGTCATATATAGCAACAGCAAAATGAACAAGTAGGGCAACTAATGCCCTGTATTTCAATAGTGACATATATAGCGATACTAAAATGTGCAAGTAAGGCAACTAATGTCATGTAGTTCAATAGTGACATATATAGCAACACTAAAATGAGCAAGTAGGGCAACTAATGCCATGTAGTTCAATAGTGTCATATATAGCAACAGCAAAATGAGCAAGTAAGACAAATTTTGACATGTAGTTTAATAGTGACATTTATAGCAACCCTAAAATGGCAAGTAAGGCAAATTTTGCCATGAAGTTCGATAGTGACATGTATAGCACAACACTAAAATGAGCAAGTAAGGCAACCTATGTCTTAAAGTTCAACAGTGACATATATAGCAACACTTAAATGAGCAAGTAAGGCAACTAATGCCATGTTGTTCAATAGCGACATATATAAATAAAATAAGCAAGTAAGGCAACCTATGTCTTGTAGTTCAATTGTGACATGTTTAGCAACTCTTAAATGAGCAAGTAAGGGAACAAATGTCATGTACGTGTAGATTAATAGTGACATGTATAGCACAACACTAAAATGAGCAAGTCAGGCAACCTATGTCTTGTAGTTCAATAGTGACATATATAGCAACACTAAAATGAGCAAGTAAGGCAACCTATGTTTTGTAGTTCATAGTGACATATATAGCAACAATTAAATGAGCAAGTAAGGCAACCTATGTCTTGTATATGTGTGCATTCACTCTCCCTTGCAATTTAAGCTATTATGTAATTATGTCACTCATGATGAACAAGAAAGATCAGAGATGAAATATAGATGGAGTAATGATTGTAGAGAACATTTTCGCAAGGGCATTAATGGCTGTTTGCCACGATTCAATAACATTTTTAATAATATTGATAACACTAGACAATCTGTAAATGACGCTGTTAATGAATTTACGAATGTTATACGTTCTGTTGCTGACCCTTTATTCTCATAATGTCATAATGTCAATAATAAAGCATATTTCCATGTGGACACATGTATTAGAAATAATGATTGGTTTGACGCTGAATGTATTGAAGCGCATAACGTGTATTTACAGTCATTACGTTTGTTTAATAACGATAAATCGCATGAAAATAGATTGTTATTAGTAGAACATAAACGTGTGTATAACAATATTGTTAGTAGAAAGAAAAATAATGCATACAGATTAAAAATGCAAGAAATAGAACAATTAAAAAAAGTAAGCCTAGAGATTTTTGGAAATATTTTAAACCAAAATCCAAACCAACGGCTGACAGTATACCAAATGAAACATTTAGGGAATATTTTTAGGCATTAGGTAGTAGTGTCTTTGAATGTTTTAACGAAGAGTCTGAATTTTTTTGCAACACGCATGATTTTGATAATGTTGATGTTTCATTTTCCGAATTAGATCAGCCTATAACTGTCAATGAAACACATATTGCTATTAAATCATTGAAGCATAATAAATCTTCTGGGAGTGACATTCTGATGAATGAATACTTTATAGAGACGTTCGATATTTTGCCTTCGCATGTATGTGATATTTTTAACGGTATTTTAAACTCAGGATTTTTTCCCGATAAGTGGATGGAAGGTGTTATTATACCATTGCATAAAAAGGAAAATTTAGATGACGTTAATAATTATAGGGGAATTACACTCGTTAGTTACCTGTCTAACCTTTTTACAACTGTACTTAATAAACGCATCGATACATTTTGTAATGAACATAACATAATTTCGGACGCTCAGTTCGGATTTCGGAAAGGGCGATCAACTGTAGATGCTATTTTTATTCTTACCTCATTAGTGCAATAATATTTGAATGACAATAAAAGACTTTATGTTGTTTATGTTGATATGATGAAATGTTTTGATTCTATTTATAGAAATGCTTTAAGGTTGAAACTGTACAAATGCGGTATTCAAGGAAAACTACTTAGGATAGTACGAGATATGTATCAAAAAGTTAAATCTTGTGTTAAATCATGTTTTACATATTCTGATTACTTCGACTATGCTGTAGGCCTCCGTCAAGGGGAAGTTATGTCTCCTTTTCTATTTTCTCTCTTTGTTGAAGACTTAGAATTATTTTTACAGAATGATGTAGATTCTGGACTTCTAATTGATGATATTGTCCTTACATTGTTGTTATTTGCAGATGACATGGCTATCGTAGGAAAATCACCTGAAGAAATACAACAACATTTGGATAGACTTTTAGAATACTGTAATAACTGGGGTTTATCTGTAAATATACTTAAAACAAAAAATATGGTTTTTCGTAAAAGGGGAGGGCTATTGCCATCAGAACATTAAACCTACAATGGCCAGTCTATTGAAGTTGTGAATGATTTTAATTACTTAGGAACTGTTTTCAACTATACTGGTAATTATGCTTTAAACCAAGAACATTTAACTGGTAAAGCTTTAAAAGCATTAAATGCATTTTTATGAAAATGTAGGGAATATGACCGGAAACTAAAGATTCTATGTCAACTATTTGATGCTTTTGTAGCCCCTGTTCTAAATTATTCTTCGGAAATATGGGTTATACCAAGTCTAAAGAAATTGAAAGAATTCATTTAAATTTTGTAAACTTCTATTAAATGTTAGAAAAATACATGTACAGCAAGTGTTTACGGTGAGCTTGGCAGATATCCTCTTTATTTACATAGATTTGTTAGAATTATACAATATTGGCTTAAGGTTGTAAGAAGTGATAATATCATAATGCGCACTGTATATAGGTATGCATTATCAGACTGTGTAATAGGAAAGAATAATTGGGTATCAAATGTTAGAAAGCTTTTGAGCGAGTTTGGCTTTGGATATGATTTGATAATGCCAGTGTACCAAATGAAAAGTATTTTTTGTGTGAGTTAAAAACTAGAATAATTGATTGTTTTAGGCAAGAGTGGTATGGCTCTCTTGATAGTCCAGTCTTGTTTTTGTATAAAGACTTTAAAACCACTTTTGGTTATGAACATGAAAACTTTATTATAAAGATTTGCATTAGGAATTGCTCAGACACCGGAAGTGATTTTTTTACAGTTTTTAGAACGAGGTTTTTCTCATGTGGGATTAAATAAATCAATTTTATCGATAATGCGACTTTAATTAAAACGTTATTTTAAACTTTCATTTTTATTGATTTCATACTCAGCTCTTAAATTATAGTTTAATAACTCCATAACTTTTAATGGATTATTTACGGGAGAAATCTCAGAAGAAAAAATCAGCTTGAATGGTTTAAATATATAAAGCGATAATTCCACATTAAAAATATGTTTTATATGACTTACATATTATGAACAATACATAACCAGATTTTAACGAGACTACAAGACTGATCAATCTGATTATTTTTGAAGAAACATAAATATCAAATATCGAAAAAATTTCAGTTCATTCAACATCTATTAAAACTAAAGCAAAAAACCTGAATAAATGACTTTTATTTACATATATTTAATGTTTCTCTGACTCAACCTCCAAGCAGTTTTTTGTTCTGTTTGGTATTCCATTGGGTTGGAAAAGGTTTGGGAAACCAATTTCGAAAACAACAACTTTTCACTCAAAATATTTAAAACACAGGCATCCTTTTACCTTAGTTTACTTAAAAAGGCTTATCATTAACAGATATGATAATATTAAACTGATTTATGGCGTAAATTATTCAATATAAATTTATATATAAAGTAATGCGATGAGTTGGTGGGGATATTTGACCCTGAATATCTCCGTGTATTTTACAATTTAATAGTAAATTTGTTAAACAACGAGAACCATGTGCTCTAAATTAAGTTTGATGCTACTATGTAGAAAGAACCAATTAACTAATTATACCAAGATTTAATTTCAGCACAAATCACAAACTCAATTACTTTTACATCCCACTTAATTATTCCGTGTTTTTTGAGGGAATTTACGAAAGAGCCTTTACCAGTTAAATATAAAATAAAACTACATAAAAGTAAACTTGTATATATTGAGTAATTTGCTTTAAGTGTTATTACATAATGTTATAAGTCTGTCTTTCCTTTTCATTATCTACTTAAGCTTTAATTTCGCAATTAGCTTAAATTGAAATTCAATGGGCAATATAACCTAGATCTACATATATGAACAGGAAGTACATAAAACAACAAATTCAGCAAAAAAAGTTATCCATACGGAATTCATCTATCAGAATTACTAAAAACAACAACATACACATGTGATGTTTCTTGCGGAATTTTCAAAAATCAAATTTGGCCTTGCCGGTATCCATAGAAACCATGAACAATAAGAACTTTTACAAGACCAGATCCACGTGTTTACAAACTTGAGACATTGCTCTTAATACCTGGCGTGTGTCAGAAAAGTATATCTCGGAGACTATCTTAAATTCGTTTGTTTCTGTAGTTTTTTCATGTAAATATTGAAGGTTGTTCTAACAATGTTCTCCTACTTATTGCATATTTGAATGATATGATTGGTTTATAGCAAAGTTTGGATGCATATAGACCAATCAGTAAACGTTTCGACTAATTTGGACAAAACGAAATTATTAAACACTTGTAAACAATTGGTTTTATAGTTATGCATTTCATCAATATGCATTGGAAATATGAAACAGTCTGATAATAAAGTTGATATGATACGGATCAGATTGGTGGACCGATTGCAAGATAATAAAGACCAGCAGCCAATAATAAACAAGTCAAGTATCTATACGTTGGCTAGATTGCAAGGGACTAGAACCAAATGGTTCGAATATCGCCAAAAGAGCTTTCCTCAAAACAAGCATAGAACAAGTCCGTTTGTGGCCGATCATATTTATTTTTCCTGACAATGATAAACGCAACAATCTTGTCGACCCACACGCATTTTAAGCTAAAGTTCACCGTTTAAAATTGCGCGGAATGGTTTCCACAATTTAAAAAAGCTCTATATCATTTTTTCGAACACATTCCAAGTCACGTCATCGTTTCACACACTAATATGTATAATGCGTTTATGCCAACTCGCTATTATTTTTGTGGCAGATCCGTGGTGTAATGGAAACACACTTGACTGTCAATCCAGGGGTCGGTATACACGAGTGCACATTTAAGAACCAGGGTAACATTCTGTATGTGCACTGTGCTGCAAAAATAAAATAAAAAGACTAATAATCTTATCGGAGCACTCGCCGAATGGACAAATCGAGTGCGAGTAAAAATAAGCTTACGCTCCACCAATCGCTGTCATTTTCAGCAGTGTTTATCTCTTTCAAAGGTTTCCATCGGTCATTTTTAACACAGATGTTTTCGTGTCAGGCTCTGTGTCGGTGTTTTTTTTAGCAATTTCGCGTAACCTTGCACTGTTCGTCCGTTTGGGAAGGCATAAAGTGTGCATATTTAGTATGTAAAAGTCACGTTAGTATTATTGATAAATAAATCGACTCTATTATTAAACTAACTGGACTGTGCTGAATAGATAAACCAAGCAGATGTTCAAACTGGACAAATGCGCAAAAGCTACAAAAAGTATGTGTCGTAAGAGATGTGATACATCAGTAAGTAAGATTCAAGGCTTTGTTTACCATGTTATCAATATTACGTTAGTTTTTGGCAATCTATTTTTTGTCTTGCATTTTTAGTGTCATCCGGTGTCTAGTCCCTTTTATCGCTGGTTAAAGTTGTCCTGTGGTAAACTTAAACCTAGTTAGTAATTTAATTCGAGTCATTAAATCCGTTTGTATAAACGCATAAAAATGCAGTGGCTAAGGTAACCTACTTTGGCATTTTAACTTAACCACTGCTAACAAAACATCTCACAATGCACTAAAAACATGGTTCCGGTCAGTGCGTGTTTACCGCTTGTTTTCTGTAAACATTGTTACCTTTTTTCGGCAAATACCACGATATTAAAAATCGCTGTTTTTAATGAAACAAAAATAACAAACAAGTCCATTAGCGCTTTTATTACCATATTAGCGTAAAGATGTACCTGTTTATTATATATATATACCAATATATAGGGCCTATGGTGTATCTTTAATACTGAAATTTGACAAGTTTGTGGCTAAAATGTCATTGTTCTGACTACTGCTAATATTATTAGTTCAGTAGTATAAGTTAAAAAATGCCCTTACCTGTTTCAAGTGCATATTTCCTTTTTTATTGAATTCTGTGCATCGGCAGCTAGTTAATAAATGACAAACTTAATTAAACCTGCCAAACATCTTATAATGGTAGGTATTCAACCAAATATCTGAAAATGTTTTCAATGTTTAATCTCCTTTGTTCACTGATAGTTTGATAATAATACACACGCAATTCACCTCAGGGGATTAGCTCATTTCTGAAAAAGAGGTGTTGAACTGTTACTTTGCACACAACTGTTGATCTTGCATCAATTTATAATGCATTAGCATGCGAACACCATTGATATAATATTCACCAATGTTCCGCAATTTTTTTTTAAAGTAAATACCAGCTGCCAAGATATTATAATGCTAACCCGAAATATAAATATCACTTTTATTCAAATGTTAAGGTATCGTCCATTCAAATGTTATCTAATCGGCTAACATGTCATTAATAACTGACAAATAGACTGAACGAAGTCAATGCTGTATGCTCATAAGATGGACTTTAGTTGCATATTGAATACCGCCCACTGCCTTAGATATGTAATCAAAATATTAAGAAGAATACAACCATTTAACTACTTTTCACATGTCTTTTGCATCTACAATTATTTGCTTCTTATTTTGAATGATTTTCTTTGATAGTTTGTGGTGACCTACATAGTCTTACGCCTATGTTTGTTAGATACTCAAACGCCAGTACATCAGCAATGGAAACATGAATGCGTCTTTAAACTGTACTCTCAGAAGTCGGTTAAAGTTTTTCCGAAAAAGCTTGCATCATTCGCTGGTGAGGATAACTTAATTTCTATACAATTGGTTTTCGAATAACTTGACAAAACGAGGGTGATAATCAAACGATAACCACTGGTTTGGACTAATCCACGTCAATACCATTGACTGAAGTTAACAGACGATACTGCCCATATTTGAGAAAAATCAAAGAATCAAAAATTTCCTTATGGTTGAAATGCCCACAACACCGTAGCCACACTGTGGCACATCGAGGCAGCTTCCTTGGTTCAAATTTGCAGAGCAAATAATTGAAAACTAATTTCCTAATAACATTCATGCAATTTAAAATCAATTATATGTTTACCTGTTGGTTCCTGAACGTGCGTTTGAACGCAGCTTTAGAGCTTCAAAAACACTCAAACATGAACACAATCAACCATGATAGACCCTCGTTCATAAAAAACATTCAAAGGAATACTCTGCGATTTTGGGATTTTCTCAGACATAGAAGATTTGTTTTGTCTTTTGATTCAGATAACCAAAATTCATTGAAAATGTATTTGGTATATCTGAAATCATTGTTTGCTTACTTCAGTTGTCTTGCAATGATCAGAAATTTGTTGAAAATCAATTCAATCTCACTTCATTTTAGCGAACTTGTCCATGCCCCTTAAATCCAATATATGATTTTAAGAAAATATTTTATTTTCGCTAGCTCGTTAGAAATAAAAGTGTATATATAGTGCCAGTAGTACGAAATTTATGGCAGTACACCATGACCGAAGTGTCAACCAGGACGCACAAGAGAAGTCCTAGAAATAAATCTGGGGATCATATCTCCAGAATCTCATAGATTGCCTTGGTTTAAATATGTCTCTCGCTATGGCACTGATGGATTATAACACAAACTAAAAGACAAAATTGACTGTTTCATATCCAAAACTGTTAGCCCCTTTAAAATATTATTGAAACTTTAGGGCTTTATGATGTCATACCTGTTTAACGACTAATTATTTATATCCCAAAATCAATGGGCGATATGAATTGATATACTATATAACAGAAGTGAATTAGGTTTGAGCGACACTGTAACAGATATTAGTTATGCTCATAAATACCCGACCGAGTTTGGTAAAAAATGCATTATATGGCATATTTTGTGAAATGGTCAATATTTTGTTAAATGATCACATAGCCGAAGTCAACAGCTTAAAATGGTTGGTTAGCAAAATGATGTATACAATTAATACCAAGTTTGGACTCAATTTTGTGGCTGGATAAGAAAACTATGCGTCAACAAATGCAATTAAAAGATATAGAACATTATAACAATATACAATTATTAATTAATGCATCAGTTGGTTTACTACCTTTAAGTAAACTACAGCTACATGCTGGGTACTAAAATGAAGAAAACAAGATTTATATTTCAATCAAAACATTCATTGTTAAGGAACAATTGTGGCCCTGGTCCTATTTTGCACGCAACCACCTCTTCGATATCGCCTTTTCTTTATCCTAAAAATACTTCACACAGTAAATTCGATTAAGTAATTCCTTGCGAATGACACTATTTCTATTCTACTTAATAAACGACGTGCACAAAATTATACACGTTTCTGTCCATCTATTTTCTACGAAAACACAAAGTTCATTGCTAGATCACTCGTATCAACATCCAGGATAAAAGGTTGTGCAGTTTAAATTGGTTGTTTGGTCAAAAAGCATGCACTTTGATTGGTCGCAATCGGCAGTTTTATTGGTCAAAACAATTCTGATATAAATAACTATCAAAGAGGAATCCGGCTTGCAATATTCGCTATGCATTTCATTTTAAAGTAACCGACTATAAACACACTTAAGAACAAGTAAACAAATTTAATTCATACCATAAGAAAAGTACTTCAGTCCAGTATATGTTTTTTCGAGTAAGACTGCAAACGTTTTGGCAATCAAATTAAAATGTGGAACATCTTTTGCGTCACAATCAATAGTTTAACACGACTTAGGTAGAATTCGTCACAATTTTATTTCACTGATAAATGTTAACAAACCAGCGTACAGCATTAATTTAGAAGTACTAAATATGAAAGCTGGTAAAGTTTTTGTCACTATACATTTATCAACAAAATGTAATTGTAAAATTGTAACATCTTTTAATTTCATTTTTAGTGTTCATATTATCATATATAAGGTACATTTTTTTGGTACAGACAAGTGAAGAAATGCAAACCAAAGCAACCAATTTGAGGTTCAGGAAAAAAAAGATTAATAAAAATTATATTTAAAGGCTAAGCCATATTACAAATAACATAAATCATTATAGTGCTTGTTAAATGTTATTCAATAAGAATTTGTTACAGTTACAAGATCATATTAAGACTGAATTGAAATTATACGTACATATACTTGTTTCTATAAGTTTGGCTTAAAGTGGGAAGCAACAAGGAACTCTGTTTTAATCGAACACTTACATTTTATGAACGAAAATTATAAAGTACATGAATACGACAAACAACCCAACGTCAATTAAAAAAACGAAAGTAGATCACTTGAGAATGTTTCAACCATTTATCTTCGGTAAATATTAAATCTTTCTCTTATTTTACAGTTGAATTAAAATGTAAAATTCTGGAAAAGCCTGATATTGTTTTGGATTCGATCAAATTACAAATGTGATGCTAAATTTGCTTCATTGAAAGGACGTAATCAAAGTATCTTCATTCATTTTACGAAATAAAGTATTTAATAGAAACGAGATATAGTATAAGCTTCAATGTCCTTCTCAATTCTGTCGTGAATGTTTTGTGTTGTACATATATCAAATGTCCACTCTTTATGTCTTAGCTCCATAGTTTATCCTTTGCATTATGCTAGGCTTTTGATTATCTTGAATTTTAGTGCGGAGATCCGTACGACTCATTTACATTTTGATTCGTCTGTAAGCTTCCATGTGCATGATAAAGAGTGGTTGAGACGTTACACCACTCAATGAATAAACAAACTTGGTTGAGTAGTATTATTCATTTTCAAAAGGTAAGTGGCCACAACAGAAAAGAACCGGTACATGACCTCGCGTGGCCAACCATGGGGAATCCCGATAATGATATGTAAAAAAATTGGAAGTTTTCAAAAAAATATGCGAATACATCAACAAGGGCGCCGCTGAGCAAACGCCGACGTTTATCTGTTGTTCTTGTCGACAAGGGTCAATGTTTAAGTTATGGCACAACGTCAACAATAACACCAAGGCTATCCTAGTTCCATGAAACATTTTCCCATTAACAGATAAATGTAAAAACATTAAAAATCAACCTTTACCCACTACACATTATGAATAACAGATGGGCACTAAACTTTTCAATTGAAAATGAACACAGGGGGTTGTAGAGTCAACTTCAACGAACTTTTGTATTATTTTTTTACTAGTCTAAAAACTGGAGTACCTTAACTCATTAAAGTTAAATATTGATTTGCCTTGCATATGTGTATTTCCTCTAACAAACAACCTCTTTGTACTTAGTTTTCTTTGATTATCTTCAATAGTTTTTGACTTCTGGACAACGTGTTTTGACACATAGTTTTAAATATTGTTAGTACCAATACCCAAAGTATTTTCATCATATTAGTAACACTGTATATCATTGTATGCTATTAATATGGCTATTGTGTTGTTACAGTCTACGTCCCACTGTTATATTATCATTGTAAGCTATGAAACTTAATGTCTATTCAAGGAAAGGAAACCGACTTATACTTAGGAGATCATTTGCTAGAAATTATTTGTTCAATCGGAGAGAAATTCGCTGAAAGGGGCTTTACCGCGAATGGCGTTAAGGACATCTCGTTAAAGAGTTGCTGCACAGACCGAGAAAAAGATAAAGCTGTGACTTCCTGAGAGCAAGTAATTACCATTCAAAGAAATCCATTATCCTAATGTAGAGTATAAGTATCTTCCATGGCCGAGAGTTTAAGATAGGTTCATTCCAACTCGAGCGTAGGGTGTTTTGCGGAAACGAGGTTTACCGAGTTTCAGCAAAACACCCTGCGCTAGGGTCGGGATGAACCTATCTTACACGATCGGCTATGATAGATGCTTTTTCACCCACCAGAGTTAAACAGAATTAAGTAAACTGGAACTCTTTTGTGCTTAGTGAAAATAATTTCGTATGGATATGCGATAAGTCGTGGTTGTCATTGATATGCGCCTAGTGATTGAGATTATGTCAAATCGGTCTTAAAAAGTTTGATGGAGAGTGAACCATTATTAATACTGTCATTTGTTTCCGTTCCGGATAGAAAAATCTAACCCGAGGGCACCTGCGTTGCCAGGTAACTAGGCTTGCCGAGTTACCGGCCACGCTGCGTGCCCGAGGGTCGGTTTTTATTATCCGGAACGGAAACACATGATTGATATTTTTTCTAGCACACCTTAAATTACATTTTTCTTGCGAAAACAATACATAGAAAAGCGCATTTTTGTATTTTCACCAAAAAGTGCGTGCGATGATGTTTACTGACGTCATGATGCGCAGTAATTTTTATTCAATGCATACGTCAAGAAGTTCCTTCATTATCACGTCTTTTAAGGGTTATTTTGTTTTGTTTTGAAGGTATATTTTTGTAAAGTTAATTTTTATGGAACTCATCTATTGAAATCTCATATTGATGGTCACATGGAGTGTAAAATAAAAGAAATGAATAGTATGACGTCACAGCGTGTGACTCATCTGGCATGGGGGGATGCCAGATGGAGTTTTCCAGCACGGCTGAATTCACAAAAAATGCCTATCCGGTGTGCTAGAATGGTTCTTGCTTGCACATCAATATGGCAAAGTAGCTATACAGTACAAGAGTTTGTCTTATTTTTTTAAAACACACAAGAGCCGTGAAATAGGGGACAAATGCTTCTTAAGTGCAATCAGATTAAAAGGATAATGCAATTACTAATATACATATGTCAAGAAAAAGTAACATATAAGCGTATGCCATACCCATCATGTTTGACATAAAGTGTTTGGGAGTGATGAAGTAAGAGGTAGGGTCGTCGGTCGTGCATGCGACACATCTTCTTTATGTACCAACACATATGTAAAGTGATTTATAATCCCTTCTTGCACAACAAAGCTACAGGCCGCTACCAAATGCGATTAAACGTCATTCTGTTTTGAGCACAGATACCTATTATTTCAAAATTCATGACAAAGTTTAAGCCCGGACATAATTACTATATGTGCATACATATAGAATGCAATACTGAATAAGCTCTTAGTATGACCTTGAACTTTTAAGTAGGTTTGTAGGTCTTGCACACTCCACTTCGCATTTATGTACCCAACACAATTGTCAATTTATATTAAATTCAACTCGAGCATGACAAAGTTATATTATACTGTTCATGCAACTAAATTTTTATTTATGGATTGTTTTACTACTCAATGACTTCAAAACGGTTCCCTTACATCAGGACATGTAACCCAGTGGTCATTTTGAGTGTGTTTTCATTTTAGGTTAAGAATATCCGGTCCCATTTTCTCGAAACTTCTTAAGTCTCTTATAATATGATCAAGCTTAGCTCGATATTTTTGGTTTGTATTATTTGCGTCATATGTACTTCTTTAAGAGATTTAAGACTTGAAACAGGAATTATTTTTATGATAATCACGATAAACTTAATGTATTGTGGTGTTTTAACGTGAATTTTGCATGTCTAAGATTAACTTGAATGTCAGTGAAGTGTACTATTGCATAAATAATTCAGATTCTCAAAAGAAAAGTCATTAAGTTTAACTGCTAAATTGAAATTGAACGTCTTCTTGCAACGTAGTCAAATGTAAGGATTTCTGACACAGTAAACCGTCTTTATAAATTCTAGGTTGGTATCGATGGAAATAGTTCCGAATGAGCCTGAATCTGTGACAATTATGTTTTCTGCCTCCTTTGATGACAAAGACACTTATTAACTTAATTTTGCTTTCTTCGTGCTGATGTAAAATAATATTTTACTATTTTTATTCCACTTTACTATTATAAAAGCGACATCAAACGAGCTATATATAATGTGATACGTTTGATGTTTAACATGCGTTATAACTGCGATTAAAGTTGATTTGTAAAGACAAGAATGTCAACATGGTACAGACGTTTGCCTAACACATACAAAGTTAACGGTGCCACGACCACAAAAGAAACAAAAAAAATAAACAAAAACAATATTTATTCACGAACAGTTTTTGAAAATATATGTCCAATAAGTCATGTTAGAAGTTAGATACCTAGAATAAGGATCAATGTCCTAAATAAAAAAGCTCCCAAACAATTTTCATTGATAATGGTATTTCAATGTCGACATTAATAAATCAACAAGCAGTACACTATATGCGCACTATTTAAAGCAATCACTACGTTCATAATGATTCCCTAAAAAGGTTGGAAAGTTTCAAGTAATTCATTCTCTATAGAATAAGAACAAGTCACTCATTCTCATATATTCAATAACTATTGAAAACTCTTAAACAGGACAACCTGTGAAATGATAGTTATGTCTTTGGAACTTTTTTGTTTTAATACACTTCCTTCCTGTTATTGCAATTTTGCACCTCAACATTACCGTGGAAGGAATTCTAGTTACATAACTCAAGAAAGTTCTTGTCCGTTATCTGAGCCGAAACTCACTATCACCATAAAAATGCACGCGAGTGTTATGGCAAGGTGTAAAGTAGTGAAAAGTCATTGACACTAAACTCACTTTGGAGATATAACACACACAAATTCATTAACGTTGTACTTAAAGCATATTGTTACAAGGTTTATTTCGTTTGTAGCTATCAAGATAAGTTTTGATTCTTGATTTTTTTTTATTGTATTCTTTATTTTAGTCGCTTGTGAGCTTGTGATCTACAGTATAGTCGACAATACTAACATTTGTACATACTCGCATTATGAATCAGGCATACTTTAAAAGGTCTGCATGGGTAACAGGTACTAATCTAAAATATTGTGTGTTTGTTTTCCTGGTTAACCTAGAATCGTCTTTATTGCTTTGCTAGCCATATTAATCTTAAATAATGTGTGTTTGTTTTCCTGGTTATACGAGGCATATTCTTTATCGCCATGCTAGTCGTACTATGTGTGTTTGTTTTCCTTATTTTGCGAGGTTTCGTCCAGAATAAATGAATAAAAAAAATCCAAGCAGCACGTTTTTTTAAGAAGTCGATGTTTGTTTCTTCTACTGGATATCTGATGTATGGTCATTATCTGCCATGTTATTGATCCTATCGGTTCTAGAATAGTGTGTTTTGTTTCCTGATTATCCAAGATGTCAGTATTTTCCGCCGTAATAGTTTTGATATTTCAATACAGAATAATTAAATGGAATGCGAAACAAGAGGTCTTTTTTTGTTTCCTCTGCAAGTAATTTCTGGTATGGTAATTCTCCGCCATACTATTTGTGTAAGTCGGATTCCAAAGCAGTCGAATGATGTGCCCGATCAATGTTTGGTTTTTAAAGATATCCATGTTTTAACATCTACAGTTTATCCGAAGTAAGGCTCTTATCCGTCCTATTAGTCGTGTTATTCGTCTCCTTATTATTAAACTGAAATGCCTGACAATTGTTTGTTTAAAAAGTTGCCAATGTTTTAATTTCTAAAGGTTATCCGAAGTAAGGCTCTTATCCACCCTGCTAGTTATGTTATTCGTTTCCTTTTTAATGGAATGGAATGCCCGATCAATGCTGTTTTAAAAGTAGTCTATGTTTTAACTTTTACAGGTTATCCGAGGAAAGGAAATTATCCGACATGCTTGTCGTGAGATTCGTTTCCCCATTGGTTAAATGAAATACCTGACCAACGTTTGTTTTTAAAGTTGTCCATATTTTAACCTTTACAGGTTATCCGAGGTAAATCCATCATCAGCTATGCTAGTTGTGTTATCCTCTTCCAAAAAACTATAAAATAAAATGCCTAAACGAACTGCTTAGCTAGGTCTGGTATCATTTTCCCTAATGGTTGAATAAAATGCCCGATCAGCGTTTTTCTTTACTTGGCATTGTTTGTTTATTTTAGTGTTTATCCGATGTATGGTCATCCGTAGCCTTAGTTTTGGTTGCCGGCCCTGATCCGGTATTCGATTTGAACATGGCGCCGTTATTTTGTACTGCAGATTCAACCTTTGAGTGAACAGCATGTATCTGAAACAATTAAATGTTTAACATTTCATAACAGGGTATGTTTATATACAATCAACATGTCTTTAACCAAACATTTATCATATTCGCTAGCTAGGCCTAAGTGTCTTGTTTTGTTTGCCATAAGTGTGCGAAGTATATGGGGATATTTTACTTTTTTATATTCTTATGGCCATTTTAATAAGGGACTGACATTCGTTTACAACAAACAATTTTAACTCTAGACTACACAATGTCAAATCGGCTTGTTATAAGTTCGTGAAGTAAATGGGGTTGGATATTCAATTATGTGACAAGAAGCATCCACTTAATTACGAACAAAGATACAACTTTACATACTCCACGCCATTTAGAATACAACGTGGACCACTATATATGTTTAAATGTGTTAACGAATTAATAATTGATTGTATACTCACTTATCTTTCTTTCTAGGAATAAAAAAAATGTATTGTTACAAAATAAGATTTAATAGCCATGCTAATGCAAACCGTTATCCAATGATGTCGTATACCTTTGGTAGAAATACCACAAGCTGTGTGACTGTAGTTCCAATGATGAGACATACGGACGTGATCCCATACAGCATGACAACCTCATTCTCCAGGATAAGAGACAAGGTGAGGCCAACCGCGCTCAGGACAACCACGTTGTATAGACAGAGGCCAATCTGGTGAGAGTCGTTCAGGGCCTCGATCTTTACCTGAAAATGTTCATGGGAAATAGAACCTAAATAAATTTAGTTCCAATATTTTGGCAACTGAACTGCTCATGATTTAACGTACGACAAATAAAAAAAAACTTGTTCTCGCTATTAAGTTACAATGTTGATATACGGTTTAAATAACATAACATAACATATCGAACTGTTTTTTTCTGCATTAAATGCTTTCACATTTGTAGCCTTTAAAATACGTATACAACCCATTCAACAAATATGAGTGTAGTCTGAGTGGTGTTCACACATTTGTGTTTCTAGTTCAATGTCTTATTGGTCATTGCCTTGTGCGTCGTAACAAACTGCAATGTAATTGTCATTAAAGTTTCATGTTCGTAAGCGTTCAGGGAATTGATCATCCGGATTTTTGGGAGACTTTCTAAAAGAAAATTTGAGAACTTCTGGATGATTTTGCTTAAGTAATGGACTAAATGGTCATATTAACAGGGTTTGTTATGTCTTATTTTATTTTATTGAGAATTTCGTCAAGAAAGACTTTGTGTTTATCTTTATTCATATGGCATTAATGGACATCTTAATTAGTAGTGTTTCATTAGATATACTTTAAACACATCGGAAAAGTTACTACGCCGCAAAAAAATATTGCTCTTAAATAAGTATAACTATTTATTTACAGGCAGGTCATGAAATATTTAGATGATCCACGGACGGCAGTCAAAGTATAACGAGCGTCATTGGGGAACAGCGTCCTCACACGATATGTTCTATTTACATTTGCAAACAGCGGTGCAGAACGTACACAATAATAAATCGATTGAGTTCCAATTTACAATATATTATTAAAGGATCGTGCAGTGAACTCGAGTTTGACTGACCGTTTCAAAGCGAAAATGCTATCATTTATCAGGAAAGGGATTTTCGATGCGTGTCTTGGTCTGTTTGTGTTGTGTGTAAGTGTTTGAGTCTCTTTCAATGTCGTTTTGGTATTTCATATTTAATTGGTTTAAGGATAACAGTCGAAAGATAACGAGCGTCATTGTGGAACAGCGTCCTCACATAATATAAACTGATTGGACTTAAATTTGCAAACAGCGGTTCGGAACGTACACCATTTTTAAAAATACTCATCATTTATCGGGAAAGGCTATTTTGATACGATATGGTCTGTTTATGGTGTGTGTACGTTTGTGTTTCTCTGTTAGTGTCGTTTGGATCAAAACTTGTGCCTCTAAAAACGGTTTTTGAATTAATGACTACTGGCCTTGTACAAGACACCAGATACAACTGCAAGATTATTTTTTTTTAAATGCATAAAATTGATACCGCTGTGTACAACGCATTGCATAACTGATGAAGCACAGCAAAGTTTTTGCTTATTTTTTCACTTAGATGAGCCGTGTCAGATATATGTGTGTTATTGAATTCTGTATATCTACAAGCTGTGGGACTAATACGAACCATTTTAAATCATCCTTACAGCTTTTCTTTACAAAAACCTAATTATCTTAATGTACAACTCGAGCACAGCTTTTAAAGATACTTCGTTCATCCATTGGACAAATAGTAATAAATCAATCAAATGCCACATACTGGCAACGCCTACATTCCGTATACAAGTACCAATAGGTTTTTTCTAAATTGATATTAGTTAAATTATATAATACAGCTAAATTAACTGTTTCAGATCTGGAAAGATTAAGTATATTTCATGACACATATAATAAATATACTCGTTAGTGTAGAGCATGATCGTTGTTTGCTGTTATGTTCTAAAATGTCACATCCTTGACACCCGACTCATTCGTTTAAGTTTTCTTAAATGGTGCATCATTTAGAGCTGACTCATTCTTTATTTATTATAATAGCGCCTTCTGGATACCCGACTTGTATGTTTGGTCTTAAATGGCGACTACTTGACACTCTTCTTTTACGTATGGTTTTTATTGGCGTCTCCTTGACACTGGACATAAACTCGTACGCATTGTCTTAAATTGCGGCTGCTTGACACCTGACTCGTACATATGTTTTAAAACGCCTCATCTTTTGCACCAAACCCGACCCATAAGAGCCGACTAAAATGGTCCCTTCTTGACCCCCGACCCATGTGTCGAGCATGAAAAAGCCTCAAAAATACCCGACTCATATAAACAGGGTGTTTCATAATATATGTCCCCTTTAAAAACTACGTTTTTCCTAATTTCCTGTTGGCCGGGCTTTTAATATGGCACAATCCAGGGAATAGTCCAGAAGTGGTAAAATCATTTAACGAAAGCAAATCATCAATTACAGTTAATATCAGAACCATGACAATAAATATTTAGATTCAGTGTTGAATATGAAACAAAAAGGTTCGAAGAGGGCCAAGAGACAGCCTAACAACCATTGATGTCTACGTCCCGTTTTAAAATGAGAAGTCTGTGGAACTAAAGAAGATATACGATATGTAAAACATCTGTATGGTCTGTTCTTCGGGTGTAAGTTGACATTGACAACGCTGCAAGTTCTACCAGTGTTTTTAGACTTCTAAAGAAGGATTTAAAGCATACACCATAAATTGTTTTCATTGCATTTATCATTTGAAACGTAAAATCATTTCAAGCAGTAATTTGTAAAATGGATGATTTAGACGAAGCCTTTTTTCCTCTCAATGTCCACGTAAATAAAAAGAACTGTAGGTATTGTAGAATTGAACAGCCAAATTAGTATAATGAGATATTCTTGAACGCTGAAAAAGTTACAGTCTGGGTAGCCTTGAAGTGTTGTACGAATTATAGAGTTGTTCTTATTAAGAATGATGATGGCAACAAATGTCGTGACCTGAATGTTTGGAAAAATATATTTTGCAAGCATTGCTAAGGAAAGCTATTTATATATTATCTATGTTGTTAACGTAAGACGGAGCCATTTGTAGAAAAAACTGGTGTCATAAGAAACTTTCAACGAAGACTTGCAATCGTAAATGCAGAATAAGGACGTCATGTGGAACAAATATTGTAAACTGACTTATTAACAAAGCATACTGTAATGTAGATGAAATTATAGGTTATTTAACATTGTTCTGTACAATACGGATATATATTTAGACGAGTACACAGCTTCGAAAGTCATATTATCATTATTATTATTATTATTATTTTTTATATTATTATTATTATTATTAGTAGTAGTAGTAGTAGTAGTAGTATAATTATTATTATTATTATATTATTATCAAAATTATTATAATTATTATTATTATTATTATTATTATTATTATTATTATTATTATTATTATTATTATTAATATTAATATTAATATTTAACATTTTCTGTACAATACAGAATATATTTGGGATAATATTTATAGGTATATAATAAAAAGGTCATTTGAAATATTCCGTGTTTACAAACGACAATATTGATCCAATAATAACAGAAGCTTTATTGTAACGCTTTATCTAGAAATATATCTGAAATAACATCATATTAATAATGGAATCATGTATATGGTTTTGATTAGCAACACCTGAACATCGGACGGATGTTTATGGTGTGAACTGGCGCCTCCTTGATACCAAACTCCTTATATACCCGACTCGTAATTATGTTCTAAAATAGCGCCTCCGTAATATCCTCCACATGTATGCTCTAAAATAGCGCTTCTTTTATAACAAACTCATGTTAGTGGTCTTGCATAGCGCCTTGATACTCGACTCGTAATTTAGCGCGTCCGTGATACCTATGGTCTAAATAGTGCCTCCTTGCCACTGGAACCGTAATTATCGTCCAAAATAGCGCCTCCGTGGTACCCACACACATATAGGGTCTTAATTAGCCTCCTTGTCATGACCGACTCATGTGTTTTGTATTTGATAGCGCCTCCTTGATACTCGATTCGTATTTATGGTCTAAATAAGCGCCTCTGTGATACATTACACATATGAATGGTTTAAAATAGCGCCTCCCTAATTGCCGGCTGTAATTATGGTCTCAAATTTCGCAATCCATTTACCAGACTCATATTCATGGTAAAAGAAATGTACGGCCTTGATTCCAGACGCATGTTAACGGTCTAAGATAGCGTCTTCTTAATAAGCTTTTCAGCGTTACTGCTAAGCAAACATTACAGTTGGGCGCATTCGATGACATATTACCTGACTAATTAGGTCCTTCACAGACGATTTCCATTTCGTGCCTTTTTTCTCTGTCGTAATGAATACGTTGAATGATTTTAAGTGTGGTTTTCCGACCAATGTTCTAAAGCGAAACAATACATGTTGGAGCATATGATTTTCATCAAATACCCCTACGTACCGACTCACAGATTGTATTCGGGTCATGTTTTAAATATGATAAGGCATTGTAAAGGATGACCTTACGTGTCGTGTTTCCCAGGCAAGGAATGCTCCAAACGACAGAAGGGCGCCCTCTATAATGTAGATGGCCCAGCCGAAGTACACCGAATAATCAGATCTGCACATGCGCACAAACGGTCGAATTTTAGCGTCGTTTCCTTCCATATGCACCTGAAAACAAAAATCAAATAATAGTTAATATCTGCATATCGACTTCTGAACATACTAACTACTATATTGAGCTTGTCCCTGTCGTTTTAATGTCTTTATATCATTATGATTACAATGTTAGCGTTTGACTTCTCTAAGAACACCTTTATACAAACAGTATAACACGAAGGTCACCTCTTTTTCTATGTACTGCACTACTACCGAATGCGGCCCAACTGCCTCCCATGCAATAAGGACGCCGGTAATCACAGCAACTAGGATACCGATTATTGCAAGAAGTTGGTAGTCTTTAATTGTCTAGAAATGTTTAAAACAATTATTAAGTAAATTTGTTTTTAATAAACTCGGTTTAGGGGCAATTTACAGGGAACTTAGTCGAAATTAAACAAAAGATGCAAATAAAAATGCTTGTGCTATAATAATGTCGACACATGATTCAGATGAAAGCCAAAAGGGCCTTTGCCGTTGTATTTCTCGTAAAAAGTAGGTTTTATAAATAAATAAAATTTGAAACCAGATATTACATACCTTAATACAAAAATTTAGAGACTGTTCGTGCGTTTTGATTTGTTGCAACACGATACCATTAAGATGTTGTTTTAAACTCTTACCATTCTAAGAAGTTTTTTGTTGGTGAAAATTCTGTAAACTCGCCATGTTTTAGTGAATAGCGCACCAAATGTCACTGTAAACCCGATACAGAAGAGGCAGACGCGAGCCTATACAAGTAGAAAAGGATAAACTAACAGAACCAAACATTTACAAAAGGAAATATGTAAAACACTATCGAATACAGTTTTGTCCATTCCAACATCAACTTTTACGTGGATTGGTGGTGTTCGTACGTTTGTATCTCTTGTTAAATTTTGGCCCTTACCTTGTGTCTCTAAGGATGTATAAAAAACTACTGGGTTTGTCCCTGAAGTTAATAGTGTTTTATTGTAGCCTTGTTGCTTATATGTATGTGAAAAATACATATTTCAAAGATAATATATTAATATTACCTTTTCCATGTCGGTCTAGTTAAAGTTGTATTTGAAAAGCATGAAAACCCCATATACATGTATGCTAATTATGAAAAGAAACAGTGCTGTTTAGAACAATAATTGAATACCCATGTAACAGTGCAAGTTTATAAACAAAATGGCAACTACAACAAAAATGGAATACGCATTTATTATATACAAGTGAGTTTTGGGGATCATATTTTTTCAGGACATTGAGAGTGTCGATATTTCACAATTCATTGGCAATGCTTGAAACAGTACCATCATACCTTGCACAAGCCTACGTGGTATTCTGGACAATAAGTACATTAAAAATTTAACATTAAAGGACCGTAACTTTGCATGAAACCACATTGCCTTCACATATCACAGCCGTATTATCTGAAGATTTGATGTAAACGTATCGGTTTAATTGAAACTGTTTACTATAAAATGATATATGTAACGTTGTAAACAAACTATTCCATAGTTTTTATTTCCCATAATCATCAGTAGAAATATACTTAAGTAACAAACAAGAGCGTCCCGTAGTGATCGCAAATACGTGTATGTTGTTCTTATTGGTTTCTTCCTGATAACTATGATGGTTCTTCCTATAAATGCAAAAATTGTCACATGCAAAGCATTTTCCAAGATTTGAATGAAAATCTTGAATTGGTTTTGTATTGTGCAAGGATGATGTGTTGCATTTTTTCTTCGACACACAGGCAAGCTTAAAAGGACCACGACATCACCTTGCAAACAGCTCCATGCGTCGTCTCTGTCGGTTTGAGAAACACAGTTGAGTAGCACATCATACATCCAAACAGTAACACGTTGTTAATGTTCGGAGAGGACATCTTCACTGATCTAGAAATAAATAGTAAACGATATGTCGACTACTGGTTGACAGATAGGATTAAATTAAATTAATCATATACATATTTAAAAACCGTTTCATATTGACGCCCTACTGTGTCTTGTACAAGTGTGTGAGGTAACACAAAGCATGACATGCTCTTCAACATTGGTATGATTCATAAAACAATTATGAATAAAACGTTCATACATGTTTCGTGTTGGCATTCTCTTCAATAGATACTTAAAAGGCAGGACTCGAAATATGAATATGAAATGACTGCACATTACAGTGTAGACATACCACGTGGTTTGTCACGTCACATTTGGTTATTGCAAGAAGCAAATATATTTCGCTTTTAGATTTTTTTTTGGGAAAATCGCTGTAAGTTTGATATTTCCATATCATTTTTACAATACATAGGGCAGACTTTGAGTAAAATTGAACACTAAACCTTGTTACTGAGCGATATGTTGAGCAATTTATATTTTTATCCAAATGATAAAAAAAAAATATTTTTGCTTTTCGTAATAAAAGAATACAAAAATTCTTGTTATTGAAAAAAACAACCTTTCTGGTCCAAAAATATGTTATTATGTATAGTTACCACGTTCGCCTATCAAACGGAAGTTCCAGAATGTAAATTCTATCCACAGGGTATATATAATCCTACACATGAGGCCAAAAATCTATAGAAATATGACATTTTTGAATTCTGTTATTACGAAAAGCAAAAATAATTTGGTTATAGGAAAAAGAAGTTTAGAAAGTTACAATGGCCAACCTCTCTCATTTTTTCCGCAAGCACAATTGAAACATGTTTTCCGATAAATGTTGTTTTACAGCATTAGAAAAACATATACATGTTTATATATGACTAATAAATACCACAATCATACTGCTTAGTAAGTCACACAATTTATTTATCAGGAAACTCATCCCATCAACACGTTGCACGTCGTCGGTTTTTGACAAAAAAGTAGAGGTATTGCGTCGTCGGTCGCTTTGAAATGCGAAATAGTTCACATTAGTTGTGTACCAATTTAAACCCTGAAAGAACAATTTTTGTGTATACACGTGTTTCTTTTTACCGAACATGATGTTGACTCGTTCGAATCGTTATGTCACGTGGTCAGCTTTTGTCTTGTGTTAGACCTATTGCCCATTAACACGACTTTTACTTTGGGGGTCTCTCGTGTAATATTAGTATAGTCTTAATGGCTGTAAGTTTAAACAGGACTTCTGCTTAAATCTGAACTATTGTGCCAACCCCTTTTCAAGAAAGTTTGTATTGTTTTAACGTACCTGTTGCTCCTGAACACAATGTTGAACCCAAACAAGGAGAGAGCCAGGATGATTCCACAGGCTGCAAGGGTACACAAGGTTATGTACATTACTGGAGGGATGGTGATCTCTCGGTAGGTCACGTATGTCGAGTCACGTGGTATTTTGTTGCCTGGAAGAAATATGTGTAGTCTCAATTTGTAATGGCCGTCGTGTTTATACAAGTAAGTAAGAACAAATACATTAATCTTAAGCCATGTTGGATAGGAGCATTTTCTTTTTGTATACCAAGCAAGTCTGAAGTGTTGTCTAGTAATTTTACGGATTTTTTTAGCGTCTATAAAACGTCGCCTTGTACTTCGTTTATAGTGTTATCTTTAAAAACAAACTCTAAGAAATCCCACCATAATCAAAGACTAAATCCAAAACGTGTGAAAAATGTTATCTTGATATACTCTTAATATAAACCAACAGGCAAGGGGCCTACAAACATGCATAGACAGATATATCACATTCATCAACACTCACAATTACTGAGCAAAGACACATAAGAGGGGTATTCGGTAAGTTTCGGGACTAGTATGTACGAACAGACCCAACGACAATACTTGCTATTTGTAACTAAGTACTATAAGTAATATTATATAAGGTGAATATAAATGCTTATAATTCATTCATTTACAAAGCAAATAAAATTAAGTTATTTTTAATTAAACTAGTATTTTTCATTGATTTCAAATTCACAGTCATGTGACAATTACTGGTAAAGCCTAAATGATATGGATGAAAAAGAAATATAATGGAGTTAAAGATTTTCTTCGAGGAGTGACATTTTGTCTGCTATAACCATCTTAATCTGACAAAGTTATATACATCCACATGTGGGCGATATAATTGTTCAAGCAACTTGATGTAAATGGCATCAAACTAGCCAATCAAAGCGTAGCGATTTTGGCCTGTGTAAACAAGTCAATTTATTTATTTGGTAGTGACGTCAAACCTAATGATCACCGTAAGATATTTTTGAACTGAAGTACCGAGTCAGATAGGCCGAAGGCAACAGTTCAGAATGTCATCCCCGACACCGAGGGGCAAAAGTTTTCACTGTTACACAAATGCAAATGCAACAACTGTTTTATTACCTGATTATATATTTTGTTTAAACACGAAAGAGACAAATACCTTTGTAAAGCGAATATATTGAAGTTTCACATATTGATTTTAATTACAAAACCAATACCGGAAATTCATGAGTTTAAACGATATGCAGTTTATTTTTACCTATGATGGTGCCTCACGCGCGTGTAACAGTTCAAACTGTCAATTGTTCAAAACATTGTAATGTTGATTACTATTTGTAAAACAGTCGAAATAGTGAATTACATTTATATAGGGCATCGGTTAATAAGTTTGAGTGATATTTTAAAAAACCTTTTCAAAGCATTTATAAAACAATTTCAAATGACACAAAATAAATATGGTTTTCTAGGCAACCAAAATCAACATCCTTGTAAATAAAATACCTTATGTGCTTTTAAACGATAATATATAGGTCGGTTATAGTTATTACAAATTAAACTTTCGTAAATTATCACGGTCGCTCTGGCTCAATTTGAATTAATTCGTATAATTTGTAATATATGAACTAGACCCTTTTCATGCTCAATATTTTTTTTAGACAGAAATGTTATACGGTGAGTAGAAATGCTATAACTAATTTTCAATAATGATAGTAGGACGTGCACGATTTCAACATATTTGTTTATTTCACTCTACTTTTAGTTTACAGTCCTATCCGTCATACTATATGTTTTACAATATTTATTTTAAAAAAAAACAGTTTCACTTTCCAGATAATATGCCAAGTTTGAGCATGGTATAAGGATTTTTGTGGCAATAATACTCGGAATGTAGACAGTCAATTGATATATGTACAAAACAGAGTACTCAAGACGGGATCGAAAAGGAAGCTTTAAAGCTAATGATCTGTTATGTCAGTAATTCAATTTGCTTGTGCTGGTGAAAATGACGCTATGGTTTACACTATTTAACTGGTCATAATATGGTTGATAGGTTGAAAGGTGTCATACCTTTCCATTTCAATACTCCTTTCAGCCAAATTATTTGCTTGGTATTAGTCGCCTGTGTAACATGACCGACATTCACCCTTTTTCCTCCTGAAATAAATAGAAATTCAAGGAATAAATTTTCTTTTCATTAGGAAACAGTAATTGATCAAACGACGATAAACGGTTATACGAGTAGAATTGTAAACATAAAGTGGTATACTTTTTGCAGTGACTGTTCAAAATGTTTAAACTTCGTAAAATAGGCATACTGTTAACAGTTTCATTTGAATTCGGTAGTCAGTTTGTTTAATGGAAGGATATAAACGAACGTTTCAAACATATTATAATCAAAATTAAGGCATGTTCTAAAACATTGAAGACCTTCTACCTAGACTGTTAACGTTTATACCAAACTAAATGCAGAAATGTTTTACAAGTGGGTATCTATTAAGTTCTAGGGCAAGAGTTATGCCCAAATCAATTCAATATCTTTACATGTATTGTCTCCTTCTTCCTTGTATAATGAACTCTAAAATGAATCTGTATTCTAAGACTTGAATCATAACCCTACATTACAACCTTTATAAATTACCGTATAAATACAGACATAATATTTAAAATATGTACTCTTAATATCGCTATCCATATAATTGTCAGTATTTTAAGAACACAAAACCACAACAAATATATTTGGAAATTAAATACATACTTTCGTACATCACTAGTAGTTGTACTATAATAAGTGTTTGCTTAAAGTATGTTATGACACATAATGATATATCTAATAGCGAGGATAAGGTAACTAGAAAAGCAACGGTTTAGTGGATAAACCTGTATAACGAAATGATTAGTTGTGTGTAACCTCAGTCGTTCGTTTCTTTTCTTTGTTTTGGCAACGCGGACGCATTAAGACACACACAGATTTCGAGATGACTTAATAAAGATGATTCAATTACACAAATTAATAATATTCTTAAAACAGCAATTATACAGCGTCTCGTTCATTGACATGCAAAACACATGCAAATTGTCTCCTTTAACAAGTGTTCCAAGTTACATTATCATAGCTCCACCGATTTGTCAGTTATGGCAACTGCAAAAACAATTGCACAACGCAAACAATGATGAAAATGACTTTACGGGTATCATAAAACACCATTGGTTTTCGAAATAGCAGACGAGCTAATAATATGTTAGTTATATATAGTATTGGCAACGATAAGGATACTGACTGTTTTGAATTCCGGACCTGTACAAGCAAAAGCGAACCTTGACAATTACAAAAGTACCTTGAATGCGTTGTAACACCATGCTCTTGTCAGGATCAGCGCCTCCATCTTTAAATGAGAGGCGGCCGGATATTCCGACGAATGACGAGTCCGCCATACAGTTAAATATGATTTCGTTAATGTCGCCGTCGGCGTATGTAAACTCGCCGAGCGTTTTGTCATAACCTGTTGGAAAATCATAATACAACGTGGCATTTTAAATTCCTTGAGGTTAATTTGAGCTCTTTCTTGAATATTTTGTATCAAATGTGTTACGTAATTTAAGGAAAATGCAGGGATTAGAAAAATACAAACTCATAATGCGGTGTTTTTGCAACAAGAAACCTTAAACTAATAATTTAGCTATACAGAAAATCTATATATATATTAATTTTTCTCCCACCTCAGATTAGTAGATCCAAACATTTAACCTTGCTAGTAATTCTTATCTTGCCCTCGGGCAATAATAAAACAAGTACCCGTATGGAACTCCTTTTTAATGGTCATCACATTGTAATTACCTCCTTTATTGAAGACTGCCGTCTGTAGCATCATAGAAACCTTGTCTTGTGGCAATATTTAGAATGCATATTAATTATTTCTCGCTTCAGTTGTCACCATAAAAAAGTTTTCACGCACCTTTCAATAAATAATGCTTCACTCTCCTCAGAACTATTTAAAGACCGATCTGACTATTAACATAATCTGAATTCCATGCGCGCATATCCATGACAACCACGAATTATCACATATCCATACGCATTTATTTCCACTACGCACAAATTAATTCTAGCAAAACATATATTTTTTCTTAATTTTGTTTAACTGAGGTGGGAGAAAAAGCATCTACCATAGCCGCACGTGTAAGAAAGGTTCACCCCAACCCTCGCGCAGGGTGTTTAGCGGAAACTCGTTATACCTCGTTTCCGCAAAGTACCCTACGCTCGGGTCGGGATGAACTTATCTTACACTCTCGGCCATGGAAGCTACTTATAGTCTTATTTTGTCTTCTGTCGTATAAGTTAGATGACCTGAAGTAAGAACTTAAAAATGGGCATAGTGACCGTATCTTATTTCAGATAATCTAACTGACTAAGAATACAACCTCATTAACTGACACATTGTCCATGCATCATCTGACTCAAGGAGTGTGTATTGGATGAGAGGCAGAAGACGGATCCGCGAAAGTTGAAAATCTTAACGATTAAGCTTAGTACCATCTGCAATTTTATTTGCTGAAAATGTAGGTTATATTCTAAACCGTATCAGCCTTGAGTTCATACCAAAGAAACGCTAAGCATAACTTAAAAAAATCTGAATATAAGTATAAACATTGGTTCACTAATTATGTCGTGTCCTTCTTGTCCTGCTCAACATCGCTCTATTACCTCTACGCGTTAATTCAGTCTCGGTGCAGTTGAGTGCTAAGGCGGCAATCCAGATGTGGTCGTACGACTGGCCGACAACACATTTGTACATATCAAGGTCTGTGTTATAGCCTGGGTCGTTGTAGTAGCGGTCCAAGAAGTCTGAAACTGTAAATATTTGTTTTTTGAAGGTGAATGACACAATTTTTCCTTAATATTCCTGTTCTACATCATGTGACATCAAGTCATATTGTTTACAAGCTCATGTGGTTTAAAGATTGTTTTAACATGATGGAAATTGTAGATTGTCCATAAAATATCAAGAACCAAAAACTAATTTAGCCACACCTAGTTTAAAAAAATTGACACATAGTTATTATTTACAATATACCCAATACTATATAAATACATTCACCAAATTATGCTTATCATTTATATTTTATTTCTTTCATAAATAAATTACTCAAGTTTTTTATTAATATCTATTCAACCATGTGACATAAATAAACAAAACAGGATAGTGTCTACACATAAAGGAACGTTATCACGCGATGTGCGTATATACATACTGGCGTACTCATTTCTTGAAGGTACATGGATAATGTGTGACCTAAAATTGAAGTAGAGAGAGGGAAAGAGTTTTAACAGTTTTGCTTCATTATAATAGTTTATGACGTTCTTTTTTAATTTGTAAGAGCTTGGGTGATATACAAAGAAATGCGATAATATCTCATGAAAAAGAGGCTTCCAAGCATTTAGTGAAATTCATCACCAATTGAATAAGTATTACGAACATTATAAAAGCGACGTCTTTCAATATCTTTGGAGACAATTGCGTTTTAAGCATGTATATTTTTGACGCAATTACTAGTTGTTTGTTACTACCGTCGTGCATCGCTTCCCTTGTTTTGGCAACAATATAAAGAATTTTAAAATGACGTATGGGTAATCAGCAGTATTCTAGCACACCGGATAGGCATTTCCGGTGACGTCAGCCGTGCTGGAAAATCCCATCTGGCATCCCCCCATGCCAGATGAGTCACGCGCTGTGACGTAATACTTATCATTTCTTTTATTTTACATTTAATGTAACCATAATTATGAGATATCAATAGTTGAGTTCCATAACTATTAACTTTACAAAAACACACCTTCAAAACAAAACAAAATAACCCTTAAAAGACGTGATACTAAAGGAACTTCTTGACGTATGCAGTGAATAAATATTAATGCGCGTCATGACGTCAGCTAACATCATCGCACGCTCTTTTTGGTGAAAATTACTTTACTGCGCTTTTCTATGCATTTTTCACAAACAAGTGTAATTTAAGGTAGGCTAGAAAAAATATATATGTGTGTCTGTTCCGGATCAAACAATCCGACCCTCGGGCACGCTGCGTAGCCGGTAACTCGGCAAGCCTCGTTACCTGGCAACGCAGGTGCCCTCGGGTCGGATTTTTCGATCCGGAACGAAAACACATGACAGATATTATAAATACGGTATTTCAATTATTGCGCTCAGGAAAAACAAAGACAAATGTAAAATATAAATTCAATTTGGCCGAAATAATGGGCTGCTAGATTGGAAATGAAATTAACATAGATATAAAGTTTTGTCAAAAGCAGCCAAAAATCCTCCATGAAAGAATACATTACATCAGAAAGCATAATAAAGTGAAAAACATAATATAATATTCAATATCCTTAAATAAAAGAGGGAAGAAAAGGGGTAACTATGTAAACAAAGATAGAATTGAGAACTTGTCCGACAAAAAGAAATAAAAGAATCGGGCGGGAGGGAGGGAGAAAACACACGTCAGAACCGGATTAAAACTAGAGAACAAGTGAGAAAGGCGCCAAAATAAAGAAGGGCGGACAATTAAACATGCGGCGCTGAGAAAGAGTCCCCTCCCTTGATAATTATTAAATTTTCTCAAAATTAGTTAAATGATATTATTATTTCTATTATTAAAAGTCAAACCTTCTGGAAAAGTCATTTTGTGTATTATATGAAATGCAATTTGGTAACATGTATTTTTATGTGAATATGTCCAGGGTCTGTATTACATAGATATCTTAAGAAAATAAAAACAAAAGTAAAGTGTAATTTTTTTTTTTAAATGGTGTATTCATTTCTAAAAATTCAGTTTACATATTTTAAAAGCAGAATACACGCTAAACATAACATGTGCATAAGTAAAATAAAAAGGAATTTATAGTATTGAAGCTACAAATTCACCACATTCAAGTTGCTAGTTTGATAATTTGACTGTGTTCAACTCTTTAAATTTTATAAAGGCAACTTGGAAATCATCATCATCATCATCATCATCATCATCATCATCATCATCATCATCATCATCATCATCATCATCATCATCAAACAATCAAATGTAGCTAACGGAACGGAATTGCATATATTGAGATGGATCGTTTGAAAACATAGAAAACAAACTAGGCGACAATGTTCAATAACCGTCATATATTATTTTGTACATTTTCCATCGTTATGGTGTTGTAACAACGAATATCATAGCGATATTAACAGTAAAACATATACAGTTGTAATTAAAGAAAAAACTGCATATGTTTAAATAGTGATAATTGTTTTAGAAATAAGCATAAATTTAGAATCATTAAGGAAATTGTGATCCTATTTTTGAAGTGTTTCTTGGAAACTCAATGCTCAAATATTGGTGTAAGAACAAAATATTTTTTATATATATAATATGCCTTCAGATGGTCTTTGAGACATAATTGATTATCATTACTTTAAAACTTTAGCCTTTTTGACTAAATCAAACGTATGCGCGCACAAAGCTTGGCCAAACTCTCATAACATTATTTCTGGAATGGCTTGACATCATCGAAAATTAAGCATGCGTTTCCAATTTAATACAAACTGTTTTACGTTCGAAGCAAAACCTAAAAAAAGAAAATTTCTTGTGAATGCCGAAAGTAAACATTTGCACCACTGTTGATATTTCATTTTCAGTGCTCACTTGATGAATGACAACTGATTTCTCTCTGAGACAGCCATTTTCTATATTGTTAAATGATCTTGGCAAGCAGAAAGCCTGGTGTGTCATTATTACTGATCTCATTAATTGCACCTCACAATTTCACGATTTAACGATTTAGTGTTAAGACATTTTTTCGTACAATGAATGAGTAACGCTAGATTTTTAAAATGTTCAGTTTCTTATTTGTGAAGAATCGTTACTTAAGGTGGAACTCGACTATGAATAGCATATGCCAAATTAGGGACTGTTTTTACATTTTCAATATTCGGAACAGTTTTGAAACAATGACTCCTCAAAATATACCACTGACGTCAATTTCGAGACGTCCCTCATATTTTTGCGTTCCAGCTACAATAACCGATAGTTTCACCAATTCTTCGTATACCGCTAAGAAATTTAAACCTCAAGTGCGTCTTGTGAAAACGTTCACGCACATATATTTTTCGTTATCATGTTTTACGTTATTTATTTAAAATTCGTCTTTAACGTCATTTTTCGCGGGGAAAACGGCGTCGTGTTTCGCTGAAAAAAAGTGCGCTTTCCTTTAATTCTTCAAAAAAAATGCTCGTTTAATTTTTGATTTTTTTAACACTAAGTCGGTTAGAGTTTATAAGGTAATTTCTTCGTGGATCGGAAACCACGGTCGCCTCGCTGCGTCCGCTACCTTAGGTTTCTTATTCACGAAGAAATTACTTAATAAACTCTTAACTATACTAAGAGCTCCCAACGTTGTATTTTCCGAATCATTGCACAATATTAAAATATTAAAAATATAAGCCTGATTTGAGCCAGACTAGTTGGTTATAATTTACGGCTGAATTTAAGAAGGCGCCGTTTCCTGCCAAGGCCACCTTGCACTTTTCCAAACCAGTACACATAATTGTAAAATAAGTGGTATACCTCTTATAGAATATCAAAAGCCGGAGCGAGCGGACATTTATTGCTTAACAACACGGTGTCATGCAAAGTTACTGAACTACAAAAAAAATCAAGTGCCATAAGAAATAACTGAACTAATTAGAAATCATGTTTTATCAGAAATGACTGAACCAATAAGAAAACAAGTGTCATAAGAAATTTAATGAATCAATCAGAATTAGAATTAGTTTTGAATCTCATATGGTTGAACATGTATGAGTTTATCCTCTTTTTCAGTGTGTGTATACCACGTGATAAATACGTCATAAATGCTACATCGGAAGGCAATATGTGCTTCGCATGAAGACTTAAACAATGATAACATTTTCTTCACCATTTTAAATGAAACAAGTGCAGTCTATGCCGCTTAAAGAGCCCCACGTTTTATTACCAATGCTTGATTAGGTGATAAGTTTCCTCAAATACTTCGACCAACCAGTTTTCAAAATAATGTTTTGACAGTGCTCAATCAGGCGGCGTTTTTTTTTTAAAAGGTTTGTCGAAGTGTTTTATGAAACTAAATCAAAATTTGGTAAAATACCGAAGGCAGGGCTCTGTAAGTGGCGTAGAATGCGCTAGGTTTGATTTAAAATGGTGAACAAATAGTAAAGTTATCTTTGTTTAAAGTCTTCATTTGAAGCAAAATATTGCCTTTAGACGAAGCATTTATGACGTTATTTATCACGTGGTATACACACACTATATTTTATTAGTATTGAGGTTGTCGAAAACGACAATGTGGTAAAATACACATTGTTGACTTATTACATACTGACATCAGTCTCATTTACAAACACAAACATGAACGCATAATTTACATATAGTATGCATAAAGAAACAACATAAATTTACCGGTCATTTCGTGAATACCCCTCTCTTCTCTGGGGTTATAATTAACGGCTGAAGTTAAGAAGGCACCGTCTGCAACTAAGGCCATTTGCTCCGGAGTACAGTCAATGTCATTCTGTTTCACCAGCCAGAAACTACTGGAGAACCAGCCCGCAAACACCCACACGATCTTGGCGCCGTACAAACCTACCTTGTATGCCTTTAATGGGCAAATAATTAAATTAGTTTAATCGAAGGTTAACAATTTCGGTGAATGAGCTAGTCAAAAACAAGATGAAATTTTAATGCGGAATGAAATATTAAGATATTGGAGGAATTATAGCAGTTAAGTAACTTAATTACTTTTTCCGACTGCGTATTACTCTCAGAATTATAAACTTAATATAGAACGGATTATTTACTGTAAAAACTGATAATTTTACATACATTCATTGAACTTGTAAAATCATGCATGGAAGAAAATATTTAATAATACAATATTTTAGTAGTTATATTTTGCTGTGAAAAAGAAATGGCCAGAACGGACAATTCTTACAAATGGTTTTATGGTAACAATTGTTTCGAAGTTCTAAACGGTTTTTCATATGTCGGTGTATATTTTACGAATAGACTGTCTTTGTATAAGATGGCAGAGTCTGTTTTTCAAGGCGAAACGTGTTTTGAATAAAGTTGCTATTTCTTTTCAACACTAGTGCTATGTACCTTATTCAATGTATTATAAAGTATTTGATGCAAGAATAAGTCCTATTCTTTTATATGGGTCTGAGTTATGGGGACTCAAGAATATACAATGTATTGGAACTGTTCATGTTAATGCGTGTAAGAGATTTCTAAATGTGTCACCGAATGCTTGTGACGATGCAGTATTAGCTGATCTAGGAAGATTTCCTATGTATATAATGTATGCAAGGCGCTGTATGAAATATTGGATAAGAATTTTGAGTTTGAAGAATGATAGGTATGTTAAGAAATGTTATGATATGCTTTTAAGGCTTTGACTCTTGGGTGTCGAATGTAAAGAATAATTTGTATGTAAATGGTTTTGGATATGTGTGGGAGCGACAGAGTGTGGGTAATAAAAAACTTTTTTGTATAAATATGTTCAAAGGCTTAAGGATCAGTATGTACAAAATTGGAGGGAAAAAGTTTTCTCAAATAGAAAATTGTTTCATTATGCTAACTTTAAAAATAACTATGAAGTAGAAAAATATGTCTATGTTATAGATATTAAAAAAAATAGAAGCTGTTTTGCAAGATTTAGGAGTTCATGTCATAATCTCATGATAGAAAAAGGAAGGCATTATGGAATCGATAAGGAATATCGCTATTGTCTATATTATGAATGTATTGTAGAAAACTAATTTCATTTCCTACTTGTTTGTCCATTGTATTCACGTACACGCGTGAAGTACATACCAAGTTTGTATTACGACTATCCAACCTTACAAACATTCTACAATCTGTTATAAACAATACAGCTTAATTGTACACCATGCTTTTAATTTGCGAAATGAATATTTTACATATAATGGTATACGCACCTGATAATACTCGTACACTATCTATACAATTATTAAGTTAACTATAGCTAATACCTAAATTTATTACAACCTTGTTCTGCTAGATATGTGTATGTTTGTCTAATGTTGTCATGCTTAAGTTTGAATTTGAATGACCAGTTATACCTGTTGGAATGATATATGTATTTCTTGTAGAAATGATTGGGCCGGAGACCATATATCATAATAAATATATATCTATCTATCTACAACAAAAATCCTTTTCACGGTAATTGGCTGTACTTCACCTCGATTTAATAAATACATACAGTATGATTCATCGATTGTTATGCGAAATATTGTACGTATTACTGAGATGTTGAGATATTGATGGTGTTGTTTTTTTTCATATTGAAAGAAAGTGTTGAATTTGACAGACTTGCGTCCCGTGACTGCGGGCAATTCACATACTGAAGTATACAAACATAAGTATTTTCTAAACATTTTAAATGCATTGTACTTAAAATCACATCCTCTTTGGTAAAGTTACGAAAATTTAATAAATCAACGCATAGTTCTAGAAAGAAATCTAGTAAAACGGTGCAAATACACAATTATGAAAAACAGTTCATGTTATTCTAGATAAACCATCACGAAACGAAATACATAACCTGTAAGAAGGAAATGCAGCCAGTGTGGGTATCGGTTTATGACAGCAAAATGCAATTACTTTTATTTTCTCAGAAATTTCTTTTTTACGAATATCAATTTTACAACTTGATTTCAGACACGCCAATCACCCTTGAAGGTATTTACACCGTTTATTTCAAAAGCCTCCAACTTTTTATTAGACAGTATGGTAATTGCCCAATGATGCAACCTTGATGATGCAGTGGTGCAAACTTGGTGATGCAATGATGCCATCTTGATGATGCAGTGATGCCACCTTGGTGATGCAATGATGCCACCTTGATGATGCAGTGATGCCAACTTGGTGATGCAATGATGCCATCTTGATGATGCAATGATGCCACCTTTGTGATGCAATGATGCCACCTTGATGATGCAGTGATGCCACCTTGGTGATGCAGTGGTGCAAACTTGGTAATGCAATGATGCCATCTTGATGATGCAGTGATGCCACCTTGATGATGCAGTGATGCCACCTTGGTGATGCAATGATGCCACCTTGGTGATGCAGTGATGCCACCTTGGTGATGCAATGATGCCATCGTGATGATGCAGTGATGCCACCTTGATGATGCAGTGATGCCACCTTGATGATGCAGTGGTGCAAATTTGGTGATGCAATGATGAAATCTTGATGATGCAGTGATGCCACCTTGATGATGCAATGATGAAATCTTGGTGATGTAATGATGCCATCTTGATGATGCAGTGGTGCAAACTTGGTGATGCAATGATGAAATCTTGGTGATGCAATGATGAAATCTTGGTGATGCAATGATGCCATCTTGATGATGCAGTGGTGCCACCTTAATGATGCAATGATGAAATCTTGATGATGCAATGATGAATCCTTAATGATACAATGATGCAACCTTGATAACGCAGTGATGCAACCTTGAAAATGTAATATTTTTAAATCTGTACTCTGTAGTTCGACTGTTGTTACTAAAAAAATTATGTAGAAATGGTAAGACCTTTTTCAGGAACTGCTATTTACGACATAATTGTATTATATTCTTACGGCACACAGCACTGCTCTCGCTCTGTCCTCATACATCGCTGTCATGATAATCCTGGCATCACGTTTCTGTCAATATAAAGAGGATATCTATATAATGTAGAATGCTACAATATATGTTTGTATTCCAAACAGCAGTATATAATAGAAAGCGTACAGTTTCATTTTCGTTTGTTAAAAATAATAGGTTTTGATTAGCTGTTGTTCGGCAATCGTCCTTACTTTCTAACGATTTTTATCATTCAATGTTCGTACATTTACTTTCATGTCGGTGTTATCCATATAATTGATTTACCTGACCTATTTTCGTTACACTGTATTTACTTTTTAAACCAGGATAAGAGTACTTCTGCTAAAAATATATATCCATGTGAAATAGTGTTTATTGTTTCTTTGACACGATTACCTGCCAAACCAAACCTGCTTCAAAATTTGTGAAAAGCGTCATTATAGACGTTTTTGTATTGATACCTATTTGTTCCATCCGGTGTCCACTTGATTTTCGACTGCGTTTCTTGACTTAATTTAAGTTATTAAACAATGATTAATTTGTGAAAGATATAAGAAACTTAAACACAACAATCAGTAATATCTTGTTTTTACTAGAAAATACAATTATAACTGACCTAAGGTTATCTTCCCTAGAACTGTTTAACGTTGCCAAAAATGTACAATGGTAACTATTTGTTACTGATCTTCTTTACTCTAGACCTGTTTAATGCAATCGAGAAAGACGAATGGCTACTCATTATTACTGACCTTCAGGTTCTCGACCCTAGACTTGGGATCGTGCACAAAAATCTCCTGGGTAATTATGGTGGCATTCAGGTCCGAAGCTCTATGAAAGAAGTCGTCCGTGACCTAGGTCAAAGGAAAAAAGACCGTTAAAGTTGGTAGACGAGATCCTTTTAAGGAGTATGCAGTAAATGCATCCTTTTTCCACCAAGCAATATTAACGCGCAGTTGTTCCTAGTTATTTTTGGTTGTGAAGCATTTTCGCGCAGCATTTTTAAAACACAGGGGCACTCATCCAAACCCAGTCCGTCATTGAAGTACAGATAAGTACCGTCTAGTGTGGACGATTAACTCTTTCGTGTTCTCATCATGAGAAAATGTTACTTTTTATTAAAGTATCTACTAGGTGTTATTTCTTTTCATAACACTATGTCTACTATTGAACTTCTTATTTTGAACTTGAACCTAAAATATATAATCATAATCATAATTTTCAACAAGGCAGTCCAAAGGACGGCTATTTCCCCCGCCGTTGTTTTTTAGTATATTTTGTTTTTCTCACAACCTGACTGGTACGTTGAATCTGATAAAAATCGTACACAACCACTGGTCAAGAGTGGGAATATACGAAATACAAGTTGTTTGATCGGTAACCTAAATATTCTTGGATATACGAATGAACATATTATAAAAGGATATTTGTTAGTTATTCATATTGTGTGTAGTGTAGGTAAGATCAATGTCAAGGTTATTTTGGCTAAAAAAAGAAGGAAAATGAGACCTTGATTTATAACATCGATGAAATATCAATCTGTGCAACTTGTTTAACACTTTCAATTAACATTTATATCTTATCCTCTATTTAGCATTGTCATAATATGGACCCGAAACTTCATGATGGATAACTGGCACAAATTACAATTGGTTCAAGTTCTTGGATCAAATTCAGTGATTGTTGCTAAAAGTACATAAATGTATAAAGTCAAAAAATCCAGTAAGAATTGATATGTCTACACTGCTAAATTATGTTGTGATATTGCAAATATTGGAACTATTATTGACCAATTACAATAATTCAGTGTGGTAGCACAATCCATGTCAAAAAGTGGTCTGTATAAGCCAAGAGCATCACTCCAGAGTTTGCCTTGAAGTTTGTATATACATGGTCGATCATTCCTGCCTGGACGTGAGTGGACTGATTATGTTGACACAACAAAAGGTTCCAAATAGTGGGTCACTCAATGAAGACAACATTGGTACCAAGTTATATGGTTATCCATCAATGCATAAGTAAGTTATAGCGCGGACACGAGCATGTGTACTATGACCTATAAATGTCAGTTGTGACCTTGACCATCGAGGTATGGACCTGGGTCAAGGCCACTGCACTTCGTCTCAATGAGGACAACATTTGTACCAAGTTATATGGTAATCAATCAATGCATAATAAGTTTTAGCGCGGACATGGGCATGTGTACTCTGACCTTAAAATGTCTCGTGTGACCTTGACCTTTGAGGTATGTACCCGGGTCAAGGTCACTGCACATCGTCTCAATGGGAACAACATTTGAACCAAGTAATATGGTAATCCATCAATGCATACTTAACTTATAGCGCGGACACGAGCATGTGTACTCTGACCTTTAAATGTCTCGGGTGCCCTTGACTTTTGAAGTATGGACCCGGTCATGTCACTGCACGTTATCTCAATGAGGACGACATTTGTACCAACTTATATGGTAATCCATCAATGCATAAGTAAGTTTTAGCGCGGACATGGGCATGGGTAATCTGACCTTTAAATGTCTCGTGTGACCTTGACCTTTGAGGCATGGACAAGGGTAAATGTCACTGCATATCGTCCCCATGGGGACAGCATTTGTAACAAGTAATATGATAATCCATCAATTCATAATTAAGTTATTGCGTGGACACGAGCATGTGTACTCTGACCTTTAAATTTATCGGGTGACCTTGACCTTTAAGGTACCCGGGTCAAGGTCACTGCACATCGTCTCAATAAAGACGACATTTGTACCAAGTTATATGGTAATCCATTTATGCATAAGTAAGTTATAGCGCGGACACGAGCATGTGTACTATGACCTTTAAATGTCTCATGCGTCCTTGACCTTCTAGGATTGGACTCGCGTCTAGATCACTGCACATCGTCTCAATGGGGACAAAATTTGTACCAAGTATTATGGTAGACCATCAATGCATTAGTAAGTTAGGACAAAGTGCATTCATATAACCCCCTCCCCACTCCGTGGCGGGGGATTAACAAAAGGATAGTTTCATAAGTACATAGAAATAATTGTTGTTGTTTCTTGCTAAGCATACCTATTATTTCGAAATAAGACAGTGAATGGTTGGAGCAAAGGCCTCAATTCTAGCCAGAGTGAATGCTCTAACCGCTTCATCCTAAAACTATCAAAACACTTAATGCAATCTGGCAGTTGTTGTCTGAAATTTTCTAAATCAGACTCTAGCTGCGATTGCATGAGAGTAAGATGGTTTAATTGCATGATTATTACGGCCTTCGAAACATCGATGATACTCGTTATTGCCAAATCATTATGCTCTTTATAGCGAATAAGTGGTATGTAACTCGGTTTATATCGGCTTTATGACAGTATAACCGGCCTTTTTGTATTTAAGTCTAGACGGAAGTTGAGCATTATTCCTAGAAAGTATACATTTAAAAAGACTTGTTCATAGTTTGTAAAATGTACTTTTTACGGTTAGTTTTATGATTACGAAATAAAGTGTTGGAACTCATTAGGCGTGTTAAAAATAAGTAGGTGATGGGTGGTACTTTCAAAAATGTTGGTATATGCTCAAATATTGTCTTGTATTGTCCCGATTTCGGAAAGCGTTAGTAACACGATTTATCAAAAAGGCTGTAACTTGATTGTTTGATTGACATTATGTCACGCGAGACTACCAATACATTCAAATCAGGTTAAAATATCCGTTATCTTGTGTATGAGTTATTGTGGGCATGTGGATATGTTGTCAGTTTTCCAAAACAGATCTTGACTATCGTTCCCACTACAACCAGGTTTCTTTTATATTTTTATTTTTATTTTTTTTGACATCCAATGTCTTCATTTCCAAGATGTCTGGAAAGTGCTCAAACGAATGATGCTATAACTTGTTGTCCATCCCATTTGTTCTTTTGTGTGATTGCTTATTTGTATGTTTAATTTGATGTTTACACAAGAGATCAATCATATAATAAAACTTGAATTAGCACAATGTCCGCATTACCACAGCGAGTCTTTCCATTGATTGATAGGAAGTGACAATACAAATTGGAGTCAGTTTAAATGATAATGTATGCCATATATTATAGACACGGTACATACCACGGAGAAGAACTCAAGCGCTTGATGGATTGTGGCGACCTTCTTCCAATTAAATTCCCGCATCAGTTGGATCCTTGCCTCGTTCACCATCTGATCCGGGGTCGCTATCCGAAAGAACTTGGGGAACCGTTTCCGGTCCGATAGGATGGGCGAGGAGGAGCCGTATGATAACTAAAATGGAAAGGTTTGAAGGGCGGTTGTTCATTAAGTTTTGTAACCCTAGTTAACTGTTTTACTGACCGTTTCAAGGCGGTAACCCCTACATTTGGTTATATGTTTACGATCTGATTTGATGTTTGTATTTGGCATATATTGTATGTTTGTGTTTCTCGTTTAGTGGTGGTAAGGTTATGGCTCTGTGCCTTAATCACAATGTTTGGCTACTGAGCTTTCTTCATTTGTTTGCACTGTATTATTGATGAAAAATCTTCGCATCTGTCTTAAATGCGCTCACAAAGTCATAAAAGCTATTTGAAATATGTCCATACTTGCAAAATGGAAGTTACAGATTTACAACACATTTTTACAAGCTCTTTCCACCTCAGACTTTGGAAACTAAAAAGGTATACTTTTAGACGCGAGTGCTAATGCACCAGTCAATTGTAACCACGGCCCCTCCAGGTCCGGAGAATAGCGGGGACTTTGACTTTCGGTCCAGCCAAGCCCGGGGACGAATTGATAGTAAAATCCCCGCCAAATGCCCCCACACCCCAGGGACCCTAAGTAAGGCACATTCCCCGCTATATTTGGCGCGAATACGAAACCACCGCATTCACCCGGCACTGCGGGGCCACCAGGAAGGTAAAAACTCGGCCCATTTTCCCGGCTATCCCCGGTATACCCCCGGACCTTGGGGGCCGTGGTAACAATTGACTGGTGCATAGGTGACACTATAATGTCAACTAATCAAAATCGTTCTGTCAGTGTGTGGAAGTATGAAATTGCCAATGATGAGTATGTGAGAATTTAACAGGGTCACCTCACGTGAAGTATAATAATTTCAAATGATGAATACTATGCACTCAGGTCAGCTTCAAAACATAACATAGTTTGAAATAAATACCTGGTAAATTATAAGTTGGAAAAGCTATGTTCATATTACAATTGTGAAGGTTTTATATTGTAATATTTATAGGGATAATAACAGACCATGCGTTAATATCCTTCAAAATGAAGTCTTCCTGGTGAATTAAACTAAGCACTGTAATTTGCAAAACCTAATAAACATTTTTTTTTATTTATTTGAAACAGTACCTGTGATTTTTTGTATAAACATTGTATCGGTGAGCGCATTGAAATGATTATTTATGTCTGTTTTAAATAGGTTATACTTTTTAATATATAGAGAAATGAAAAAGTTCATGTTTGGTTTATAATAAAGCATGTGTATAGTATTGTGAAGATCTATTTGTTCTTATGATTCCTTGAATACATGCTTGGAGTATTCATAATTTATTGCAAAAACTGAATATTTTTCTTTTCAGAAGCCAACATTGAAAATATGAATTTGTATAGTCAACACTCCAATATTTTTGTATCAATATGTTGAATTATTATTATTATTATTATTATTATTATTATTATTATTATTATTATTATTATTATTATTATTATTATTATTATTATTTATTGATTTATTTTTATTTATTTTTATTAAGTAGTGTTATTATTAATATAAGGCGTTAGCAGTGGCTTTAATTTCTCCTTCACCAGTCTCATTTATCAGAGGATTGAAAATGATTAATTCAATCTGTTATATGTATAGCACCATCGCTCTGATGTACGAGTAGCAGAATGTGTACATTGACCTGACGAAAGTTAATAAATGTGAATGAACTGATTCAGAGAGTAAGTTATATAAGGCCTTCACTGAGTAAAGTTCCAGATGGAGTAAGATATATAAGGCCTTCACTGAGTAAAGTTCCAGATGGAGTAAGTTATATAAAGCTTTCACTGAGTAAAGTTCCAGATGGAGTAAATTATATAAGGCCTTCACTGAGTAAAGTTCCAGATGGAGTAAGTTATATAAGGCCTTCACTGAGTAAAGTTCCAGAAGGAGTAAGTTATATAAAGCTTTCACTGAGTAAAGTTCCAGATGGAGTAAGTTATATAAGGCTTTCACTGAGTAAAGTTCCAGATGGAGTAAATTATATAAGGCCTTAACTGAGTAAAGTTCCAGATGGAGTAAGTTATATAAGGCCTTCACTGAGTAAAGTTCCAGAAGGAGTGAGTTATATAAGGCTTTAACTGAGTAAAGTTCCAGATGGAGTAAGATATATAAGGCTTTCACTGAGTAAAGTTCCAGATGGAGTAAGTTATATAAGGCCTTCACTGAGTAAAGTTCCAGATGGAGAAAGTTATATAAGGCCTTCACTGAGTAAAGTTCCAGATGGAGTAAGTTATATAAGGCCTTAACTGAGTAAAGTTCCAGATGGAGTAAGTTATATAAGGCTTTCACTGAGTATAGTTCCAGATGGAGTAAGTTATATAAGGCTTTCACTGAGTAAAGTTCCAGATGGAGTAAGTTATATAAAGCTTTCACTGAGTAAAGTTCCAGATGGAGTAAGTTATATAAGGCCTTAACTGAGTAAAGTTCCAGATGGAGTAAGTTATATAAAGCTTTCACTGAGTAAAGTTCCAGATGGAGTAAATTATATAAAGCCTTAACTGAGTATAGTTCCAGATGGAGTAAGTTATATAAGGCTTTCACTGAGTATAGTTCCAGATGGAGTAAGTTATATAAAGCTTTCACTGAGTAAAGTTCCAGATGGAGTAAGTTATATAAGGCCTTAACTGAGTAAAGTTCCAGATGGAGTAAGTTATATAAAGCTTTCACTGAGTAAAGTTCCAGATGGAGTAAATTATATAAAGCCTTAACTGAGTAAAGTTCCAGATGGAGTAAGTTATATAAGGCTTTCACTGAGTAAAGTTCCAGATGGAGTAAATTATATAAGGCCTTAACTGAGTAAAGTTCCAGATGGAGTAAGTTATATAAGGCCTTCACTGAGTAAAGTTCCAGATGGAGTAAGTTATATAAAGCTTTCACTGAGTAAAGTTCCAGATGGAGTAAGTTATATAAAGCCTTAACTGAGTATAGTTCCAGATGGAGTAAGTTATATAAGGCTTTCACTGAGTAAAGTTCCAGATGGAGTAAGTTATATAAGGCCTTAACTGAGTAAAGTTCCAGATGGAGTAAGTTATATAAGGCCTTCACTGAGTAAAGTTCCAGAAGGAGTGAGTTATATAAGGCTTTCACTGAGTAAAGTTCCAGATGGAGTAAGTTATATAAGGCCTTAACTGAGTAAAGTTCCAGATGGAGTAAGTTATATAAGGCCTTAACTGAGTAAAGTTCCAGATGGAGTAAGTTATATAAGGCTTTCACTGAGTAAAGTTCCAGATGGAGTAAGTTATATAAGGCTTTCACTGAGTAAAGTTTCAGATGGAGTAAGTTATATAAGGCTTTCACTGAGTAAAGTTCCAGATGGAGTAAGTTATATAAGGCTTTCACTGAGTAAAGTTCCAGATGGAGTAAGTTATATAAGGTTTTCACTGAGTAAAGTTCCAGATGGAGTAAGTTATATAAGGCTTTCACTGAGTAAAGTTCCAGATGGAGTAAGTTATATAAGGCCTTAACTGAGTAAAGTTCCAGATGGAGTAAGTTATATAAGGCCTTCACTGAGTAAAGTTCCAGAAGGAGTGAGTTATATAAGGCTTTCACTGAGTAAAGTTCCAGATGGAGTAAGTTATATAAGGCTTTCACTGAGTAAAGTTCCAGATGGAGTAAGTTATATAAGGCCTTAACTGAGTAAAGTTCTTGATGGAGTAAGTTATATAAGGCCTTAACTGAGTAAAGTTCCAGATGGAGTAAGTTATATAAGGCTTTCACTGAGTAAAGTTCCAGATGGAGTAAGTTATATAAGGCTTTCACTGAGTAAAGTTCCAGATGGAGTAAGTTATATAAGGCTTTCACTGAGTAAAGTTCCAGATGGAGTAAGTTATATAAGGCCTTAACTGAGTAAAGTTCCAGATGGAGTAAGTTATATAAGGCCTTCACTGAGTAAAATTCCAAATGGAGTAAGTTATATAATGCTTTCACTGAGTAAAGTTCCAGTTGGAGTAAGTTATATAAAGCCTAAACTGAGTAAAGTTCCAGATGGAGTAAGTTATATAAGGCTTTCACTGAGTATAGTTCCAGATAGAGTAAGTTATATAAGGCTTTCACTGAGTAAAGTTCCAGATGGAGTAAGTTATATAAGGCTTTCACCGAGTATAGTTCCAGATGGAGTAAGTTATATAAGGCTTTCACTGAGTATAGTTTCAGATGGAGTAAGTTATATAAGGCCTTCACTGAGTATAGTTCCGGATGGAGTAAGTTATATAAGGCTTTCACTGAGTATAGTTCCAGATGGAGTAAGTTATATAAGGCTTTCACTGGGTAAAGTTCCAGATGGAGTAAGTTATATAAGGCTTTCACTGAGTAAAGTTCCAGATTGAGTAAGTTATATAAGGCTTTCCGTGAGTAAAGTTGCAGATGGAGTAAGTTATATTAGGCCTTTACTGAGTATAGTTCCAGATGGAGTAAGTTATATAAGGCTTTCACTGAGTAAAGTTCCAGATGGAGTAAGTTATATAAGGCCTTCACTGAGTAAAGTTCCAGATGGAGTAAGTTATATAAGGCCTTCACTGAGTAAAGTTCTAGATGGAGTAAGTTATATAAGGCATTCAATGAGTAAAATTCCAGATGGAGTAAGTTATATAAGGCTTTCACTGATGAAGGTTCCAGAAGAAATAGCAAAACATGGCCGAACCTAGGAAAGGTTCCAGAAAGGTTTAATTTTATAAGCCTATATCTTAGTACGTACCAGCTGGGATAAGTTATATATTGCCAAACCTGAGTAAGGTTTCAGAAGGAATTATTAATTTATGGCCTCATCTGAATAGGATTCCAGATGAAATTCGTCAAATATTATCTCGCTTGGGTAGGATTTAAGAATGGAGAAGCTATATATGGCCTAAGCTGAGGGGATTATTAATATATGGTCTTAACTAATTGGGGTTTCAGAAGGAATTAGCAATATATGGTTCCATACATGAACTTTCTTGAGAAGGATGCTAGAACGATTTAGCAATATATGGCCTGAGTTGGATAAGCTTCAATAAATAAATAGTTATATATGACCTTACTTGAGTAAGGTTCCAGAGATATGAGACTTGTGCGGTGGCCGCGGAGCACGTTGAGCAGCCATCTCCGAGCACCATATGATATGGCAGACCCGCTTGAAGCTCCCGCAACATCCGAAACACGGATACACCCTCGCTGCACTGAAATAATGAAATAATAGCTTATTACGTAAATATGCGAGGTTTGCTAAATATATATATAAATAGTTATATTATTATGGACAGGATACAGACCAATATATTCGTGTTCATCTAACATGAGTTAAAATGCTTTTAGTTCATTGCTCGTTTGTAGGGAAGACAACATTTTGATACATGTAATGCTCGGTCCGACCACAGTACTGAGTGCGTGATAATACTACACCCATAAGGTCAAGGTCATCTCTTTTAAGGCAAAAACAATTAAGGCAAAAAAACACCTAGGTTTTTTCTAGCATGGGGGGAACTGTTAGTAGTGCTAAATCAAAGTAATGGTAGTATCAATATGTATTACTTTACACTACAGATAAGGACATGTCTAGCTTATCTAGCTATTGTCAACTCCCTGTTTGAGAGGCGATAACTAGGCAAAATCACAACCAAACTTAATTACGTTTTGAACTCGTTTATAGCCTAACTAATATCTACGGCCCAGTAAACCCCCAAAAACCATCTTAAGTTATCAAGTTTAAAACAGCTTAAAAGATCAACGATTCAACTCGAGTGCCGTAACCGAACACCTTATATTGACCAAGATACCTATCCTACTGTAATATTTGTATTGGTAACCTTTCCAATTCAAATTCTATATTCAAAACATCACCCCACTCCTCCGATCCGCTCACCTATAACACTGAGGACCGATTGGATTTATTATTTCTATACATAGCTTAGTTGTCATAACGTTGTGTACAGTTATTTTATTGATGTCAATGTCATTGCATAAACTAAAAATGCATGATTGAAAATAATAGCGAACTTCTCCTTGTATGTATATAATTCTTGCGAATACAGGCAGGTAGTGTGTATGTGACATTAAGGAATATGTTATAAACAAAATCAATAAGCTTATTCCTTATGTAATTGTCATAATGGTTTCCTATTTGTAATACTTCAAACACTATTAGTTTTTCACGATGCAACAAAGATAAAAAAGTATAACAGCGCTATTTGTTTTGCCTGTTTATTTGAAATGGTAATGCAAAAAGAACAGCCCGATCTGTCCATGATTCAAGTAGGAGGACAACATAATAATTGTCAAAAACATTTTAAAATAAATAAATATGGAAAAACCCTCCTATTGATCCCCTATATAGTTGCTTAAAGACAATTACCAAAGCAAAATGCTTTCTACAAATGTTTTTTGTTTCTCTAAGTTGCGACAAAAAAAGAAATATCAAAAGATTAATTTCCTTACATAAATGTGCTTCCCGTGATAGAGAACATTTTTTTATTTTTTTTTATTTTATATTGATTATTTTGATATGGGAATGACACTCATTATTTAAGATTTATCATATTTTCGATTCAACTATTTCTGCTGCTCTGAATACATAATTTAAATGTTTTTGAGATATAGATTTTTTTGTAAATTCATTCATTAAATATGTTAAAATTTAAAGAAAAGTGATATTTATATGAAAAACTACAGAAACAAACACAGTTGCCAACAGTTAAATTCAGTAAAAGATGGTAAAATAATGGTTATGGAAATACATATTTGATGGGACCACGTGCCTATTTATTTGAATGATTTGTCACTGCAGTTATGGTTTACATATTTATATATATATATATTATATATGTTATAATTCATGTACAAGTGCTTTTTAAGCATGATAGCTAAATCGAATCTCAGAATAGTTTATTAATGCAGGTCTGCGGTCATGTGTACTCGTCAGCATTCGAGAACCCCATAAAAATTGAATTTCGGATAACAGCTATTGACAACGATTATAAACGGATCGGTGTCACAGAGTTCTTAATTAGTATAAGAAGGAAACAAAGAATACGAAGTTCTTATTTACTGAGATAGAATTAATGTCATGAAACTGACATTTAAATTAGCCCTTCGTTCAGTAATAAAGATTGCGTCAACCGTATGCGATTTGGTTCCAACTTGAAGATAATGAAACAGGGATTCAAAACAAAATAATTTACCAACGCTAGCCAACGTGAGCGACTGTAAGTCTTAATTGTATTTAGGGCAGGACTATGTTTGTATTGAGTAAATCATTTATGCGCTTAACTCGGCTTTTGTATGTTTGTTTCCAAGAAGTAAAAGACCAATATTATTTGAACTATTTTGCAAATACAATTACACAGCTTAGTACAAACGGTGTTTTTTTTTCTTTTCTAATTTTAAGAATCGGGAAGGGACTCATTAGCCGAAACAGTAATCTCAACGCCTTATATATCATTTATTGCCTCAGCCCCTATTGATGAGGTGAAAAAAATCTCCTCCCTTCAAGTGTTTGTAACCAAACTATTTAATTAAAAAGTTAACTCGCTGTTTACAAAACGGAATTTCTTGAAACTTAAAATGACTTGTAACCTATCTTATTTCTAGAACAAGGGTATCTATGTTTTCGAAAACTGGTAGTGTGATATGAAAGTTCGGTTACTTTCAGCTTAAAACATTTATTTCAACTTGATTATTACGCAAGCTGACAGATTTTAGAATCACGATCGAGGCCGTTTCCTTGGAATAGACCAGAGCTGAATATCCATTTTGAGAGACCACGAGAACTTAGCCCTAATGGGGGTTGAACCCAGGACCTCTTGGAGAGGTAGACCCTTATACCATTAGACATATTTCGTGCACCCTTTTTATGAACTTTTCTTGTACTTTAATACCTGCATATATATCACGAATTTCAGTCGATTTTGGGGTTATATAATGCCTACAACGACAATAATAAGTGGAACCGAAAGAGAACAACCGTGCCTAATCTGTAGATTTACAAGATCAAGAGATCATTTTTAGTGCAAAGATATTTTCAACGGTTATCAATGAAGTTTTTTTAAGTGCACTTATTTTCCAAAAAATGTACGAGAACATTTTTATTTTAAGCTGAGCATGAATACATAACCAACTTACTCCGCCGTCATTTATTGAATGAAAATTTTAAAGGTCGAATGTGTTAGCGAAACAATTGCGGATAATCATTGGATATTAAACAATTTTTCTTAGTTTAAGAATGTGTTTCATGGTACATGGATATTCAGTCATATTACTGTCAAAGACCAGTCTGTTTCGTTTGAAGACAGGTCGTTTTCCACGTAATGATGAGGTAAACGCTAGGTTGTTGACAAATTTTGAGGCGTGGGTGGGGTAAAAAAAATCAGTTAATCTGTAAATTGTGTGAATTACGTGTTACAACGCCAAACATTTCAAAATACATTTGAACGATGATATAACATTCTATTTATGTTCGAACAGTTGTGTTCGTCTGTAATTTGTTTGGTTTGAAAACAACAAGTGTTCGAACATTCAGCTTCAAGATCAAGGAAACGTTTGAAAAACGTGATAACTATTTTTCTAATAAAGAATTGTTAATTTCCAAATATATCTTTATTTTTACTGGTGGAACATTTCTTGAAATAGTTATGCATACATTTTCTGGTTCAAAGATAAGTGTTCTGTTTTGATAAAGGGGAAGAAATTACAATGGATTTTAAAGTAGTTCTGAAAGTGGATATTTTAACTCCTGGTTTTGCAGTGAAAATATCAAATTCAATGTTGTTATTTCACTGATAAAACTCCATAGTTCATCGAAAAGCATGAAAGAACGGGTCCTCACTCACTTCATTAAAGGAAACACTAAAACGAAATTTAGTCAAAATAATAAATATGGCATTAAACTTTATTAAATGCTTTTTAAAAGCTTGGAACCCCACATTCTTTGCTGAAAAGATCAGTATAATCGAGAACATTGCCAATTTACGTAAATAAGTAAATTAACCTTCTTGATTGCGAACTATTATTTCGGGTAAAATTTATTGCAGACTTATTGCTAAAAACTTGCTGCTTATATATTATGAATATTTAAAATGCCAATTTTTAAGGTCATCGTGCTCTCCGTTTTTGAACAGTAACGAAAAATATTGTACTTATTATAAGTGAAAAAAAAAACAATTAACGTGTTTGTAACTCTTATTTAAGGCAAAACAACAAGGGGGCGGATATGATCTAAAACGACTTTTTTTTGTAAAACTATTTTTAGTTTTGTATTGACTTTAATATTGGTATATTCATCCGACCTAGAAGTTTCTTTCCAGAAATAAGGTATTGCTTTTTTTTTAAATAATTACTTCCGCTATCCAATTCCGTTTATTGTTGAGTGTGTTAAGAATACAGTACATGTTCACCGAATTCGACGAAATATCGTTTATGTAAGGTAGGATGGAATAAATTTAGTTCTTTAATAGTTCTTTATTAGAGTACCTTTATTTAACCTATTCCTAATGTATTTCCCTATATGATTTATTTCCTTATCCTGTAGTAGCTTTGGGTGTTTTGTTTGATTAACTGGTGGTGTTTAAACTGAATCCATAAATAATAATAACAGAACATTTTTTGTTTTATACATTGAAATTAATATGGAATAGGATACAATTCTTCCCAACATAGTAAATTCATGTAGTTGCATTGTATATGTGTCGCGAATGAAAATGGTTCGTCTCTCAGGGCGACTGGAATTATCCAAATACACTTTTATGAAGAAATAAAACAATAAAGTTTCCAAATTTATCAAACGATGTTTACGTCTCCATCGACAAAATATGAGTGCGATGTGCACGAGGAAAATACCGCCACCAGCTGTGCACGAGGCGAACTACTTTAGTAAATATAGAAAGTGAAAGCGAAAATGAACGTGAAATTAGTATATGAATTAGTGGATGATAAATGCCTGAAAGGAATGAAAGAATAGGAACATGGATTATCACAAGAAAGATGGACTTGGGAGGTATGTGTACTGGATAAACATACATTTAGACATATGACACTAACACAAACATATAGAGCAGGCAAATTGACCCCGCGACAAATGATTATATCCAAAAATTCAAAACCTCTAGTGTGTTCCCAATAACTGTTTTACGCTTAATTGTATTTCTATTTCAACTCCAAAGAAATTACAAAATCGTAAAGTTTATTGTCTTCATTATCAGGCGTTATGACATTGTCAGCAACTAGATTTACAACTTTTGGAGCAAGTTTATTCGTAATGTTACAACATATATTCTATTTTCAATGCGGGTTGTTGATGTGCACTTATATTGCTTAATTTAAAGGTATGAAAACCTTTTTCTTAAAATATTTGCTTATACTTTATACACATAATCCAATGGAGAAATAGGTCACAAGTTGTTAATATATTATCGTCACCTTTTCTATATGTATGCAAACATTTTAACTTTGATTTTGATTATTCATACTTTTTATCAAATGATAATCCAATTAAGTCTAAAATGTTATGTCAGAACGTTTGATAAAACTCTACCGTAATACCATCAAGTCCAGGACTTGTTCTTCTTAAATCATTAAAACACTCTTGTAGTGTTTTTGTTTTCATAAAAATGCCCCCAAATTGTTTTAGGCTTATTAGAATACACGTTATAGTCAAAGTCAATAGCATTTTATATTGGTTATTATGATCCTCGTCCTTAAAGTTTTATGTTTATTAATCTTTATAAAATTTCACCTCCTCATTAAAATGTTAGTATCTAAAGTTTAAAGTATTCAGGTTCCGTCCATCTTAACTGAATAAATGAAATCCTAACAACGTCTATAATTTCAGGATTTAATTTTTCAATATTTTTTCAATTTTGAATACGGTTTCCCTATTAAAAAAACTACCTTTGTTTTTTTTTTCTGAATCATAATTCAACTTGCCTTTAACTACGGTAATACTAACGAAAATTATATCGTCCGGATTGTTGTATAACGATTCATATAAGAATAAATTATTGTATTTATTTTCATATTCATTAAGACGGCTATGGCGAGTTTGTGGAGTGTATTTTGAAAGGTCAACCATTCTATTTCTAAATGTTATTACCTTTAAGTGTAATGATTTGTTGAATAATTGTGTCTAGAAGACTGATGAGTTTAGTTTTATACTTATTATCAAGAAGATAGTTCTTTAATAAAATCCTATACGCTGGCATACTTATCTTATGGTACATGCAATTGTTTGTCCGGAAAAATGAAAGCTGGCCGATTTTCATGGAACTTGGTACATTTACCCCTAGAAGTGCACGTGCCTTTTTGGGCCAACGTTGATAAAACAATAAAGCATACTGACTTAACGGCCGGTTGTATTTCTTTCTTAGGATATTGCTTCTTGCATTTTGAATAATAAATATAGTATTTCGAATCTTCAAGTAGACAAACATTTATTATTTTATAGGTCTTTTAACGAAAAGTCGTTAACTATGATGCAAAAAAAACACTTCTTTCACCAGGTAAACATGACGTTTATTTTCAAAACTGAGTCCGTGAGGCCATAATTTGATTGCATGGATAGAAAGGAATAGAAAGCATAATGAAAAATGTAAAAAAATATATATTAGTGCGAAAATGGCCAAACAGAAGTATTTATAAATGACCACAAGTTCGAATCCATGCGTTATTATGTAACGATTTGTATCCGTTTCTTTGATTGATTTATTTTATTATATGTGCCAAATATTCTTGATTTTATCGATTTGAAACGCAATAGGGCATGCGAGCAATTGACCAAGAAGGGCTAGCACGCTTCATGGAATTTGCTCGCGTGTCCTACTGCATCATACAGCATAAACGCACGAAAATGTGATCAATCATTAAATGAAATTAATTAGTCTTCCTAAGTTTCAGAATTGAATCATTAAATGACACTCACCATCGAGTCTATGTAAGTGTACGTTAGATTGTATCCGGGTAAGATCCGAGGATCATTGTTGATGTCATGGAGCGCCATCTTGACCGGAAGAAGCACCGCCCCACCCCCGATCCATCCTTGACCGCTCATTGGCAGCAACCCGAGTAACCGCAATGTAGTGTTAGCCTCGTTCCCATAGCAACTGTTCATGCATAAAAGGAATATCGCAAAATACATAAATTTCATCATTTTCTTCAAATATATGAACAAATTTTGTACTGTTTTTCTTATTTATGTTGCGATAATTACAAAATGTATTCACGAAGAGAATAACAATCCTTTTATACGGAACTCATGCTTAAGTCCTTGTGCTACACGCTTCTCTGAAAGCGTTCATATAATTGAAACAGATTGCTTCTTATTATAAATTTATCGGATATGTTATTGGTTTGCTTTGACGAATTATTTCTCATCAGCTAACGACAAATTTGTTTCGTAAGACGTGAATTGTGCGTTAAACTAAATACGAAACATTGCCTTTAATCTGAAACGAAACATTCCATAACAATCATGGACTTATTGAAGACGATTAATATCTCATTACATATTTCATTTAATACAATAAATTGGCTATTAAGAATCCGTGACAGTATTCTCTTCCCAAATGAAAAGTGGGCTTTAACCCACTTAAACGCGTTTGTTCTAGTGCTTTTTTCTATGAACAGTGAATTATTTGAATCTAGAAAAAAACATTAAATCTAGAATGCTTAGTCAAAGTTGAGATTGAGATCTTAGATGTCAACGCAGTGCATCGACTCTATACACTATATGGGTATGCACGATATACCGCGACAGTACGTATACTGGCGTCATACTCTATACCAGTATATACTGTGCACAGTATATGCTCTATTCAAGCACTGCTTCAACACCCCTGTTCTCTATACAATGTATACAGCCAGAGATTTTGTAGATTTACTTTAACTCCTGTTATAGACTATATACATTGTGGAAGCGTGCACTATACTCTATTCATTCTCAGAGGTGTTGAAGCAGTGCTTCAACACCTCTGTTCTCTATGCAATGTATACAGCCAGAGATTTTGAAGATTTACTTCAACTCCTCTGTTATAGTCTATATACATTGTGGAAGCGTGCACTATACTCTATTCATTCTCAGAGGTGTTGAAGCAGTGCTTCAACACCTCTGTTCTCTATATATATGCAATGTATACAGCCAGAGATTTTGAAACTTTACTTCAACTCCTCTGTTATAGTCTATATACATTGTGGAAGCGTGGACTATTCTCTATCTGTAGATTTGAACCTCTGTTATAGTCTATATACATTGTGGTGACGTGCACTATTCTCTATTTGAATAGAGAGGTGTTGAAGCACAGTTTCAACACCTCATCACCTCAAACGCATAGATTTTTTTTTTTGGTTTTGTGTTATATCAGACACCACATTTAATATAGTATAAGTATAATACAATCACATTGTACAAAATATAATTTTTTGGGCAAAATGTTTTAAAAGTTAAATGAAAATGAGAATTTCTGGACTTAGCATCAACTCTGCCAAATTTTGCAATAAAATTACCAAAATAACTATTTAAAACAGATATTATGCAACATTATAAGATACTTGAAATATAAAAACTATGTATTTTGTAAAATATGATTTTTAGTTAAATTTGGTAGAAAAAAAAATATGAAAATTTCTGCATTTTGCCAATAACTTTGTCAAATTTCGCAATTAAATTACCAGAATTACTGTTTTTAAATATATTTTATATTACAGTATAATAGACCTTAAGTAAAGAAACTACATACTTATGTGAAATGTGCTTTTGGGGCACAATGTTTGACAAATGAAATGAAAATTTTTGAAATTTGGTCACCTAGGTGTCAATGAATTTTAAGTTTTTATATTGCAGATATTTACCAGTCGCGCAAAATGCACAATTGCAAACAACATGCAAAAGCACTTTGTAACCAATATAATGAGACAGACACTTTGGTTTGCCAAGCCTTGCCTTGCAAACGTCTACATAAGCCTAAAAATGTCTGTCTGAGCTACCAGGCGTGAAGCTGCATATAACACTAGTACGCGGATGAATCCACATGATTCTGATAAAAACATTAAAAAAATCAGCCAAAGTTGCAGTATGCGTACTTGACTACATGATCCTACTGTCATTTTTATTTTCCAGTACAAAATAAAGCATCTCAGAACGCCCAGAATGCACCATAATTTTCAAAATATTCTGAGGGGGCATGCCCAGAAAAAAAATAAAAATGAATTTCACTTTTTTTTCAAAATTATTTTCCCGACCGTATTGATTTTGGTGTGAAACGAAAGAAAAACGAAAGATAAGAGTACGAATGCAGTAGATCTCGACTGGTTTGATGTTCCATAGCCGTAATCGCCAATTTATAGTGATAGCATGTGAGCCAGTCAAGTTACAACTGTTATGGCAGCGCCGTTGGCAATGGCGGAATTGACGATAGCAGTCATTCTTTGTATGAAATAATATATTAAAATGTGCAGGAGCTGTTAAAATAACAATAGCAATAAACATTGGAAAATTTAACAGCCGACACAAACAATAACTGTCACGTGATTGTTGTTTTTCCCCGCCAATTTAGGCCATGAAAATATTATTGTTTATAGATAAAAAATAAAAGTGTCAGCGGCTGCCATCGAATAAGTAGACACAAATATCTGTAAATTATGTGCCAGAAAAACATTTTATAACATTTTATGGTTAAATATCAAATAACAGTGCACTAAGTTTGAGTGGTGAAATCGAAAGTAAAATTTCTAAGTTGACACCGGTGACCTAGTTTCACAAGTTCGGTCGGTGGTGTTTATGGATTTTAAATCACAGAATGGTTTGGAAATACTTGTCATTGAGTCAATGTAAAGCTTGTGTTTATTCTAGATTACATGTTTATTCATGTTTGGGTTAATAGTAGAGTAAAAACAATGGAAGAGTTGAACACATGTGTCAATGACATTTACTAATGCCGGGAGAAGTGTGCAAAACACTTAGATAAAACAACACGGAAAACATTTTTGAATAAGTCCATTTCAATTTGTAATGAACTTGACACTCACTATAAATGAGATTTGTTGTTGTAACCAAGGAATACTCTTTAAAATGAATAATAAACAAGCATGAAGTAAAGATGCCCTACGAACACAAAATGGCGGAGTTGGGAGAAGAAAATATCCGATACATAATTATGGATTTCTCTGTCAGTTTACTATCATTGGTACATAAAGTTAAGTCACATGCTAGATTTATTACTTTGCTATGTGATTTTTATGTACTGATGTGGTAATTTGCTGCAAGATTTGAATTTGAAATGGATTTGGTGAACATCCCATGGTAAATATTCTGGTCCGAAAATATCCGGTCTTAGCATGGATCGGGTCACACACAACTAGGACCCCGCATGGTAAGGGTTATTAAAATTCAAATCTAGGTCTAGTTTGGTTTTTAGCTTTTCAGGAATTGTTTTCACAATATTAAAGCTCAAATGTCTTCATGAAATGTTACTTCCTTATTTACAAAATTGGTAATTATTTCACTTTATTGACATTTTCCAATATTGAAATAACTGAAACAATGTTTAGAAAATGTAATGTATTGTTTTAATACAGTGCAATTTTTGTCTATTTTAATGCGTAAAATTTGCCTTCTCTTTTTGTTTTTCAATTTAATATTGGTCAGTTTTTCCTTATAACACAATCTATAAACAGTTTTTGCCAATGTCTCTTATAAAAAAAAGCTACAACAAACAATTGCTGGAAATACGCCCGTTTTCTTTGAAAAAGCAGAACTTGTAATTCAATGTGCTAGTAGAAGGTAAATTGTTGTAGCATTATTATACACAGTTGGAAATACCATTTTCAATAATTGTTTTCATTGTTAATGCTGCAATCTCACAGATATATGATTTTTTTATTATTTTTAACTTGGAATGAAAAACTTTTGTGCACATGTCTGAAAACAGTTATATGAGACTGCATACAAAATCACAGTTTTCCTTATTACCATTTGCAAATCTATGTTTAATGGTTAATAATGCTTAGGGAGAAATGAAATTTTTGGCAGTTTTTCAGACAAATGAGTTCTGTTTCATTGAGAGCTATCTTATATGACTGGATTGAAGGCATTCATGCAAAAATCAGCCTATTTTAATTAAATTTTTCAAAGCAAAAGCGAAAACTCTTAATCAGTGACAGTGCAGCTTTAACATCCTTTTAGATTTAATCACTATGATTTCAAAATTATCAAATATACATGATACTAGATGTATACTGTCTTGTTTGGAATTCTTGCCCTAATTCAGTATTGGTTCAATCATAGCATTATTATTTGAACTGCCTCTAGGTTGAAGTGTGATAAAATTCATAAGATGTCAAATACATAATTATATAAGATTCACAATTCTTTGAAGGAATGAACTCCTGCTTACAGGTCATATGACAAATTATGGACAAATACGGAACCTAGTCCTAATAGTTTTTCTCCAGAATTATCAAAGGGGTCACTCTTAACAAAGATCTAGTATAAATTAAATAATAATTTCTTTAGTTTAATAATGTTATAAAATCTTGAAAGGCCATAGGCAGGTAGTTCTGACATTGATACCCTTCAAAAACTTTGACAAGAGGCATGTATATCAAATATAAATATAAATTACTGGTGTAAATGGGTAGTGGGTAATGCACATGTCAATTGTAACCACCACCACCTTCGTCCGGGGGTATACTAGGTGTGAATGCGGTGGTTTTGTCTTACCTAGGGTCTGTTGGGTGCAGGGGAATTTAGCAGGGATTTTACCATCAGTTTAGGGAATTTAACCTGGGGTAGGCTGGACCGAAAGTCAAAAGTCCCCGTTATTCCCCGGACCTGGGGGAGGGGGTGTGGTTACAATTGACTGGTGCATTATGCAATTCATTTTGTTGCCCACTCTTTTGTTTTTCTTTGATAATCCATTGCACACAACTATAGATCAGGATCTCAAATACCATATATGTTGAAAATTGACAACTTTTGACATCAATGTTTTAGTTCGTGTTATGAATAATGAGCGTTCATTCATTGCTTTTTTATCAAATCACAATCATAGGTGTTAGCAAAGCACACCACTTTGTGCAGTAATGTTTAATGCTGTGGCTCCTCTTATCAACCAAGCACTTGGGCTGTTGGTGGATAACCATTTCCCTAGTTTCCTCCCGGTCTGGTCACCTGTTTGAAAATTAAAACATTGATAATATATATTATTGACAAAACTTGAAAGTATCCAGAATTGTACACTATGTATATACATTTGCTGAATTAAATGAATAAGCTAAGGAAATGTACATTCAAAACAAAAGGGCCAGCATGGCCCTTAATTGATCACCTGATTAAAATGACCAACGAGTCAGTGGTAACAACTGGTTATGAAGGGTGTTGCTATTTGCTTAGCAGGTTTGTGATTGCTGTGTTATTTGATGATAAGGACTCCTCAAAGAAGGCTGCTCTTTGTTAACAGAAATGAGAGGTATGGTAAGCTGGTTGTTCCCATGGTCAATGGATGTTATGGTAATGAACCTGAAACCTGGAAGTCAATGATTACTAAGGAAGTAATTGGTTGCTATGGATGTTGGCTGTTGCTCAGGAAAAAAGTGGTTGCTAAATAAGGCATTGGTGCCTATAAAGGTAGTTAATGGATGCGTTGGAAGGAATTGGATGCTAAAGAGTCATTGGTTGAATGGGAATTCATTTGTTGCTATGGATAAAGGTAGTTGCTAAGGCAATCATTGGTTGATAAAGAAGCCATGGATTGTTTAGGAAGTCATTATTTTTTATGGAAGTGATTGGCTGCTGTAAATGAAGTATTCAAGGATGTCCTTGGTTGCTTATGAAGTGATTGTTAAGGAAGACATTGTGAGTTTGGATTGTAGTCACTAAGTCAGACAAGTGGGTTCCTAAAGGGTACTACAAGGTCTACGATTTCCCCAACAAGGCCAAACCTTGCTTAACATCGTGCCAAAAGGTGATTATTATATTACTGTAACAACTTGTTTCATACTCTTTGAAATTAAATAACTTTTAGTTTAGACATCAGTTTCTAAGGAATTCATACATTACTGCAGAAGTCATTGCCTGATTTGAATGTGTATCAATTTTTTTTCTAGAAGTCTATCAGTAACATGGGAACACTGGTTGGGACAACTTTGACCCCAAGGACGAAACTTGAACAACATTCATAAAAAAACACTTAACAACAATCAGTGATTTTTTTATGAATTCTTTTTACTGTACCTTGCAAATTCGGTAAAAAGTCAACTTTGGGAAAAATACAAAATCAGCCCAAAATAGCTTATATAATGGCAAATACACATTTTTTAACTTTTTTATGCATATCTTATGTTGTGAAAGAGTAAGACTTGTCAAGATTTTGTTTATATTTTAAGAAATTCATTGCTATTTTAATCCGGAAAGTAATGTATTTTTTTTTTAATTTTGGGGAGAATGGAGTTTTTCACAAGGGGAAACAACCATAAAAAATCACTGACAATGAACTACAAACTCCAACTTATAAACACCACATACACAAAACAAATTGATTACATATATAAATTACTGAATATTCTCATGGTCTTATGATATTATTTATGAATATTATAATGTTATTTTCAGATACCGGAAGTAGTAATGAATAATACCGGATTACAAAATCAAAGTGGAAATTGGAATTATTTGAGAATCACTTTATTTGTGGGTAGGTCACTTAAATATTCATTGAGGTGAAAAGAAATTACCATATGATGTATTGCATATGTTTAACCGCTGTTGCACAATCATCATTTCCAAGTGACTGTCTCCAAGTCAAGTACTAGCTTACAAAATCCCTTTCTAGGTAGTCAAAGACTTCATCTGATGCATCTTAAAAAGGAAGAATACAACACAATCATGAACACAATAACTGCAAATAATGTTGGGTATGCTTTAAACATGATTCAAATGCAAAACATCTTAGCAATTATTTCTAGAGCAATCTAAATGTCCTACATGAGATTTATTCTCTTATGAAAAAGTGATGTTTATGTACAAGCCAAATAAACTAGAAATGTGTCAAGTGGACATTAAGTCTTGTGTTGCTTGGTGAATTGCATATGTGAATGAACATAAATAACAAAACAACAGGGATTTCTCATAATATGACAAAGTTTTTTTTACCAAGTTTGGTGAAAATTATTGAGCCGTACAATGTTTTTATCTGGACTGCATCGTCTTTTATTCTGGGCAGCATAATATGGAAATCCAGGCCATGTTTACATCTGGGTTTTATCTGTAATGGACCACATTTTCCAAAATGTATGTAGGCAAATGAGTTACATGGAAATAAAAACTATCTATACATAATAATAAGTGATTTGTATACATGTGTCTACCTTGGTATTATGTACTCATAGATATATTATATGACATAATATTGGGTTAATACAAAAAAAATGAAATAATATATAATTAGGTTAATGATAAATCAAGCAAATTTAAACTAACACAAACAATTATATGTATATATTTACATTTCACAGTAAAATATAATAGAAATTTATAAACATTGGCATTTTGCTTAAATCAGGTATCTATTTCAAGGCAGTTGTCATTAAATCATAAAAATTTAAAGCTGCACTCTCACAGATATACCATTTTTACAACTTTTTGTTTCTTGTGTTGGAAGGAGCAAATTTTTGCATAAATATCTGAAAACCAATAATATATGAATTTGGATTGCTGCCAAAAAATCAGATCGTAGATTTCCATATTTCCGTTCAAAAAATAATGTTTTATGGCTTAAACCGTTACTAATGGTTTAAGAAAAATGCATAAAACATTACTTTTTAAACTTAAATATAAAATCTGCTATCTATTTTTTGTCAGCTGTCTTGAATAACTGGTTCCCATGGATTTTCTCAAAAATTGCCTCATTCCAAGACAAAAAAAAGGTCAAAACGTTCAATCTGTGAGAGTGCAGCTTTAAGGTCCAAACAACGAGAAAATGGAACTTTAAACAATAAACTTAAAAACCATGATTTATGGTACAAGTATTTCCACAATCTCAATAACCATAAACTTGATGATCAGACTGTAACCGAGCGGCTGGTTCTTACACACTGACAGTGACACACAATACACTCCACTCCTCTCCATTAACCCTTTATATATATTAGTTTAAAGCTGACGGAGGCACTCCTGCCATTTACCGCTGCCACCATTTAAGTAAACCTGGGAGGAGAAGTGCCCCACACACTTGAACCAACATTAACTGCTGGAACACTACCATGGCGTTGGCATGGCGCTGTAACCAACTGAGCTAACTGAACGGCTGGTTCTCATCGACACGATCTACATCTACAGTAACTTTACATTGTAAAGTTGAACATAGCTTCGATCAAGATATTTCTGTCTGAAAATGACATTGAATACACTATATTTCTGTCTGAAAATGACATTGAATACACTCTAAAGCCTAAAAGGCTGTAAAATATGCATTCAACATCTTGATAAGCAACTATCTTAAATAAATAAAATTATTAGAATACAGAATGATGTGAAAGAGACTTTAAAAATATCGCTGCATTGTTGGATGTTGGTGCTGTCATCTGATGATCTGTCAGCGGCAATGATCGAGGCAAGCATCAAGTATATTTAAATAAAAATTGCACTCTAACAGATTAAATGTTTTGACAACTGTTTTATATTTTGTTTTATACAAGCCAATTAATGCAAAAGTGCAAGAAAACCAGTGACACAAGACTGCTTAAAAAATATCGGATTGCATATTTAAGTTAAAGCTTCACTCTCACAGATATACCATTTTTTATTTTTTTGTCTTGGAAAGAGCAATTTCTGTATATATATCTGCAAACCAATGATATAGGACTGCTTACAAAAAATCAGATCATAGATTTTCATATTTCCGTTAGAAAATTAATGTTTTATGGCTAAAACTGTTAATAAACGTTTTAGAAAAATGAACAAAACATCAATTTTTGAACTTGTATATATCCTGGATGTACCAATTACCAGTGTAATAAGCAACTATCCAATGGAATTTTGGCCAGGTTACATGCAAGCTTCTTTAAATTTCACTCATATTTATGAAAAATCATTTTGCCATCAGTAACAATAAGTTTTGTATACCAGAATAACAATTATTGATTTCTAGTCGCCTTTTGTTTACCGACCGTGGCCGCCATCTTGGATTTTTTATTTACCAAATTCCGGTGGAATCATGGGAAATGTAGCTACTGCATTAAACTTCCAGTTAGTAAGCTAAAATTATTATGTCAGCAATGTTGGCAAGTCTGGGTATAAAATTATAATTTACCTTGCAGAAATAAAGTGCATATTAAAAAAAATATTGCCATGAGAATGTAGATAAGTTAGTTAGATAAATAAGTATGAAAAAAAGTAAACAATAAATAAATTATGCTTATATTTTCCCCATTTTTACCAAAACAATGTTATTTTAGCCCTATCAAAGGATCCCACCACCATTTCTGGAGTTCAATATTGGCATCTTTATTCAACATTAAAAAGTCAGAAGTTTAGTCAAGTAGCACCCTAAGGAACTAAATATTTATTGAAAGTTTCATATTGAGATGTACGAAAAGATATTGTAAACAAAGAATACCGGAAGTGCTCTTCATGACCTAGAAATTCAGACTTTTCGGATTACACCGGTAATAGGTAACCACCGATATAAAAATCTGCGATCTAACTTTTGTCAGCAGTCTTATATATCTGGTTTCCATGGATTTTCGCAAAAATTAGTACATTCCAAGACCAAACATAAAAAAGTTGCCAAAATTTTCAATCTGTGAGTTAGCAGCTTTTAGAAAATGATGTTTTATAATATGCATTTTTCTTCCAACTGTTAGTAGCACTTTTGGCATAAAACATTTTTTTAACGGAATATGTAAAACTGCGATCTGATCTTTTGTCAGCAGGCTTATATCACTTATTTGCATATATTTACACAGAAACTGGCTCATTCCAGGACAAAAATAAAAAATATAAAACAAAGTTGTCAAAATATGTGAGAGTGCAGCTTTAAGGAGTACTTTGTTATGTCAATAACATATACTCGTTAAACTGTCAATCATTTACGTATCTACATAAATTCAATTACCTTTTGAACTAGAAAGTGTTATATTTTCAAAGAAAATAGCCATATACCTCTGTTCAGTGCCGGTCAAATTCGATGTTTTGAACCCGTTTGAACCACTCTCGCGCGTGCTAAATACTAAATGACGCAATGTTTTGGACTGGTTTTTATTTTTTTTCGATACAGGCACAACCGAGCGTAAATATTAAGCGAGAAAGTCTAGTTGAACGATGCAAGGTTCATGGGGTTTGTTTACCAAAAATCAAGCATCCGGTTAAGAAGACGACAAATAAGAATGGTATTAAGTTCGTAGAATGGAACTCCTTCCTGATTCCTGCACATGTAAGTTGTAAGTATTGACTATATCGGGATACCATACAGGACACTCAAGTGTTATTTTATATTTTCTTAGTTATCATGCAAATGAAAATAATCACTATCATTTAGAGGTTATTCAGGGATAGTTGCAAATGCTTTGTTTACATTAATTAGTAATATGAATTTAATAGAATACACCAATTTTTATTAGAGCTTTGCACCAAATTAAATTGAGTTCATTTTACGGGAGTAACCCACACTACAGTAGCGGATCCATAAAGGGGGTGGGACCCCCCCCCCCAAAAAAAATAAAAAAATATACATATATATAAATAAATAAAAAAAATAAAATCGCCTGAAAACTTCTACAACCTGCCAAATTAAATTGAGTTCATTTTATGGGAGTAACCCACACTAACGGATACAGAAAGGGGGTGGGACCCCCCCCCCCAAATTTCTGTAATGAATCTCAGGACAATTATTCAATAAAATCTTTTACTCTTTGATATCATAAATGGTAAAAAAAATTCCAAAATGTAAAAAAAAAATCAAGTCGGAGAATGGGTTGGAACCGGTGTCGCCAAAATTGCAGTCCAGTTTTGTATCCGCTGTGCTATGAAGGCTTATCCTAAACAGTTGGAATATTTAATCTATATACCTAACTTGTAATATATTGGCGATTTTTTTTATTGTAAATTATGTGGTACTTCAGTTAGTAAGTTTTAATGCATTGTACACATAGATACCAAGTTTATGTCAGTTTTCGTCAATTTTCATTTTGTTTTCGCTATTTCATTAAACGGAGTACAGCCCCTTTTAAACAAGTCTTTGGGAGGAAGACTTGTCTTCGACAACTGTTGGGGATTGTTATTAAAGCTGCATTTTCACAGATTTACCATTCTGACAACTTTTTTTTTCATCATGGAATGAACCATGCAATGTTAGTGCATATGTCTGCGAACCATGATTTAAAACTGCTGAAAAAAGATCAGATCGCTGTTTTTCATATTTACATTCATAAATGTTGTTCTGTGACTTAAATTTTATGAACACTTTCAGAAAAATGAAATAATAAGCAGATTTCTCAATACATGACATCTGTTTTATTGTGATTTATGTATTATTATTAGGAAATTTAAGGCATTGATTCTCTGAGATAATAATAATGTTAAAACAGTCAATCTGTGAGTGTGCAGCTTTAAGACTCATTTTTCCTAAGATCAGCCAATTTAGTATTATAGCTAATTTTAGCTTAAAAGTAGGTGAATTTTATATTTATTTCAGACCAGATACTCTTAAGGGACCAATTTAAGGGCAAACAAACAAACGTTTTGATGCAAAGAAAGCATTGGATTTGAAAGGTAGATTTTTAACACATATTTACATGTACTCAATGTCATTTACTAGTATAACATAATGTATTCAAGTATAAGATATTTCAAGTATTTGGTCAGGTTGTTAGGTTTAATTGAAACTGTTAAGCAAATAAATGAAAATCCATGCAATTTTGCATGCACATGTTTGTTGCATGCAGATTTTACTCAGATGGCATAGGATACAGTTACTCTTGTTACTTGCTTAAAATAAATGCAAATAATTCTGCATGTGTCTGAAGTCATGTTTTATTTTTTTCTTCAAATTGTTTTGAAAAATGCAATTGTTTGATTTCCTTTCTTATGTGTTCTGTATTGCAGTTCCCATGGAGAAGAAAAATGGAGAGATTCTAAAAGTATGAAGATACTCCTGTGTATAATGAGGAAATCTTGTCAGTGAATGGTAAGTTCTCTTTGGATTAATTATATATATAACAATATAAATATGAGTTAAGCCAAGAAATAAGAATTGACATAATTATTCTGTTCAAATTAGAATTGATCTACAGAACTTTGTTCCATAGTTTTATGTACATTCAACAATTTTTGACAAAAGTTTCTCACCCAGCCCACTGTTTGAGATTCTAATCATAATCAGCAATTAACATATAGATGATACATTGATATATTAAATATAAAGACATATGATTTGTCTCTGCTATTATACTCCTACCACTTGATGCTTAGGGTTCATTTGGACAAGTCTTCTTTTACCCATAATTCCAAATGCTTCTGCTCGGACAGACAAACCGATGAATTAATCGAATAAATTGAAAGTTTGAATGATTTTATTTAGTGTCATTTCGCATCGCGTTAGTAGGTGCATGTAAACTAACTCACACTTATTTAATGGATTAGGAATCAAATAAAATAAAGAAGCAAAAATAATAATGTAGTCTGTAAATTTGTATCTTTTTCCAACAAACTGAGAAGCACAGATATGTCAAATTGTCAACAAAACAATCACAAATATTAGATAAGTTGTGTGTGAATTTAATGTAGGGTCAGAAAACTGAATATTCAATGAATCATGATGAATCACAATCAGTCCCTGCCTAGAATAAATTGATAACAAACTCATAATATGATAGAGCATTTACACTCTCAACAATAATGACTGGTAGTACTGGACTCAACGTTAAACATATAATCTCAAGTAAATATCAAAGAAATTATCACTAACAAATTGCCAAATGCTTTATAACTGGATACACGGGTGATGAACAAAAATGTCACGTGACAACAATGTGGTTTTTTGTCTAAAGCTATGACATTTTAACACTAGATACGTGTGTTTGCATTCCGGGACACTATTTGTTTTGAAGTGTTTTTGGAAACTATGCAAACATGAATGGTGACCAATACACCGATCGAAAGACAAAACAATGCATTCTTTTTTGCGCTATGTCTCTTTAACGAACTCTCGCGTATAACAAAAATATCGATAAGAAACTTACCTGGGATGACGATCAATCGAGCCAAAATACTACTTGCGTTTGCATGTGTGGTCACGTGTCCTTTTTTGTTCATCACCCGTGGGATAATAGATATTACAACTTCAACTAATATAAAGATACACTTGTATTCAAAATCAATACATTCACTTGTATAACAAACATACATTTTGAGTGATAAACCTTTAACCACTTACCACATAATGCGTTTATGGAAAATATGTTTTACTGATAACAAGGTTGTAACCATGAATTTAAAAGCTGAAGACGCTAAAATATAAAACGATTGGTGAGTGCTAAAATATTTCATAAGATTATCATTCTTCCTCATTGTTTTCATAAATCTAGTTAATCATCAATATGATTCAATATTCGTATTCAGGAATATAAACATATATAAGCGTACGACGCATATGTGTTTTTTTTCTAATACGTTAAATGGATTTTCTTCGTTTAACAAGGCAAAATATATTTGAGCGGGGAGAGAAAATAAAGGAAACTTCAGCGCATTTAACACGGATTCGGATCTTGAGTATACTGTAAAATGTTTTTGATGTATCGATACCGGAAAAAAGTCGACGCCGCTCGTTGACTTTAAGCCCGCGACGACGATTTATCGACTATCGCCGATAATCGGCCAACCACTATTGAATACGCATAATGCCATAATTAATTATAATAACACATTAAATACCAAGTAAACAGATAAACACAAAGTCATCATAAAAGTCAAATAAGTAAGTAAGTATAAAAAAAAGTTGGATTATTTCAAGTTTGGCTTGCCACAAAAAGAGTTTCTGCAATTGCTATAAAGTAAGATGAATTACTTAATATCGACAGAGTTAAAAAAAAGTTGCCAACATAAAATCAGTAAACGAGTCACTTCAAATGGCGATGAAGTGATCTATGTCGTTGACATAATTTTAATTAAATTAAATTATTATTACCTGCCTAATACTGCCAAGGATTCTTAATTGTCATTTTTTTTATTAATTTCATTAAGTCTAAGATTGTGACAGATTAGTGGAAAATGATTTGTATGTAGTTTAACGCACGATCTATTTCTAAGGAAATAAATTTGTCGTTAGATCATGCGAAAGATAGTCAAAGCTAATCAATAACATTTCAGATCATTTTATAATAAGAAGCAATGTGTTTCAATTGAATGAAGGTTCTCAGAGAAGCGTTCCGATTAAAAGGATTGCAATTCTACTTGTAGATATTGTTTTGTAATAATCACAGCATGAATTAGAAAAAACAAAAACAAACAAAATATATATTTTTTTTTTAAAAATATGACGAAATTTATGTTTTATGCGATATCTATAATATGCATGAACATTTGCTATGGGAGCGAGGCTAACACAACGTTGCGGTTGCTCGGATTGCTGCCAATGAGTGGTCAAGGATGGATCGGGGGCGAGGCGGTGCTACTTCCGGTCAAAATGGCGCTCCATGACATCAACAATGATCCTCGCATCTTGCCTGGATACAACCTGACGTACAATTACATAGACACAATGGTGAGTGTATCACATAATGAAATTCAAGCAATTCTTTAGGATAGGAAGGCTTGCTTATTTTGTACAACTCGTACACATTTTTTTATTGTTATTGTACTAGTCGTGTAGTTTTAATATCTCAGGGAATGACGGTAGCAATGTTAATACCTAGCTATAGATATATTTTATGTGCTTAATTTTATGTTCCCCTTTATGATAATTATACTGGCAGTAAAAAATAAAAGCAAATATACTCCTATTTCGTACATGCCCTTATCTGGGTGATCGACAATAACTACATTACGAAATGGAAAATAGTATTTTTAAGACAATCATACCTAACTAACAATTACTGCTTGTGAAGGACAAACAATTAATTTATAAATAGCCTCAATATTTCATATAAGCAAATATCGAACTTAGACTTTTAACATCGCTCAAAGCAAATTAAACAAAATATATAAATGTTTCCAATACAATACTTCCTATTTTTTTGCGAATTTCTTAGATCGGATGAATATACAAATATATACTTCCTATCAAAGTCTATACATAACTACGTTTACGTTTGCAAAAATGCTAAAGCAGTTTGGGATATTATCTGCGATCTGATTGTCTCTCTGAAATTGTTAATTGTCTTCCACTCAAATGCAAGAGGTTCTTGCGTTGTTGTACAAAAAAGGAGGACCCTAAAATCATGAAAATAGGCGACCTATATTTATTTTTAATATCCATTATCTATTAGCAGTATTGTTAAAGCAGTACGTCTGCAATCAGTTTTACCGATTCTTATACATCTCAATCAAAAAAGTAATATATTTAAGTGTATATATATTTAACATTAGATTAACTGGTGACGCTGTCGATAATACTGGTATTTTCAGCAAAGAAATTACAATTTAAGGATTTCTAAAATCTTTTGATACAGTGGAATGGAAAAATATTTTAATAGTTGCGCTTCATAGATTTCTTTTGTTGGTGTTGTTTTTTTGTTCAAAATGTGTGAAGACCCTTCATTCTAATATAACATCCGAAATCGCAAATATTGGATTGATCTCTGGATCTTTTTTCGTGGTATTCGGCACGGTTGTCCTCTTTCTGTTTTACTTTTCGTTTAAGTTGATGACAAGCGCTACTAAAAGTGTGATGCGCAGGTTTAAAATAATTATGGTTTTAAACTTGATAAAACAAAAATACATGGCATTTGGATAGGGTCAAAACTCATCATATTTATATTTATTTTTATGACATAATTTATTTGCGCAAGCAGATTTAAACCGATGAATAGTATGTACCATTCATATTACGGTTTGATAAAATTACAGCTCATTTGAAAAATGAAAGTATTTCTATATAGTCTTTTGTTCTATTAATTACGTGACTTATATAATTGTTTAAGCAACGTGTACAAAATCTACTAAGCACAATTTTAAACTATTGTTGTTGACAGCTCTTTGTATGTGTTGTGGGTAATATTTGTGTATGCTCTGTATCCAAAAAGAAAAGTCATAAATTGACAATTACAAAAAGAAAAGAAAGGGTTCTAGAATTCATAGGAGATGTCAAGCTATCATATTCATACATGTTTCCATGTCGTCACCAGTATCATAACTCACAAACTCTGGTAAAAAAAAATGATCATTGTCTCGATTTCCAGATAGCAGATCGTTACGATCTTTTAACGAAAAACCTCTAATGTTCCATAATTTCATATTTGTTCCCAATATAAATACACATTGTAATGTAAATTTACGAGTTGTATTTACCTCCAAAACAGATTAATTTAATCCACATTTGTATTGTTTAGCATGGTTGTTTTTTCACCCAGAAATGATTACAAAGCATTCCGAAGCTGAAACATCACCTCCAAATACATCCGTTGTCTCAATAGCGGAAAGAATTTTATGGTTTCCAAAGCTGAAACATCACTTTCGCATTACTCAGTTGACTTAACAGAGAGTTGATTTTTAATTAAATTGTTCGGTTACAAAAATTGAAGAGGGAGATAGCATTTACGTAAAAAATCTGTAGCCTACGCAATACATGCTCAAAAAGGCGTTGCAAAGACTGTTTTGCTTAGTCCCCACCCCGTCCTGTAAAAGAAAGAAAAACATAGCTGAGGAACTGGATCTGCAAAAACCTTCAAAATGCATTGGTTCTTTACATCTTGGAAATGATCGACTGAAAAGCAAAGTTGATTTATGCAATACAAACATGGTTGAATTAAGGCTAACAGTCGCTCATGATGGCTAACGTTAACAAACTGTTTGTTTTGTATCCCTATTGATATACAGTGCATTCACTGCAAAGGGGAACCAAATGGCAAACGTTTGCCGCAAACATCATTACTGAACGAAAGGCTATTTTTAATACCAATTTTACGACATCTATTTTTATCTCTGTAATTTAGTCTCTCGTCATCTTCGTTTAATTCCATGACCAAGTAATCAGTACCATCCAGCAAAATGTCAGCTAATAATCGATTTCAATGGTTGATATCCGGAATTCAATCTTGATTGGATTCTCGAAGGCAGACATGAACATGTGCTCGTAGACCTTCACAAATAAACAACATTTTGTGAATCGATATCTCCACTTTACTTGATTAGAACCAGGCGTGAATGATTACTTTATATATATATATTGATATAATATGTCGTTGTTATCTGTGTGACACTATAGTTAGGACAAAGCTTTAAAATGATTTTTTTAAAGATATTGCTTATATATTTTTTGTATATCATATAGACTGCCTGCCTGTAATTTCAAATGTGATTAGAATAAAAGAAGAAGAGCTTTGTTGGTTTCAATCATGCAGATATTGTGCAATGATAGTGACATGTTGTCTTGTGTTCTTTTGCTCATTGAAATAAGTTTAACCAAAGTGGACACAGCCGTTTGACAGGTAAAACAAATATATTTGTGGAAAAACGTATGCTTAGAAAAAGCCAACTTAGGGGATGAATTTAGAGGTAAATGAGTCAATCAGTTCATAGTATGAGGTGATCTGAGGAGCGAGATGAATTTTGAAAATCAAAATTGAAAATTGAAAATCTGACCAATAAAAAAGATTTAACGGATAGTCATTTTGTTTCATTTAAGGTGTTTGTTTATGGTACGCGAGTTGATTCGTTAATCATACGTTTAAGTCTGGATAACTTGATGTGGTATTTGAGGGAAACTGGAACGTCATGCGTTTAGGTTCTAAACGAGTTCAAAAAAGTTATTATGCTTGGTTGTGATTTAGCGTAGTTATTGCCCCTGGAACAAGGTACTCACGATATCTATACGGGCTATTTACCTACCTGTCTGTATTATATACTGATAATGTATTGAAACTATCCTTTTTGTGATAAGGCACAGTTTTTGTTGCAGTTCCACATTGGTTATTTAAAAACCCGTACGTTTGTGCCTTTATTGTAATTGATTATGAGGATGACTTTTGCCATTTGGCCATGGCTGTGAGACATTTAACACGCACATAATCCCTGTGGTCAGACAAAGCGAGACATGGTTTCCGATGTTGTCTTCCCATCAAACGATTAATGTATTAAAAAACTTTTATCATGCAATATTGAAAAAAACGTATTGATGTTATCCTGTCTATAATAATATAAATACGTCAACTTGTTTAGAAGTTTTGAAAAAAGTCTTCAAACATCATGACGAAACGTCGTTTATCTAAGTATAAAGCATTAATTTCAATACTTTAGTGCACAGAGGGCGTAGCCGTGTATCGGATGTTCCGGGAGCTACAAGCGGGTCTGCCATATCACATGGTGCTCGGTGACGGCTGCTCAACATGCTCCGCGGCCACCGCACAAGTTTCATATCTCTGGAACCTTACTCAGGTGAGTCCATATATTACAAATTATCTATTGAATCTTACTCAGCTTAAACCATGTATTGCTAAACCCTTCTAGAATCCTTCTCAAGTAGTCCCAAATATAACTAATTCACTGGAATCTTATTAGATAAGCCCATGTATTACTAATTTAATTATTTGTTGGAACTTACTCAGCTTAGGCCATAAAGGAAGGTGATATATTACAAGTTCCTTCAGGAACCTTACTCAGTTTAGGCCATATATTGCTAATCCCTTTTTGAATCCTACTTAAGGAAGGTAATATATAACAATTCCTTCTTGAACCTTACTCAGTTTGGCCATGTATAACTTATTCCTTCTGGAACCACTCTCTGGAGAAGCCCTATATAACTAAATCCTTCAGGAATCTTACTCAGGTTAGGCCATACGTTGCTAATTCCTTCTAGAACCTTACTGAGATTAGGCCATATATTACTTGTACATTTATTTTGACTGTTGACTCAGCATTCCGCCATAAACAATTCCTATTCAACACTCAACTCTTATGGTTATATTGGTTGCAGCTTAACGGCAGTGCAAGTGCACTTAAACTGAGAGGACATCTTATCGAAGAGCGTAGGGCCAAACCTTGTACGATCAAGAATTTTACTTGAATACTGCTTTTAGATCTCTTGGGTTTGCAAAACAGGCTCTATTTTGAACTTTTGATTATGTTCTGTCATAGTAACAAACATTTTGATCACATTTCACACTTATTCATTATTTATAACCCTATGAATCGTGAGAGATTCTCCTTAACAAAAAATATATTAGATACAAGGCCGCGAGCGTTCCTTTGTCCAAGAATTTCATGTGACTTGGAGATATCTACATTGGTTATAAACATTTATATCAGAGTTATATGTCGATTGCTTAATGACATCGTCTAAATTTGATATTGACATCATGTGTTTTCATGTTTATTTTGCAACATTTTATTACATGTATTTACAAGTTCACACTCACAAAAGTAAATGAAACATAGTTCTATACAAAACCTTTTTTTAATAGTTTCTACATACTAGTGACCACATAGGTTATCCTTACCGAGGAAAACAACTATATGATAGGCTCTGAATTTTGAAAGTCGTTATTTTTCAAACAAATTCTTCCTGAAATGAAATAAATGATATGAATGTATGTTTACAAAACAAAATTATACAACGAAATACTTTCAGAAGCGATTTATAGGTTATACATTGCAATATATTTGTATACAAGTTTTATCTTACAGTGTACTTGAATTAACTTATTAGTCTGGTTTAAGGGTATCCGTGATTCGGGAGGGGTATATTGCATTATGCTGGAGGCGCTAAATATTTGGATGTGCTCGAAACTCAGTGGGAGTTGGTAGGACCCACTAAACAGCGTTCACATCTATGAATATATCAACTTATAACAATCTTCTCTTTGCCATAATATCCATTATCTGGCGAAAGGTTCTACTACTTTCTTATCAATTTGAAAAATAAGTGTTACGTAATGCAAAATACTCCTTTGTGTTGAACGCTCGTGAATTGTAAATATGTGTAAACATCCTTCATTATATTTATTCATAGAATAGAATTTAAAAAAAAAATAAACGAAATATAATTTCAGGAATTTTAATATTATCAATCCTTAAATTAGGATAGAAAAATCAAAATAAACCCGTTTGATCATTTGTCAAGTTTTTTTCTCTGCTCATTTTCGTTAGAAGTCAGTCTCCTTTTTAACTACACGTTTGTTTCAACTATATACTTTTTACCCGCGTCATAAAAATCCTTCCTAAATGCATTTCGTGATGTTTGGACTTTCAGTCATTTGATTATATTCTGCGTTACTAACAAGGCAGTATGATTAGGTTACAAATAATGGAGTATGATTGGGTTTCTGTATGCTACCCTCATCCGTAATAATTACTCCGTAAAAGGGTGGGCATATGGAGGTGAAGGCCACTTTCGTACATGATGGATCGACATAGTACTTAGTCGTATCATCAACCAAAGGACTGGATATGGCGACAGGAGCTATACTTACAACGTCGACAAAAGATTTAAAATTACCGGTGATGAGGGAGTTGACAACGGCGACGGGGAATGACGACAAATGGCGGGCGAGTAACCGCCGGTTTGCTTGAAGCGCCTATGGTGTTTAATTACAAAATTCAATAACAATGGCGACGACTGGAAAAAGAGCGATAGAGCGACTTTGACATGGACAACATTATACCAGACAGCATAAAACAGATATTCACTTTCCTCGTCTACTATGGGTCATAAGGCTCTCAGCCTTTGGCAGAGTTTCATTTTTAATTAATAATAATATGTAATCACACGCAAGCAGTTATTAAAGAAAACAATGACAGCAAAAAAAAGCATTTCTAAATTACACAAAAACCTACTTTTTAAATGAAAAAAATGATAAAATCCTCAAGTGCCCTATACCCATTCCGATCGTTCGAGTTATATTCGCAATACTCATATACGTGTTCACAGAACGTCTTTCAGCCCATTCTCTCTTTGATCCAGATTATAGTGCTCGTTATTATAAGTATCTTCCATGGCCGAGAATGTAAGAAAGGTTCATTCCGACCCGAGCGTAGGGTGTTTTGCGGAAACGAGGTTTACCGAGTTTCCGCAAGACACCATGCGCGAGGGTCGGGATGAACCTATCTTTCACGAGCGGCTATGGTAGATGCTTTTTCTCCTACCTCAGTTAAACAAAACTAAGTAAAAATATATTTTTTGCTGAAACTCTTTTGTGCTTAGTGAAAATAATTGCGTATGGATATGCGATAATTCGTGGTTGTCATGGATATGCGCGCAGTGATTTCGATTATGTGAATAGTCAAACCGGTCTTCAAATAGTTCTTAGGAGAGTGACGCATTATTTCTTGAAAGGTGCGTGGAAACTAATTTATGGAAACATTTGAAGGGAGAAATAATTATTTAGCGTTCTAAATATTGCCACAAGACAAGGTTTCCATGATGCTACAGACGACAGTCTTAAACAAGGGGGGTAATTACAATGTGATGACCATAAAAAAGGAGTTCCATACCGGCATTTTATCTTCGCCCGTGGGCAAGATAAGAATTTCTAGCATGGTTAAATTATTGGATCTACTTATCTGAGGTGGGAGAAAATGTCCTCTGTAATGTCAACACATGGCAACTGGTTTCTGTGAATTTAAATGTTTTTAAATTTGAATTAAAGAAGCGTATATCCGCAGTGTTGTCGAACTAAATTTTTATTTTAACATTAAAATGTTATATTACATTTACTTGAAAGTCATAATAAGATATTACTTATTTACTCTTTTGTATTTTGTTCGTCAGTTATATGTCATCCAAATTAAGTTCTTTCACTCACTTCTATGATATTCTTGCACCACACAAGGAAACATATGAACTAAAGCATTTAATGACTTTATGAGTGCATTTCAGGTAAGGTATGTCGAACATATTTTTTCATCAATAATTCAGTGTTATCTACTGGGCAAATGACTCTGGTTAAGGCACAATGCCAAAGCCGAACAAACACTAAACGAGAGATGCAGAGAGTACAAAACACGGACATACGACAAAAAAACGTAAACATATTAGCAAATGTTGGGGTTACCGCCCTAGAAGGGTCAGTGAAACAGAAGTTGACTAGGAGGTTATAACCCTTAATTTTAATAACAACAAGCTTTCAAACATTTCTATTTCAGTTATCATACGGCTCCTCTTCGCCCATCCTTTCAGACCGTAAAAGATTCCCAAAGTTCTTTCGGATAGTGACTCCGGAGCAGAAGGTGAACGAGGCAAGGATCCAACTGATGCGGAAATTTGACTGGAACAAGGTCGCCACAATCCATCAAGCACTCGAATTTTTCTCCGTGGTTTGTACAGTCGATCTTACATATGAAATACATTGTGGTGATGGTTTCACTCGCAATATTTGTTTACACTTTATATATCAATTCTGGAAACTTTATCTTAGGTCATGAAGACATTGTCAAATAAGAATGAAGGAAGGCAAAACGTATTCGCTTCGTTTTAAGCATTCTAAAACTACTCACCTTTTTATAAATACTTTGTGGTACAAAAGGATTGTTCTTCGATTCATTGAATTTAAAATCAAAAACTATATAGTTTATCATATCAAAGGAACTCGTTCATGTTTAGTCAGCACCTAATATGAGTTTACACGGTAATGCATCTGAACTCCCTTATAGTATATATTTTACACTCTGATACCCAATATAAAAAAAAAACCTGGTTTGGGGGTTGGAGCAAACCCACGCTTGTACAGTCACGGCAAAATTAGAAAACTGATACTATGTTCATTCGTCCTAAAGGACTCATAAATATGCCGACGGATATTTTAACCTTTATTGAACACATTGGTAGCATCAGGTGATGATGTCAATGCGCTACAGTCTTTTGCTGAATCGCGTTACAATGCCGCTTTGCAAATTCGTGCACTTCAGGCATTTTGAACATTACATTAGCACTATTGCCTAATGATGCGGTAATAGTCAGTTTCTTTGCTGTTTCGAGGGCCGTAACCATCATATAATTAAACTGTCTTAATACTTACGATCATGCTTCCGCCAACTGGATTGCCGTCTGGAGTCTGATTTAGAAATAATTTAGAAAGTTTCTGACGGCAAACCCCAAATTTGCATGAAGTCTTTTATTGGTTTTATTAATTGGGTTGCTAAGCGGTTCGCGCATGAACGCTGGCTATAATCGAGACTTCGTTAACAATCCGCCAGTCTTATCCCGAATCAATAGGTTAGTTAATCAAAAATAAAGTAATACTACTAAATACTTATTAAAATAACCTTTTGTTGAACATTATGATTATATAATACAAATTAGATGTTAAAAAATCAATTTAAGCTCAAGTCGAATGTAAACACATAAGACAGATTGCAAATACTAATACTAATACTAATACTAAAAATAATAATAATAATAATAATAATAATAATAATAATAATAATAATAATAATAATAATAATAATAATAACTTTATTTCATAAGTGTTTTTGTTTAATAACGAAATTGGTTTACATCATAAACAAGTATTTATAATCCTTTATATTTCCGAGTGTTTTCCTCCGCGCAGCGAACATGCATTATCTTCAAACCAGGAAAAAAGAATCAACTGTGCGTTAATAATGCTTGGTGGTAAGCCTTTGCCTGGACGGCATTTTCCTTAAACAGATCTCGTCTTTAATATCAATTAGTACGGTCTTCCTTTTCTTTTGAATAGGTCACGGACGACTTTGTTCGGAGAGCTTCGGATCTGAATGTCACTATAATTACCCAGGAGATTTTTGTCCACGATCCCATGTCAAGGGTCAAGAACCTGAAGGTCAGTAATAACGAGTAGTCATTCGACTTTCTCGGTTCCATTTAACAGTTCTTGGGTAGAGAATCTTAAGGTCAATAACAACTAGTTATCATTATATTTTTCTTGGCTCTTGAGTAGATAACTTAAAGGTCAGTAACAACTAGTTATCATTGTACTTCATCGGTTAAGATTACAGTTAAGGGCGCAAAACTGTAATATCAGTAGTAAGTAGTAGTCCATGCATTTTCCCGACTACGCTTAACACGTCTGGGCACAGAACCTTACAGTACGTTTTATATTGAGTAATCTGGTACATTTTCGGCTTCGTTTGACAAGTCTAACGTGCATAACCGTTAGGTCAGTTGCAACTAGAAATAATAATTTCACACTCGCGGTTTCGTTACACAGGTCTATATAACAGAACCTCAAGGTCAGTAAAAACTAGTAACATATAGTTTTAATTATATATTATCGACAACGCTTAACATGTCTACGGTTCATAGTACGATGGTCAGTTACAACTAGTTATAGTTGTGTCTTTTCTGATATCTTAATCAAACCTAGGGTACAGAACCTTTAGTTCCGTTAAAAGTAGAACATTTTAATTTTTCATTTACGTCTATAGATTATCAAAGATTGCGCATTTGACTCAACCCTAACCCTTAACCTAACCATAACTTTAGTTATGATCATACAATGATCTCCTGTTGTCTTGTGTCCTTTTTTCCAGTTTTTTTAATGTAAAATTTCCGGGTTATAGATTGGCGTCCCGGTATCTTTCACAGTTGACATTGAAGATTTATTTCGTGTTATAAAAACAACAGTTTTTTATCTGATCTTCAGGAAATCAGTCAGAATACTAGGTAACATGATATTTTACTTTTTTAAGCATAATAATGGAAGTATGAGTCATCTTGGATCAACGACTGGCCCAGACCAGTGTAAGTGTGTGTCTGCAGCATTTAATTTTAATTTTACCATTATAAACATGCATCTTGCAAAATTGCTTTTATAAAGATAAAAAATTCGGCCTAATGCGGTCTGTATTGACCCTTTGTACTTTTGTATTACGGGTAGAGGGTATATCCATAGTTGAGGGACTCTCGTATTCATTTAATGTTGGCTAATATTATTGTCCTGTTTGAGGAAGCTTTTGATGTTACCATTCACAATGTTTGATGGATAAAACTAGTGCAGTCTTGTATTTGTTCTAAAAATATTACTAAAATGAAGTCAATTAACAGAAATGATAAGACTGGTATCACAGAGACTACTTTGATACTATAATAGTTGTTAAACAAGGGTCAACTCTTTTTCCACTGTTATAATTAACATTAAAGATGCAATAAATCTTACTAATCTGACTGAGTCAGATTTAACTTGTTATCATTTGTATGCTGATGTTTGCTGATTATATATTTTCCATAAAAACAGGTAACTTTACAAACTCAATGAGAATGTGTGTATTGGTATTCGTGCAAATTTGGTCTGTAAATAATGTGCAAAAATTTGAAAAGACAGAAAACTATTTATAACCTCGGATGGCTTAAAAAATAGAAAAATATAAAGGATTGCTTCGTATGAGTTATTTTTCCTTGAACTGTAAATACGCCTTATAAGCGGTCAAAATATTAGGTGAACAACCTTTTAATAACCAAGAAGTCTTTCGATTTCAAAGATTTGATTTAACTCTGCAGACCTCTAACGTTGCAACGTGGACGTACATGGTGTGTTAACCGTAACATTATTCAATCGGAACACCTCGTTCATTTTTCATCGAACGAACCTCGGATGCATGCCGTTACATTAGTAGAAGTAGTTCGTAAAATTAATAGTAAATCTATTGATTAATTATAGCGTTTTAAGGTGTTATTTGAATCATTGATTTCAAATTAATTGCCAGTGAAGTGTCTAATTGCATAGATAATTATTTTTCCTTAGAGTATTAGAGTAAAATTCCCTAGGCTTTACTGATAAATTGAAATGACTACGCGATTATATGCAGCATAGTTACGTGTAAAGAAGTCTGATATTGTAAACCATCCATTTACATCCAAGGTTGTTTTCGATGAAAAATGGCGGTAGTTCTCCGATATATCATTGTCATGCGAGGAGCGAGTACTAAATTAATGGGTGTAAAAAGGCTGACTGCGCTAAGTCCTTGTTAACCAAATATATATAGAAGTAAATAGCACTCGTCATGATCACGCTTGCTATGTTTTATTGGTGATTTCTATCAATAATTTTGGTCTTGGATTTTGTTCAATATTTTTTATACCTCATAATAAAACAAACTACTGTTAACGCAGAAAATAAAAATATCAGTATGTAAAACATGGTATGAGTTTTTATCTAATAAAAAAAATGATGGTTATCGTTTGTTTGAAACTGATTTGTATTAGAAACTCACATCATCGATGTTTAAATATATATAATAATGCTATAATTTATGTCGCAGAAATAATATTTGTATAAGATATGCGTGGCTGACACTGGTGAAAAAACAATACTTCATGTGTGGTGCAAATCAGTGAGAGCATTAGAGCATTATAAAATATGAAAATCAGATAGGATAAATTAAATAGTTTAGCTGCTTTAAGAAAGACCTTTCTGCTAAAAAGTAAATAGATTCGTTCTGCTAAATTTTAACTTGGCTTAATTAAATTGTTTTCCAAAAAACATGTTTGTTAGGATTTTCATATTACTTTTTATGAATGGATATAATTCAATTCTTACATACTTTCATACTTATGACATGAACATACCTGTGGTATAATTGTTTGCAGTTATTAATAGTTGATATATGTCTAGAATAATAATAATAATCATGCATGCACATGTCCAATGGTAGGCTATGCCGATTGCCCATAAACTCTAAACCAAAACCATAGTTGTTTCTAAAGCATGTATAACAATACACTTTTCATTGCATACTGCTGTTTTGTATGCATGCATTACTATAATATTATTCTTAATATCTATCTTCTTTATATTGTCAGGAGCATGATGCGAGGATCATCATGACAGCGATGTATGAGGACAGAGCGAGAGCAGTGCAGTGTGCAGTAAGAATAATATACAAATGTGTCGTAAATAACACTTCTTAAAAACGTTCTTACCATTTCTACAAAGAAAATTGTTCAGTTGTAACATTCCGACGTCCGTATACAGGTTTAAAACCATTGTATCGTCAATATTGCATCACTACTTTATCAGGGTTCCATCATTGCATCATCAAGGTTCCATCATTGCCTTATCAAGGTTCCATAATTGCATCATCAGGCTTGCATCATTGTATCATTAAGGTTGCATCATATCATCATTAAGGTTGATTCATTTTCAAGGTTGTTTCACTGCATCATCATGATTTCATCATTGCATCACCAAGTTCCATCATATCATCATTAAGGTTTTTTTTTTCATTTTCAAGATTGCATCACTGCATCATCATGATTTCATCCTTGCATCATCAATGTTACATCATTGCATCATCACATTCAGGTTGCATCATTGCATCATCAAGATTGCACCAAGCATCATCAAGGTCGCATCATTGCATCATCAAGGGTGCATCAATTTGTCACAGGGTGAGAAAAATGTGCAGCCAGACCGGGGCGCGAACCCGGTCAAATGCAGTAACATTCTAAAATAGCATGACCACTTTTTCATCAGTGTGTATTTGAAACCTCTTCCAATATTTCTTTTAAAAACAATACTTTTAATTGTTCTTCCATCTTAACGATATCAAAGACGATACAGTTATAACTAGGATGCATTTAAACTGTTAAGAAAATAATTAATGTTTGTCAGGATATTTCAGTACGTGAATTAATGTGCTGTTAATGGAGTTTTGTGCTGTTGTTCCATGTTTCTTGTTGGTGACTTTTTGTTTTGGTGTTCTATGTCATTGGCGTTTACCCTGTACCTTACTTTTTATGTATTTAGTTTCAAACGCGGTGAAGTACAGACACCTATCGAGACAAACATGTTTTGTAGCATTTCCCTTTTTCCTTTTTTACAGCAAAAAAACTACTAAAATATCAGCAAATATTTTCATCACAGCATGATTTTGGAAGTTTATTGCATTAATGGCAGTATTAGTTTGTATTTTCCACAAATATTTTATTCCATATCTATTTAATAATTCTGAAAGAAATACTCAGCCGAAAACACAAGGGTAATAATCATCCTTACTTAACTCTTATAATTCCTCAAATATCTGATTAATCTCAAAGTTTCAACTGATTTTTTGACTAGCACATTCAACGTCACTGTCAACGTTAGATCCAATAAATTAATTGTTTGCCTATCAAAGGCTTACAAGGTGGGGTTGTACGGCGCCAAGATCGTGTGGGTGTTCGCGGGCTGGTTCTCCAGAACTTTCTGGCTGGTGAAACAGGATGACATTGACTGTACTCCGGAGCAGATGGCCTTGGTTGCAGAGGGTGCCTTCTTTACTTCAGCCGTGCATTTTAACCCCATAGAAGAGAGGGGTATTCACGGAATGACGGGTATATTTATGTTGTTTCTTTATGCAATATATATATGTAAATTATGCGCTCATGTTTGTGTCTGTAAATGAGACTGATGTCAGTATGTAATAAGTAAACAATGTGTATTTAACCTCAAGGTCGTTTTCGATAAAATCAATATTTATAAAAGAAGATAAGCAGAATTACATGTATACACATACACGTGTATTGCTTCCAAATACCTCGTAAAAATTGGTTCAACAATATCTGATGACAATTGTTTTCTAATTGGTTCAGTGATTTCCGATGACACTTGGGTTTTTTAATTGGTTCAGTCATTCTGAAAAAAAAAACATTGTTTTTTCTAATAAGTTTGGTATTTTTTATACTAGTAACACTTGCTTTTTAATTTGTTCACTAATTTCAGATCACACTTGTCTTCTATCTGGTTGTAAGAGCAACAAATGTTCGCTTGCTCCGGCTGTTTTCTCATTGACTGGCTCCTATAACACTAACACTGCTTATTTTAAAATTACGTGTAATGGTTTGGAAAAGTGTGAGGTGGGCTTGGTAGGAAAGAGTGCCTTCTTAACGTCAGTCGTAAATTATAACCCCATAGACTGGCGTTGATTAGGCTTATATTTTAATAGTTCAAGAATGTGTATTGGTTCGGACAAATGCAAAGTTGAGAGCTCTCAACTAATATAGCTCAACACGACCCTTCAGAGAGTTTCAGAATCACTGACCTTTTGTACATTTCGTTTGTTTTGTAGCTTTTATGCATTAGTCTTGTACTGTTTAAAGGGACTTTGTAAACCTGTTGGCTACTTGAATGGTTAATGTAATTCACGTTGTGGTAATAGCTGAATTTACATCAATAGTGTCACGTCAAAACTATGCCAACGATTTTCAGGCCACACAAAATCTTCATTTACTCAATTAAAATGAATAAGACCTTACACTATCATAAATGACGCAACGCCATTGGTCCAGGACTGGTCACGCGGTGACCCTATATTTTTCCATATTGGGTCACCAAATTTATATCGTATCATAATGGCGTCTATTTTCCGATTCCGATGAATATTCTGATGAATAAAAGAAACATTGAAACATGTAAACAGGTTATCGACGTGATATATACCTTACGGGGTCACCTACTTACCCCGCAAATTATCCTTAATAAGCCCTTTTATATACCCCTTTGCCGCTCTTTTTATGCCCCTCACACATCGTCGAGGAGGTAGGCTTTCGTTCATTCGCCGACATGTGGATAAATAGTTCCATTTGTTTTAAATTAATTATATGATAGTGTTTTACTGCAAACAGCTTATAAACATTCATCAAGATCTTTTCATAAACGCATTTACGTCCAAAATAATAACATACAATGCACGACAGAATGAGGATTAACATTGTATTAAAAAAAAAAATTCCAGTTTTGGGTTTGTTTCATTGAACATGTTGTCAAGATATATGGGTGTTCAATCATCTTTTATATCAATAATCAGCCTGATTCGCTTGTAGACGGGTCATTTTCCAGATTAATAGTGAAGAACACGATTTTCTGACAGTTAAACGTGTATTTTTAGCAAATTAGTGTTTGCTTTTACCGGGAAGTCGTATCAAAGTAAGGCGATTTAAAAATATATTCGATAGATGATATAACGTCCGCTATGCCTAACTAGTAAATACTACATAATCTTCACCATTCATAGGTTCCTGCAGGTGCTATTTTACTACCAGCCAAACAAATGCGACAACTTTCCATTGATCAATTACAGTGTGTGTATACCACGTGATAAATTACGTCATATATGCTACGTCGGAAGGCAACATTTTTAAAACCTGCTTTATATCGTTAACAGAACAAAGGGAATCAAGGTACAACGTAAGAATCAAACAAATAGTAATTTTGTCAAAATTATTGTGTAACTTAAATCTATTACTTATAGAAACTTACCACTTGTATTGCGAAAATATTGAGCTTTAAACCATAAAATACTTATTGAAAGACGTCTCTTTTTTAATGTTCGAAATACTTATTCAATTGGTGATGGATTTGAATATTTGCTTGAAAGCCACTTTTTAAGGGATCTTATCACATTTCTTTGTAAATCAACCAAGTTCTTACAATTTGGAACACTTCATGAACCGTAATAATGAAGCAAAACAGTTGAAACTCTAGTATAGGATATATTGTAAATGCGACCTGTGTCCATTTACTAATAGGTAAAACAGGTAGTTTAGTTTACGGCTCTTCAAATTTCATTATCATACAACAGGCCTGAATTATTTTCATGAACATGTATATAATATGATTGTGATGTCCCATGATGTTAAACAATTATGTAGATAAATGTGATAGTCACCTTCAAAAAACAAATATTTACAGTTTCAGAATTCTTGGACCGCTACTACAAAGACCCAGATTATAACCCAGACCTTGAAATATACAAAGTTGCCTTCGGCCAGTCGTACGACCACATCTGGATTGCGGCCTTAGCACTGCACTGCACCGACACTGAACTAAGACGTAGAGGTAATAGAGCAATGTTTGTGCCCAGGTTGAAGGACGGAATTACCAACCAGGACACGACACACATGGACATTGCATTAAGTAGACCAATGTCTATAACTATATGTTTTTCTTTCGTTATACTTTGCGTTTCTTCAGTGTTATCTAAAAGCTAATATGATGTAGAATACCACCTACATTTCAGCCATCGAAAGTGTAGATAGTACCAAGGTTAATCAATAAGAATTTTAACCTTTTGCGGGTGTTAAATATACGCCTACTGCCTCTCATCCGATACACACGCTCTGCGTCAGATGTTGCGTTCACGATGCGTCAGTCAATAAGGATGTGTTCTAAGTCTGTTAGATGACTTGAAGTTAAAATCTAAATAATAAGGAATGGCTACGCTCACTCCGCCCATTCTTAATCATTTAGAGTTTACTTCATGTCTTACCATTACAAAGAACTGTTTCACAATTTATAAACTTTTTGTTTGGCTAATGTTTTAGTTAAAGGTTTCTGTTTGCAATAAATTCGCAGAGTGAGCTTGTACTTGGCTAATCCATGCATTTGACTGTAATTACATTGCACAATTGAAACAAAACATTGTGCTCAAATAAGTCTCTGTGAATAATCATTGTCATGGTGTATCATTCATATTTTTCAACAGGTTACGAGAAAACGCTCGGCGAGTTTGCATACGCCGACGGCGACATTAACGAAATCATATTCAACTGTATGGCCGACTCGTCACTCGTCGGAATATCTGGCCGCCTCTCATTCGCAGAAGGAGGCGCTGATCCTGACAAGAGTATGGTGGTACAACGCATACAAGGTACTTAGTAATTATGTTGATTTTCGCTTCAACGTGTACCGTATTAAATATAAGTATTATCCTTGTCCTAAGACATGCCTCAGTGATTCCATTAAATCAAATGACCAACTTATTTTACAGTTCATTCAAAACACTCGTATACTCATCAAAAGTTTTTAGCTAAAATTACCAAATGCCCTTTCCAAAGGAGTTTGTATCACGCCTCGGGGAAAACATTTCACATTTTGGCCGATAGACCAGTGAATGCATCTTTATTACCCATAATGAAAGGGCCCAAACGACAATGAACTAGGGACACAAACATATAAACACCACATACACAAATACAAACACCACATACACAAATACAAAAACCATAAACAGACCAGACATTCATGAAAATAACTTCTTCTTTGTATATCTTGCTGTTTGAGTTTTAGGTCATCCGATTCAATTTTAAAAAAACACGTCTGGATTCAAAATAAAAACAAATGTTTGCAGTATGCTTAATTTACGAAAATTTAATATTTTGAATAGTCACTGCAAAGAGTAAAACGCTTTATATTTATAATTATACTTGAATAACTGTTCCTACTTATAATACAATTCATCGTCGTTTGATCAATTACCTTTGTCTTAATGAAAAAATATCCTTCGACCATCTATTTCAGGAGGCCAAAGAGTGACAGTCGGCTATGTGACACGGAATACCAACACCAAGCGAAGTAACTGGTTTGACGGAGTGCTGAAATGGAAAGGCATGTCATTGTTGAACCTATCCACCACATTATTACCAGTACAATAGTCAACAAATACTAACATTTCTTTCACCAGTACAAGCAGTTTGAACTACTGACAGAACATAACATAAGCTTCAAAGATTCTCTTTTGATTGTTATGCTTTGAACATACATCAATTGACTCTCTACGTTTCACGTATTATTGCCAGAGGCATCCTTCTGTTATGCGCTCAGTCTTTGCATATCTGAAAAGTGAAAATGTTTTTATTTTAAATAATTATTGTTAAACCTAGGTATGAAAATATAATTAATGTGAAATAAAAAGATTTGTTGAAAAAGTGCGTGTCCTACTAACCCTTTTAAAACTTAGTTATAGCATTTCTACTCCCCGTATAACATGTCTGTTGGAATAATGAGCATAAAATGGATGTAGTTCATTCATTAAACAATAAACGAATTCATTCCAAGGGAATGATAGCGACCGCGGTAATAAATTCATTTAACTTCTTATAGTTACATGAGCTATAACCGACCCATATATTATCGTTGAAATTAACGTAAGGTTTTCTATTTACAAGTATGTTGATTTTGGATGCCTATTAATCCCAGATTATTTTGTGTCATTTTAAATTGTTAATGCTTTGAAAAGGTTTATGTAAATGTCATACTAAAATGTTACAAATAATTGTTATTATTAGAACGGTCAATTTACATAGAAGTACTAAGCGAGAAATTCCTGTTAAAATAATATCAATTGACTAAGGGGCATCCAAATGTAACATTATTGCTAATCGCTTGATGAGATGGCAAGTTGGTTTGTACACTGAATATCTTAAAGAGAGCATTAGGTTTGACGTCATTACCAAATTACATTTTAAATATATTTGGCCACGTAGGCCAAATATACTTCGTTTTGATTGGCTTGTTTGATGTCATTTACTACATGTTAAACAATTATATCGCCCACATGCGGATGCGTGTAACTTTTTCAGTTTAAAATCATTCTTACGTCATGGCTGTAGATAACTGTCCTTGTAATTACTCATTTGGTTTAAACAGCGCAATATTTATTTTGTAATATATATATAACAGTACATATAAAAGTATAGGAATGAGGAGAAAAGCTTATAACGAACCCCTTTACTCATTTGTATTAACAAGACGGCCCTTTAAAAAGAGTGTACACTTGTTCCTTTCAGACAACAAAATACCACATGACTCGACATACGTGACCTACCGAGAGATCACCATCCCTCCAGTAATGTACATAACCTTGTGCACCTTGGCAGCCTGTGGGATCATCCTGGCTCTCTCCTTGTTTGGGTTCAACATTGTGTTCAGGAACAACAAGTATTTTAAAACAATACACTATGTCTTGAAAATACGCAAGGATACAAATGTGTTAATTGAAACCTCAGTGGTAGGCACAATAGTCCAAAATTAAACAAAGATCCTGTTTAGATAAACACCGATAAATGCCAAACAGTCACTTCACGAGAGACCCACAGTGTAAAACACGTATTCATAAAAAAAACAGGTGTAACACTATTTCCTTTGCTCTAGAATGGACAATGAACAAGAGTTTAAGTCATAGAATTCCATGATGTCTAGTGTCAAGTACATACACACGCCAGCTAGTTTATTTCTTTACATTATGATCAACGTCAATATGTAATTTTATAAACATATGTGGGCATTTTGGTTGTATTTAAAATATGTATTTTTATGTATGGGAAAAAATCATGATATCGTTCTTTGAGATGTGTAAGTTTATAAGTACATAACCATTTTAAAGAGCAATTCCAAACAGTTTTGTAGTAAGTGAATTGTACATTTAAAAAGTGTAATATTTATTGGTATCTTCTGACGATCATGCGTGTTAAAACATGTAAAAGACCGTATATTCATAATTGTTTTAGTATCATTTTATATGATTAATTCAAGTAAATCTTACCTGTCAACCAGTAGTCGACATTTTGTTCACTCTTTTTTTCTAGAACAGTGAAGATGTCCTCCCCGAACATTAACAACGTGTTACTATTAGGATGTATGATGTGCTACTCAACTGTGTTTCTGAAACCGACAGAAACGACGCATGGATCTGTTTGCAAGGTGATGTTGTGGTCCGTTTTAGTTTGTCTGTGTGTCGGAGAAAAACAATGCAAACACATTATTCTTGCACATTACTTAAAACCAATTCAATATTTTCATTCAAACCTTGGTACATGCGATGCATGTGACCATTTTATATTTCTAGGGAGGACCATATTTCTGGAGATAATAATTTAAGCATTCGGCTTTGCCTCACGTTCAACTAAGAAACACAACGTACAAGTATTTGCGCTCTCTATGCGGCGCACTTGTATTACTTTTTAAAAATTCTGCTTGTTCTTATGATTATTGTAAATGTAAAATATGAATAGATCGTTTACATCGTTACACATATCATTTAATAATGAACAGTCCCAATCAAACCGATACCGTTCACATCGAATCTACAGAAAATACGGTTTAGCTATGTGTAGGCAATGTGGCTTTACGCAGAGTTACGGTACTTTTATTTTTATTTTTTAATGTACTTCTTGTCCAGAATACCATTAAGGGTAGTGTGAAGGGTGATTGATTCTGTTCCACTTAAAGCATTGTCAATGAAATGTCACATACCGCCTCTGAAAATATGTGATTCCAAAATGTCATTCGTATGGAATTGTTGCAATTTCTATTTAAGCTTTGTTTGCCATTTTATTTATAAACTCGCATTGCTCCGTGGTTATTTAATTCTTGTTTAAAGCAGCACTGTAGTTCTTTTTAAAGCATCCATGGATAAGTGTTATTTTAATTTTCAAATATCATTTTGATTTAACCACATGTAAAATGAAATTTTAATATATAATATTGAAATTTAATGTGTATATTTGTAAAACAATTCAAACAACTAAGTCACAATTATGCACTAATAACTATAGGGATAAACCAATTAGTAAAACAAAAAAGGTAAATGCGGTTAAAATGTACAAGGTAAAGTCAAAACGACTCATAATGAGAGACACAAACGTAGAAACTACTACACATCCACGAATGTTGGAATGGACGAGACTTTATTATAGTGTTTAATTTCTTTAACTTTGTTAATGTTTGGTACTGTAAGTTTATCCTTTTCTACTTGTTTAGGCTCGCGTCTGCCTCTTCTGTATCGGGTTTACAGTGACATTTGGTGCGTTATTCTCTAAAACATGGCGAGTCTACAGAATCTTCACCAACAAGAAACTTCTTAGAATGGTAAGAGTTTTAATCATCATCTAAATGGTATTGTATTGCAACTACTCAAAAAGCATGGACAGCTTCTTATTTTTAAAGACTCGTTATACCTTCCTTTCAATTGTTAAGAATTGACAAAATCTACTTTTAACAAGAAACACTCTGACCACTTTCGTTTCCATCTGACTCAGGTGTCAACATTATCAAACCACATTTTTATCCGCATCTATTATTCAATTTCGACTTAGTTCACTCTTACTTGCTAAATTACCCCTAAACCATGCTTATAAAAACACATTTACTCATCACTTGTTCAAAACATTTCCAGACAATTAAAGACTACCAACTTCTTGCAATAATCGGTGTCCTAGTTGCTGTGATGACCGGCGTCCTTATTGCATGGGAGGCAGTTGGGCCTCATTCAGTAGTTGTGCAGTACCTGGAAAAAGAGGTGACCGTCGTGTAATACTTTGCAATCTCTAATATTGTAATTATTGTGACATATATTGAAATTAAAACAACAGGGACATGCTCATTATAATATTTAGTTAGCACAACATATAAAAAAACTAACTAACAACATAAACAGCAAAGACATCTTCAGCATAAGCGAAGTACTGATTAATTAGCTTCATATACCCAGCGTCAAGATACAGACATGAGAACTGATTTTATTTTTGTTTCAGATACATATGGATGAAAACGACGCCGAAATTCGACCGTTTGTGCGCATGTGCAGGTCTGATAATTCGGCGTACTTCGGCTGGTCGTCTACATTATAGAGGGCGCACTTCTGTCGTTTGGAGCATTCCTTGCCTGGGAAACACGACACGTAAGGTCTTCTTTTACAATGCCTTCTCATGTTTAAAGCATGACCCAAACACTTTCTGAGAGTTGATAGGTAAGGCCGATTCTTAAAACAAAGAAAAAATCATGTGAGGTGGGCGCTAAACCATAAATGTGCGTTTCATAATTTCTGACCCTATTTGTAATGTAGCACTAGTATCTTTAATACAGCCAAACACAGTACAAATCAGCTTTTCTACCCTTATATCAGAAATAAACCAGTTTTGTGTTATGTGTATTACATATAATTTACCATTACAACGTCCGTTACATTATTATTTGTTAATAAGTCAGTTTACTAGATATGCTATACATGACGTCCATATTCTGCAATTACGATGGCAAGTCTTCGTTGAAACTTGCTTATGTCACCAGTACTACAAATGACACACAATTATTTTTTGATAAAAGCTTTTAGTTTATATTCGAAGATAGTTTCTGGTATGTATACCTTGTTTCTAATATATCAGCAAAGGAAACACTCTCAAGTGAGATCATATCGGGAAAGTGGGATCGCCATTCACAATTTGTCTGCAATTAAATGATTTCAATAAATTAGTTTAGATTGCCTTCGCAATGCTCCTTTGCAATATTGGCAAATAATATCCTTCAAATCACTCATGTAACGACATTTGTAAATGGTGTCTGCATTGTTATCATCATTCTCAAATAGAAAGACCCTATTATTCCCGGCTACCCAGACTGCAACTATTTCAACGTGCAAGGATTTCTCAGTGTAATAGTTTGTGTTTTTAGTTTTACAATATCATCTTGTTTTCCTGGGCATTAAAATGGGCTTCGTCTAAAAGCCATACATTTTCAACAATGTGGCTTTTTGCAATCATTCATTTTGCAAATGACTGTCTGCTTGTAATGCCCTTACGTTTCAAATGATGAATGTCATGGAAACAGTGTATGGTGTGTGCTTTAAAGCATTCTTACAATTTATAAACATTATAAAACACTGCTAGGACTTGTAGAGATGCTTATGTCAATTACCAACCGAATAACCGACCTGTCAGGTTTAACATTGCATAGTCTTCATCTGTTCCATGCACTCCTTATTTTAGCACGGATCGTAGACGTCAAAGGTTGTTAGGCAGCCGGTCTGTCGTCTTCCGACCCTGTATCTTCAAACCTTTCAATATTTTGGACTATCTGTTTCTTGTTCAATTTCACTAAATCTGAACACTTATTTTCGAGGTTCTGATAACTGTTATTGGTGATTTCCTTTTATTAAATAATATTTTAATTTTTTAGACTGTTCTCTGGATGATGCCATCTTGAAACCATACGTCATAAACGTAGTTTCTATAGGGGACAGCTATAATTAAACACCCTGTTTACATGAGTCGGGTATCATTAAGGCGCATTTTCCGACCATAAACTTGAGCTGGATGTTAAGGAGACACAATGTTAGTCCTCACTTATGAGTCGAGGTTAAATCAGGCGCCATTTAAGACCATACGTATGTGCCCGGTGTCAAGGAGACGCCAATTAAGACCATACGTATGTGTCCGGTGTCAAGGGGACGCCAACTAAGACCATACGTATGTGTTCGGTGTCAAGGAGACGCCAATTACGACCATACGTATGTGCCCGGCGTCAAGGAGACGCCAACTAAGACCATACGTATTATATGTGTTCGGTGTCAAGGAGACGCCAATTAAGACCATACGTATAAGTTCGGTGTTAGGGAGGTGCCATCTTAGACCATATATAATAGTCAGGTGTCAAGAAGGTGCCATCTTAGACCATACGTATGTGTTCGGTGTCAAGGAGACGCCAATTAAGACCATACGTATAAGTCCGGTGTTAAGGAGGTGCCATCTTAGTCCATATGTATAAGTCCGATGTCAAGGAGGTGCCATCTTAGACCATATGTATTAGTCGGGTGTCAAGGAGGTGCCATCTTAGACCATATGTATTAGTCGGGTGTCAATGAGGTGCCATCTTAGACCATATGTATTAGTCGGGTGTCAAAGAGGTGCCATCTTAGACCATATGTATTAGTTGGGTGTCAAGGAGTTGCCATCTTAGACCATACGTATTCGTCGGGTGTCAAGGAGGTGCCATCTTAGACCATATGTATTAGTTGGGTGTCAAGGAGGTGCTAGTCGGGTGTCAAAGAGGTGCCATCTTAGACCATACGTATTAGTCGGGTGTCAAGGAGGTGCCATCTTAGACCATATGTATTAGTTGGGTGTCAAGGAGGTGCCATCTTAGTCCATACGTATTAGTCGGGTGTCAAGGAGGTGCCATCTTAGACCATATGTATTAGTTGGGTGTCAATGAGTTGCCATCTTAGACCATACGTATTTGTCGGACGTCAAGGAGGTGCCATCTTAGTCCATATGTATTAGTTGGGTGTCAAGGAGGTGCTAGTCGGGTATCAAGGAGGTGTCATCTTAGACCATACGTATTAGTCGGGTGTCAAGAAGGTGCCATCTTAGTCCATATGTATTAGTCGGGTGTCAAGGAGTTGCCATCTTAGTCCATACGTATTAGTCGGATGTCAAGAAGGTGCCATCTTAGATCAGTTGCCATCTTAGACCATATGTATTAGTCGGGTGTCAAGGAGGTGCCATCTTAGTCCATATGTATTAGTCGGGTGTCAAGGAAGTGCCATCTTAGACCATACGTATGAGTCAGAAGTCAAGGAGGTGCCATCTTAGTCCATACGTATTAGTCGGGTGTCAAGGAAGTGCCATCTTAGACCAGGTGCCATCTTAGACCATATATATTAGTCGGGTGTCAAGGAAGGTGCCATCTTAGTCCATATGTATTAGTCGGGTGTCAAGGAAGTGCCATCTTAGTCCATACGTATTAGTCGGGTGTCAAGGAAGTGCCATCTTAGACCATACGTATTAGTCAGGTGTCAAGGAGGTGCCATCTTAGTCCATACGTATTAGTTGGGTGTCAAGAAGGTGCCATCTTAGTCCATACGTATTAGTCGGGTGTCAAGAAGGTGTCATCTTAGACCAGGAACCATCTTAGACCATATGTATTAGTCGGGTGTCAAGGAGGTGCCATCTTAGTCCATATGTATTAGTCGGGTGTCAAGGAGGTGCCATCTTAGTCCATATGTATTATTTGGGTGTCAAGGAGTTGCCATCTTAGACCATACGTATTCGTCGGGTGTCAAGGAGGTGCCATCTTAGACCATATGTATTAGTTGGGTGTCAAGGAGGTGCTAGTCGGGTGTCAAAGAGGTGCCATCTTAGACCATACGTATTAGTCGGGTGTCAAGGAGGTGACATCTTAGACCATATGTCTTAGTTGGGTGTCAAGGAGGTGCCATCTTAGTCCATACGTATTAGTCGGGTGTCAAGGAGGTGCCATCTTAGACCATATGTATTAGTTGGGTGTCAATGAGTTGCCATCTTAGACCATACGTATTTGTCGGACGTCAAGGAGGTGCCATCTTAGTCCATATGTATTAGTTGGGTGTCAAGGAGGTGCTAGGCGGGTATCAAGGAGGTGTCATCTTAGACCATACGTATTAGTCGGGTGTCAAGAAGGTGCCATCTTAGTCCATATGTATTAGTCGGGTGTCAAGGAGTTGCCATCTTAGTCCATACGTATTAGTCGGATGTCAAGAAGGTGCCATCTTAGACCAGTTGCCATCTTAGACCATATGTATTAGTAGGGTGTCAAGGAGGTGCCATCTTAGTCCATATGTATTAGTCGGGTGTCAAGGAAGTGCCATCTTAAACCATACGTATGAGTCAGGTGTCAAGGAGGTGCCATCTTAGTCCATACGTATTAGTCGGGTGTCAAGGAAGTGCCATCTTAGACCAGGTGCCATCTTAGACCATATATATTAGTCGGGTGTCAAGGAGGTGCCATCTTAGTCCATATGTATTAGTCGGGTGTCAAGGAGGTGCCATCTTAGTCCATACGTATTAGTCGGGTGTCAAGGAAGTGCCATCTTAGACCATACGTATTAGTCAGGTGTCAAGGAGGTGCCATCTTAGTCCATACGTATTAGTTGGGTGTCAAGAAGGTGCCATCTTAGTCCATACGTATTAGTCGGGTGTCAAGAAGGTGTCATCTTAGACCAGGAACCATCTTAGACCATATGTATTAGTCGGGTGTCAAGGAGGTGCCATCTTAGTCCATATGTATTAGTCGGGTGTCAAGGAGGTGCCATCTTAGTCCATATGTATTAGTCGGGTGTCAAGGAGGTGCCATCTTAGTCCATATGTATTAGTCGGGTGTCAAGGAGGTGCCATCTTAGTCCATATGTATTAGTTGGGTGTCAAGGAGGTGGTAGTCGGGTGTCAAGGAAGTGCCATCTTAGTCCATACGTATTAGTCGGGTGTCAAGGAGGTACCATCTTAGTCAATATGTACTAGTCGGGTGTCAAGGAGGTGTCATCTTAGTCCATACGTATTAGTTGGGTGTCAAGAAGGTGCCATCTTAGTCCATATGTATTAGTCGGGTGTCAAGGAGGTGCCATCTTAGTCCATATGTATTAGTCGGGTGTCAAGGAGGTGCCATCTTAGTCCATATGTATTAGTTGGGTGTCAAGGAGGTGTTAGTCGGGTGTCAAGGAAGTGCCATCTTAGTCCATACGTATTAGTCGGGTGTCAAGGAGGTACCATCTTAGTCCATATGTACTAGTCGGGTGTCAAGGAAGTGCCATCTTAGACCATATGTATTAGTCGGGTGTCAAGGAGTTGCCATCTAAGACCATACGTATTAGTCGGGTGTCAAGGAGGTGCCATTTTAGTCCATACGTATTAGTCGGATGTCAAGGAGGTGCCATCTTAGACCATATGTATTAGTCGGGTGTCAAGGAGGTGCCATCTTAGACCATATGTCTTAGTTGGGTGTCAAGGAGGTGCCATCTTAGTCCATACGTATTAGTCGGGTGTCAAGGAGGTGCCATCTTAGACCATATGTATTAGTTGGGTGTCAAGGAGTTGCCGTCTTAGACCATACGTATTGGTCGGACGTCAAGGAGGTGCCATCTTCGTCCATATGTATTAGTTGGGTGTCAAGGAGGTGCTAGTCGGGTGTCAAGGAGGTGTCATCTTAGACCATACGTATTAGTCGGGTGTCAAGAAGGTGCCATCTTAGTCCATATGTATTAGTCGGGTGTCAAGGAGTTGCCATCTTAGTCCATATGTATTAGTCGGGTGTCAAGGAAGTGCCATCTTAGACCATACGTATTAGTCGGGTGTCAAGGAGGTGCCATCTTAGTCCATACGTATTAGTCGGGTGTCAAGGAAGTGCCATCTTAGACCAGGTGCCATCTTAGACCATATGTATTAGTCGGGTGTCAAGGAGGTGCCATCTTAGTCCATATGTATTAGTCGGGTGTCAAGGAAGTGCCATCTTAGTCCATACGTATTAGTCGGGTGTCAAGGAAGTGCCATCTTAGACCATACGTATTAGTCAGGTGTCAAGGAGGTGCCATCTTAGTCCATACGTATTAGTTGGGTGTCAAGAAGGTGCCATCTTAGTCCATACGTATTAGTCGGGTGTCAAGAAGGTGTCATCTTAGACCAGGAACCATCTTAGACCATATGTATTAGTCGGGTGTCAAGGAGGTGCCATCTTAGTCCATATGTATTAGTCGGGTGTCAAGGAGGTGCCATCTTAGTCCATATGTATTAGTCGGGTGTCAAGGAGGTGCCATCTTAGTCCATATGTATTAGTTGGGTGTCAAGGAGGTGCTAGTCGGGTGTCAAGGAAGTGCCATCTTAGTCCATACGTATTAGTCGGGTGTCAAGGAGGTGCCATCTTAGTCAATATGTACTAGTCGGGTGTCAAGGAGGTGCCATCTTAGTCCATACGTATTAGTTGGGTGTCAAGAAGGTGCCATCTTAGTCCATATGTATTAGTCGGGTGTCAAGGAGGTGCCATCTTAGTCCATATGTATTAGTCGGGTGTCAAGGAGGTGCCATCTTAGTCCATATGTATTAGTTGGGTGTCAAGGAGGTGTTAGTCGGGTGTCAAGGAAGTGCCATCTTAGTCCATACGTATTAGTCGGGTGTCAAGGAGGTACCATCTTAGTCCATATGTACTAGTCGGGTGTCAAGTAAGTGCCATCTTAGACTATATGTATTAGTCGGGTGTCAAGGAGTTGCCATCTTAGACCATACGTATTAGTCGGGTGTCAAGGAGGTGCCATTTTAGTCCATACGTATTAGTCGGATGTCAAGGAGGTGCCATCTTAGACCATATGTATTAGTCGGGTGTCAAGGAGGTGCCATCTTAGTCCATACGTATTAGTCGGGTGTCAAGGAGGTGCCATCTTAGACCATACGTATTAGTCGGGTGTCAAGGAGTTGCCATCTTAAACTATACGTATTAGTCGGATGTCAAGGAGGGGCCATCTTAGACCATATGTATTAGTCGGGTGTCAAGGAGGTGCCATTTTAGTCCATATGTATTAGTCGGGTGTCAAGGAGGTGCCATCTTAGTCCATATGTATTAGTCGGGTGTCAAGGAGTTGCCATCTTAGACCATACGTATTAGTCGGATGTCAAGGAGGTGCCATCTTAGACCATATGTATTAGTCTGGTGTCAAGGAGGTGCCATCTTAGACCATATGTATTAGTCGGGTGTCAAGGAGGTGCCATCTTAGTCCATATGTATTAGTTGGGTGTCAAGGAGGTGCTAGTCGGGTGTCAAGGAGGTGTCATCTTAGACCATACGTATAAGTCGGGTGTCAAGAAGGTGCCATCTTAGTCCATATGTATTAGTCGGGTGTCAAGGAGGTGCCATCTTAGTCCATACGTATTAGTCGGATGTCAAGAAGGTGCCATCTTAGACCAGGTGCCATCTTAGACCATATGTATTAGTCGGGTGTCAAGGAGGTGCCATCTTAGTCCATATGTATTAGTCGGGTGTCAAGGAAGTGCCATCTTAGACCATACGTATTAGTCAGGTGTCAAGGAGGTGCCATCTTAGTCCATACGTATTAGTCGGGTGTCAAGGAAGTGCCATCTTAGACCAGGTGCCATCTTAGACCATATGTATTAGTCGGGTGTCAAGGAGGTGCCATCTTAGTCCATATGTATTAGTCGGGTGTCAAGGAAGTGCCATCTTAGTCCATACGTATTAGTCGGGTGTCAAGGAAGTACCATCTTAGACCATATGTATTAGTCAGGTGTCAAGGAGGTGCCATCTTAGTCCATACGTATTAGTTGGGTGTCAAGAAGGTGCCATCTTAGTCCATACGTATTAGTCGGGTGTCAAGAAGGTGTCATCTTAGACCAGGAACCATCTTAGACCATATGTATTAGTCGGGTGTCAAGGAGTTACCATCTTAGTCCATATGTATTAGTCGGGTGTCAAGGAGGTGCCATCTTAGTCCATATGTAATAGTCGGGTGTCAAGGAGGTGCCATATTAGTCCATATGTATTAGTCGGGTGTCAAGGAGGTGCCATCTTAGTCCATATGTATTAGTTGGGTGTCAAGGAGGTGCTAGTCGGGTGTCAAGGAAGTGCCATCTTAGTCCATACGTATTAGTCGGGTGTCAAGGAGGTACCATCTTAGTCAATATGTACTAGTCGGGTGTCAAGGAGGTGCCATCTTAGTCCATACGTATTAGTTTAGTGTCAAGAAGGTGCCATCTTAGTCCATATGTATTAGTCGGGTGTCAAGGAGGTGCCATCTTAGTCCATATGTATTAGTCGGGTGTCAAGGAGGTGCCATCTTAGTCCATATGTATTAGTTGGGTGTCAAGGAGGTGCTAGTCGGGTGTCAAGGAAGTGCCATCTTAGTCCATACGTATTAGTCGGGTGTCAAGGAGGTACCATCTTAGTCCATATGTACTAGTCGGGTGTCAAGGAAGTGCCATCTTAGACCATATGTATTAGTCGGGTGTCAAGGAGTTGCCATCTTAGACCATACGTATTAGTCGGGTGTCAAGGAGGTGCCATCTTAGTCCATACGTATTAGTCGGATGTCAAGGAGGTGCCATCTTAGACCATATGTATTAGTCGGGTGTCAAGGAGGTGCCATCTTAGTCCATATGTATTAGTCGGGTGTCAAGGAGGTGCCATCTTAGACCATACGTATTAGTCGGGTGTCAAGGAGTTGCCATCTTAAACTATACGTATTAGTCGGATGTCAAGGAGGGGCCATCTTAGACCATATGTATTAGTCGGGTGTCAAGGAGGTGCCATTTTAGTCCATATGTATTAGTCGGGTGTCAACGAGGTGCCATCTTAGTCCATATGTATTAGTCGGGTGTCAAGGAGGTGCCATCTTAGACCATACGTATTAGTCGGATGTCAAGGAGGTGCCAATTTAGACCATATGTATTAGTCTGGTGTCAAGGAGGTGCCATCTTAGACCATATGTATTAGTCGGGTGTCAAGGAGGTGCCATCTTAGTCCATATGTATTAGTCGGGTGTCAAGGAGGTGCCATCTTAGTCCATATGTATTAGTCGGGTGTCAAGGAGGTGCCATCTTAGTCCATACGTATTAGTCGGGTGTCAAGAAGGTGTCATCTTAGACCAGGAACCATCTTAGACCATACGTATTTGTCGGACGTCAAGGAGGTGCCATCTTAGTCCATATGTATTAGTTGGGTGTCAAGGAGGTGCTAGTCGGGTGTCAAGGAGGTGTCATCTTAGACCATACGTATTAGTCGGATGTCAAGAAGGTGCCATCTTAGACCAGGTGCCATCTTAGACCATATGTATTAGTCGGGTGTCAAGGAGGTGCCATCTTAGTCCATATGTATTAGTCGGGTGTCAAGGAAGTGCCATCTTAGACCATACGTATTAGTCGGGTGTCAAGCAGGTGCCATCTTAGTCCATATGTATTAGTCGGGTGTCAAGGAGGTGCCATCTTAGACCATACGTATAAGTCCGGTGTCAAGGAGGTGCCATTTAAGACCATGTATACAAGTCGGGTATCCGGGAAGCATTTTTATAGAACGTACAAATAGGTTAGGAGTAAATGATATGCCATTTAAGAAAATATCTATGAGTCGGGTGTCGAGGATGCAACATCTTAGAACATAACAGCAAACAAAGAACATGCTCTGCGCCAATGAGTATCTGTATTATATGTGTCATGAACTATAATTAATAAATCCAGGTCTGAAACAGTTATTTTGATATTACTGAGTTATATCAATTACTTAAAAAAGGTATAAGAAAAGGGAATGTAGGCTTTGCCAGTATGGGGCATTAATTGATTTATTAGTATTTGTGTTCAATGGGAGAAATTATTGTATCTTTAAAGCTTTGCACGAGTTGTACGTTAAAGGAATTAGCTTTTTGAAAAGAAAAGCTATTAGGATAATTAAAAGTGATTTAAAATTGGTTCGTATAGGTCACACAGTTTGTAGCTACATAGAATAAAATAAGTTCCCCGGTTCCTCAGCTGGTACAAGACAGTTTAAAGACGGAGTATAATTACTCGGGGTTGACAGCGGTATTTACTTAAAGGAGCCCGGCCGGCCTGAACTTAGACCACGTTCCAAGGCCGGGCTCCCCGGGTTGGACACGCAAACGTGACGGCTATTTCAAGCGGTACCTCGTTTGGCCCGATCGGACTGCCGGCGGCGGAGATATGAGCAGGCAAAGTTTCGACCGGGCTAGCATATCAGCTTTGTATTGCAGAGATGATTTGGGACGCAAACAATTTCTTATGATAGTCATTTTTTTATAAACCAGCTCGGTGTATGTAAATGGAAAGGTTATAATTGTTGAAATTAATTGTTAAACTAATATTTTACATATAACTGACATCGAATAGAAATACTTTTAAAATCAAACTACAAATGATGGTGTTTTAATTGAATTTCTTTCAATAACAAACCCACGTTTTACAAGTTAAACGGATCTTCAGGTGTATACCGCAGCGAGAGTTCTTTTTTACATACGTTTGCACCCCCCCCCCCCAAAAAAAAAATAAAAAATAAAAATAAAAAAATAAATAAAAAAAAAGCGGGGAGACATATTGTTTTTGTTCTATTTATCGGAGGGGGGGGGGGGTCATCTGTCCTTCCATCTTTCCACCACCAATCGTGTCCGCTCTAGATCTATTGAACCGCTTGAAATTTTTCCCCATATTTCGACTACGTGAAGAGCGCATGTTACAACCAGCATATGACTATATTGTGTGTTCGCTCTGTATCTCTTGAACCGCTTTAAGGATTTTACAACTTGCAACAAATAATCACCATATTGAGATGATGTGCCGAGGGCACATTATTACACGACATTATTTCTTTGGTCTAGTCCAGTTCAGTATATGTTTTATTTCGAAATGTGTCTTCTTTCTGGTGTATTACATCTATTACGTATTTTGAAAATGACGTGATTTTGCCCTAACAATTTAGCGTCATATACATTTATATATCAAACCTTTATTCTAAATATAAGTAAACATTTCTCTTTTTTTGGCAAAAAAGTGTCATGAGATATAAATTTCATACTTAGAAAATATAACATGAGTCGTCATTCAAGGCGATATTTATTAATTAAACGAGTATTTAAGGGTCGGCCACAATGCAAACGTCGATCGAAGGACCAAAATTTAAAATGTTTAAAAACATCCACTATTTTCCATTATGTTTTTGAATAACTTTTTTTTCTTTGAAACGATATCATCAAAAACTCTCAAGACAGCTTTGATTAGGTAGTCTGAGGCATTTTGACACAAAAACAAAGTAATAATGTCGACAGACTTTTCCGAAAGGATGTGAATGCTTTTTGATCCCAAATCTGTTAAAATCTTCTTTTGCAAATTTGTTCAACTCCTTGCTACCCCAAAACAGGTCACCAAGAATGTATGTTTTACTCCTTAAAAAGATCGTTCCTCAAAACTAAATAAAACATGAACATTTAAAACGTTTTATTTTTTTACCTTCCCTACCCACTTTTGCACTGTGGAAGGTCCTTGAATTATAGAAACGAGCCATGTCTTATTTATACCAATTGCTGTATACAAGTTAAATAAATTTCGTATTAAACAACAATGGATGAGAAAAACTATATCTATTATATGCTTTCAGATGGTTTAAAGGGGTAAACAGAGAATCACAAAATTGATATTTCAGTGTTCTAAACAGTTTTAACGTCTAAATCAAACGTCAGCACGCACAAGGTTGGGATAAAATTTCAACGACGTCATTTCTTAAATGATGTTACTATCGCATACAATTTGGCGCGATTTCTTTTACAACCTGCAATTAAATGCCATTTAATATCCCTTAGGCTTATCATAAACAAATATGTTAGTTTCAGTGTTCGATCGCACATATTACACCTCGTGATCACGAAAAGTAAATACTTTACTCATGGCTCCACCACTTGTGAAATATGGCGTTGGTGCTCACTCAGTGAAAAACATAAGCTCAGCAATTTGTGGTGTGTATATTAATTCGTTAGCAGTTTGGCATTCCAAACATGGGACCTTTGTTATTCGGGTTCTAACATTTTGTAAAATTTCAGGTAAAGATCGAGGCCCTGAACGACTCTCACCAGATTGGCCTCTGTCTGTACAACGTGGTCGTCCTGAGCGCGGTTGGCCTCACCTTGTCTCTTCTCCTGGAGAATGAGGTTGTCATGCTTTATGGGATCACGTCCGGATGTCTCATCATTGGCACTACAGTCACACAGCTCGTGGTGTTTCTACCAAAGGTGAGCGATATCATTGGAACTACAGTCACACAGCTCGTGGTGTTTTTACCAAAGGTGAGCGATATCATTGGAACTACAGTCGCACAGCTCGTGGTGTTTCTACCAAAGGTGAGCGATATCATTGGAACTACAGTCACACAGCTCGTGGTGTTTCTACCAAAGGTGAGCGATATCATTGGAACTACAGTCACACAGCTCGTGGTGTTTCTACCAAAGGTAAGCGATATCATTGGATAACGGCTGACATTAGCATAGCCATTGAATTATATTTTTTTCAGAATTCGATCATTCTTTGTTTTCTTGTTAGGAAGATTACTGATCATTCATTCAATTATTAATTCGTTAAAATTGGTATCTGATGTTCCACGTTGTATTCTTAATGGAAAGAATTTTGTAAAGTTGTATTATTGTCTGTAAATAAGCGAAAGCTATTTGTCAGGCACTTAAGATGACCATAAATATCCCATCCCATTCACTTCACAAACGTTTGACAAGTGGAGTTGAGTTTGTATAGAGTTAACTTTTATAATCGAATGTCAGTACATTATTAAGATGAGCATAAGAATAATAAAGTTTTTAGTAAATTATTCCCCGTAATTGTATAACCAATTCCAAAAATTGGTGAAGTATGTGGGCTTGGTAATCACATATACTTCACAAATGTATAGCAATACCACCTGGCTGTCGACTATGTCACATGTTTCGTTTAAGCATGTTGATTGTTTCAAAATATCCTGCTATCAAACTGAAAATTAAAACATTTATTATTGTTTCAGATACATGCCGTTCACTCAAAGGTGGAAATCGAAGTACAAAATACCGGCATGTCCGCATCGAATACCAGATCGAGGTCGGCAACTAACACTAAGAGTGGGGATGACCATGCCTCGGATAACAAGTAGAAGTAACACACAATGACTAGTTTAGAAACAAAAGTTGGACGGGCATTTCAATTAATCATTCAGGAACAGAATACCAGGACTAGCCGGGCGGTTAATGACCATAACGAGTAAAAGAAACACAAATGGACTTTTTAAGAAACGAATGTTCGTCGAGCATTTTATTTAATAATTTTGGGAGAGGATAACACGATTAGCATGTCGGATAATGGCCTTACCTCGGATAACCAGTTGAAGAAAAAGCATGGACAACTTTAAAAACAAACATTTAGGGCATTTCATTTAAATATGAAGGCAACAAATTTCACGACTAGCAGAGCGGATAATGGCCTAACGTCTGATAATCTGTAGAATTTACAAACATTAACTTCGTTTAATACTTATGTGAAAACCAACAGAAACAAGCTCGGTAGTAAAATGTTTAAACATAAACCCGGTTTAATGGTACTGGGTCAACGTCAAAGACATAGAACACACACAAAAAAATCACAAACAAGATACATGAAAGAACAACACAAAACTCTACAAACAGCACAGTGCATACATACTATATATAAAAAAAACAAGGTCTGTTTATCAAGGATTGATAGGTAAAACAAATGTTGGTCGGGCATTTCATTTACATATTCTGGAATCGAATAACACAAATAGTATAGCGGAATATTACCAAACCTTGGATAATCAGGAAAACAAACACACACCGTTCTAAAACTGATAGTACCACTAGCATGGCGGACAATGGCCATACTTCGGATTATCAGTAGAAGGAATAAATATGGACTACTTTAAAAAAGTTCTACTCGGATATTTGATTCAATCATTCTGTAACCGATTAACACGACTAGTATGGCAGATAATGATCGTACTTCAGAAAATAACGAAATCAAACACACATTATTATAGATCCGATAGTACGACTAGCGAAACGGATAATGACCATACCTCCAAAAACCAAGAAAACAAACGCACATTATCTAAGATCAGAATGTACGAATAGCAAAGAGAATAAATAATAATTACCTCGGCTAACCAGGAAAACAAGCATATTATTTTAGATTCGATAGTACGACTAGTTGAGTGGATACATTCGGAGCTCCTCGGCCATTTTTATCGAAAACAACGGTACATCAGTTGAAGTAGTTCATTTTTTTAATTATATCATTAATTAAATGTAGTGTTTTAGAGTTGTATTTATTGATATAAGTTTAATTTGATTGCCAGTGAAGTGTATAATTGCAAACATAATTATGATTCCCAAGAGTTAAGTCATAAATTTAGCTGCTAAATAAAAATACTACGCGATCTAATTGCAGCGGACTTAAACGTACCACTTTTTGAGTATGTAAACCGTCCAAATACACCCGAGGTTGTTTTCGATGAAAGAATGGCCGAGGAGTTCCGAATGTAGCGGATAATGACCATACCTTGGATAACCAGGCGAAATAACAAAAATAGACTGCTTTAAAACTCAGACTCTATTCAGTACATCTTTAGTATGACCTGTTACCCATGCAGACCTTTGCAATATGCCTGATTCAAACTGCGAGTACAAGAGCCAAAACAATGTCGACAACACTATAGATCACAAGCTCTGAGATATTCAGATCAAGCGGAAAGAATAAACTTGCATTTTTCAAGAATCAAAACATATCTTGATAGCTGAAAACGAGTTAAACATGGAACACAACATGCTTTAAGTACAACGTTAATGGATTTGTTTGTGCTATATCTCTAAAGTGAGTTTAGTGTCAACGGCATTCAACTATTTCATTCATTTCCATATACATCACTCGCGTGCTTTCTTATCGTGATAAGGACTTTCTTTGTACGAGTATTGTATTTAGAATTGCTGTGTGTGTGTGTGTCTTTCTGTGGTGACAGTAAGTGTTGTCTGTTGGTTATGTCTGTACCTTTGACTATATGTGACAAAAACTCCAAAACATCTAGCATCAAGAATGTTGCTTCAAAGCACTTTCTATGTATTCAAAAATATAATACAAAACTCACAAAACTACGTCCACGTAGCATACGTTAACCGACAAAGGACTCAACCATTAAAACTCAGGGCCCGCTGTTGGATTTATAGTGTGTTCAATATTCAATGTGGATTTCATCATGGGGACATTCAAAATACCAGGATCAGTGAAGATGTTTTATGAATGTTTTCACATTATTTATTCTAGGTATCTAAATTTAAGCATTACTTCTTTGAAATTCTTTTGTAAAACTGTTCGTTAATAAATGCTGTTGTTATTTAAAGTTTGTTGCTGGTTTGTTTTAAAGGTCGTTACATGGTAAACATTGTATTATGATATCCTCTAGGCATATTTCTGTATCCAGAAGGCGTCTCTCTCTAAACAAAAATACTTTTATCACAGTTATGCATATAAAACATAAATCGTATAAAATTATGTCAACTTTGATAAATATCTTTTGATATCGCTTCTATTAAAGGGAGTTAGAAGAAATACACAGTCGAACCCCGTTGGCTCGAATTCGAAGGACCGGCGAATTTACTTCGAGCCTCGGAAAATTCGAGTCAAGCGGGAAGGCTTACCTTCAGTATAAATAAATCGGTCCTTCAATGCAGTTCGAGCCAACGAGGAATTCGAGTCAAGCGGAAAGGCTTATATTCAGTATGAATAAACGATCCTTTACATTCAGTTCGAGCCAACGATAAATTCGAGCCAAGCGAGCCAACGGGTAGTCTTGAGTTCCTTCCCCTAAAACTATCGGTATCGGTACTGTATGGAATATCAGTAAGCAGGGAACCAGTCTAGCCAACGAGGATCTACTGTAGTAAAATATTATTTTTTCATCAGCAAAATAAAGTTATAATTGCCTCTGTCATTACTTGTGGACTTGAACAGAAATGTCTCCGAGTCAGGCTACTGCATCACGACGGGACAACAGTAATATATATTTATATATAGGACATGGCGAGTTGAATCATATTGTAGATTACATGTTGAAGATTTCTTTTTCTCATACATGTATATTTTCTTTCGGTTAGAAATAACGAATACACTAACCTGTCTACACCTGCACCGCCGAGGGACGACCACTACACAGTGATGCCTTTTACCAAACAGCATTCATTGTATAGATGTAGAACCATGATATTAAAGTTTAAAACGAATTACATATTTACATATTTTTTAACGTTGAAAAGAATAAATATTGAGATGAAATTCTGCAACGTCACAACATAAACAGTAGAATATAAAAACAATTTGCTAAATGGTGACGTCACATTTGTTTTGATGACGTTATGATGTTATATTTCATTTAGCTATAAGTGAATACATTGGTTATATTCTAAACATCTTAAAGAATGTCTTAATGAGGTAATAAATTGTTTTATTCTTATGATTTTATTGAAAGATATAAATCTACTATATCAAAACACAGATTTATCATAATGATAAACTGAAGAAGATGTCTGTTTAGGAAAACTTATTGACAAATATGCGAAGCGACATATTCCCTGACTCTTTTTCTGAAATAGAGCATTGTGTTATTACACATGCGTCAAATAAAACAAAAACCATAATGGTTCAATTTGACCGGAATCAATGTGTTTTACGTGATAAAAACTTTTCAACTCAAGAAATGAGTAGTGAATGTTTGTCATAGTGTTCAAAATATTTATTTTTGTCGTAGTCCTTAAACTTTGATTCACTCGAGCACATGAAAGAAACTCAATACAATGCCGAACCTGCACAAGATCCTGTTACAAGACACAACAATGAATTCCAAACAGTTACTAAAGCATATTTATACTCCCTCACGGGCTTTGCCCATTCGGCGAGTGTTCCATTAAGAGTGTTAGTCATTTTAGGCTTTTGGAGCATAGTGCACAGACAGACTGCAACCCTGGTTAGAGCTACCCTCGGTCAATAACGTGTACCAGTGTACAGCACTTTCACACGGGACCCCCATTTAACGTCCCTCCCGGAAGACGATTAGTATTTTAGTGGTGCGACGGGGAATCGATCCTGCGACCCCTGGATTAATAGTCAAGTGTGTTACCACTTAACCACGGATCCGCCACTTGTTACCAGTTCAGTATCTTTACATATTTAACTTTACTTTTTCACATTTTCATTATGTTTGTCAATTTGGTTTGTGCAATGCATTCTCACACACATATTACAGGATAACTGAAAGAAATAAACAAGCAATAAACAAGAGCTGATTATCTTACTTTATTCTAAATTAATGCTGGTCATACACAGTCTATGGAAACGTACGTTTTTTGAAAAAGTCTTAAAACATGCAAGTATATAACCATAACATATGTACAATGTTCTCCGAAAGGGTTTTGGACTCTGTAAGGAATTTATGTTTTTGATAATCAAGATTTGGGAAAGGGTTAATTGACACATGGAAATGTTTCAAAACGTAGTGCCCAATAAATAGCATGATCAAGCAGGCGGTTGTTTTGCTGCAAGCGCCCGCGCGAGTTCCCGAAGTGATTTCCAGAGGATTTTACCGGAGGCGGTCCTGGGTATTTCCTGTATAAACTCCACCCCGCCCCGCAGCTTCATGTGGGGAGCCACCTGGTCTGAAATGTTAAACAAATTTCAAAATGTTAAAACAAACGACAAAAAGCCAACAAAAACCCAAAATGGAAAACTTTGAGTTTATGTAGTAGTTTAATTAATCATTCAAAGACATAAATCGACTTTAGCATAAAGATATCCGACCCCAAAATACACGAACTGTAGATGCCAAGTGAGTCAATTTTATTTTGGAATAATTTGTGAGAATATTGTTTGAAGAAATGAAAATGTAAAATAGCAACCGTAAAAAATAAAGCAAACAAGTTTAATTGACCTTCAAAGCTTGTAAAGTGTGTCATTTTTGCTCGATTTCAGAAATTAAGAGACAATATACATTCGGAAATAAAAAATATGTATGTCATACTTTCGGACATTCCACCAAATTTCAGCACGATGTCACCAAATTACATGAGATCAACAGGTATCAACACTTAACATAAAGGTTGATGACCTTCTGGCTATGTTGCATCGCTGCAACTAATCGTCCCGAACGAATCCCAACCACCAATGATACGGGCCCTCCATAAATGAGAGCCTTGATTTCCTGACGAGACTCCTGGGTAGAAGTCAGTGTCAGCCTCAACAGTGACCTCATGCATGTGACTGATCTCTACATTGTTACCTCGACCATGCGATTGACATCGACCATGCGACTGACTTCGACCATGTGATTGAACTCGACCATGTGATATCGACCATGTGATTGACCATTGACCTCGACCAAGTTATTGACCTCGACCATGTGATTGATCTCGACCATGTGATTGAACTTGACCCTGTTATACCGACCATTTGACCCCGATCATATGATTGACCTATACCCTGTGATATCGACCATGTGACTGACCTCGACCATATAATATCGACCATGTGATTTACCTCCACCATGTTACTGACCTCGACCCTGTAATCTCGACCATTTGACCCCGATCATGGGATTGACCTCGACCCTGTTATGTCGAACATGTGACTGACCTCGACAATATGATATCGACCATGTAATTTACCTCCACCATGTGATTGACCTCGACCCTGTTATCTCGACCATGTGACCCCAACCAGTGACATACTGATCTCGACCAAGTGACCTCGACATTGTGATTGACCTTGACCATGATACCTCGAGTATGTGAACATTAGGGTGAAGGGTGGACATTTGTTCTACTGGATAATCACACCCTTACTTCATCGTTCTCCTAAATCGATGGCAAGGACCTTTATTTCATAAAATGTAAGTAAATTTATTTCTTAACTTTGATGTTTTATTGAAACTGAACAAAAATGAACTTATAACTTCATAGAAAGAGTGTCAATAAATTCGTAAAGATGTGTTTTTAAGATATAAAAAATGATTTAAATTTAAACTCATCTCACCATCAACGAATTTCCGAATCTCCTCTTCACTGGCTTCCCTGCCTTGTTTCCTGACGACGTACGCACGCGGGAGCTCACCTGCCTCCACATCCGGCATCCCGACGACACCTACGTCAGCGATTGCGTCATGGCGTAGCAGGATATCTTCAAGGGTTGCCGGGGCGACCTGGAAGGCTTTGTACTTGATGAGCTCTTTGAGTCTGTCCACCACAAACAGGTACCCGTCCTCGTCCTCATACCCGATATCACCTGGTACAGAAGTCGTGCGGAGATTAAGTTTGTCAGGGTAAAAAGTATGTGCAAAATACTATTATCGGACGGTTTACAGAGTGTTGAGTCTGCACTGCACTTATACAAATACCGATACTAAATTTGGTGAATACAACTTTATTTTTGCAAAGAAAACTGACTAGGAACTTCAACAGGTGTATCAGAAAATGTTTACTTAAGTGGTCCCGTTCAAGTAGACGATATTTGCATAAAGATGCGCTCTTATTCCCAAATAAGATTTACCACAATTAATAATATTGCTTTATTATTCCAAAAAGGATGTATAAACATCGAAAACAATGGTTCTTATGAAGGCAACCGAGTCTAATTTGAAAGAAAGTATTTCTACCTTATGAGACTATAGCAGATTACAGTTAATCACCAATCATTTAATATTTTTGCGCTTTCTGCTATTAAATACACGTTTACAATCTTGTTATCAATAATTAATATTTTCCATAAAAGCATTATTTGGTAAGTAGTTGAAGGCTTAACAGTCAAAAATGATGTTTGTTATACATGTGTATGTATTGATTTTGAATAAGAGTGTCACTTTACTAAGATTGAAATAAATTTGGAAAAACTTTTTATTGAACCTACCATTCTCTAACGCAGGCGTTGCACATATTTTTTTTTTATTATGCTGAAGTTATAAACCACTTAGTCAGAGACTTTGTTCATTCCACTTACCGGTTTTCACCCAACCGTCATTGGTGAAGAGTTCACGTGTCTGCTCGGGAAGCCCCAGGTAGCCTCCACATACCTGCGGTCCGCGGATCCAGATCTCTCCTTCCTGTCCTGGTCCTACGGGCTTCCCTGTCTCCACATCCACAATCTGTAAAACCATGATTCGTATCAACTTAAACATTTAGTTGTCTCAATGAAAAAAATACCATATTAGTTCAAACTCACACATTATTACTCGCGAATCCAATGGAGCTTTGGATTTTACTATGACAATTTTGCCCATTGCACTATTGCCCATTGCATTATTGCTTTATGATACTATGACACTTTTGCCCATTGCACTATTGCCCATTGCATTATTGCTTTATGATACTATGACAATTTTGCCCATTGCACTATTGCCCATTGCATTATTGCTTTATGATACTATGACAATTTTGCCCATTGCATTATTGCTTTATTGAACTATGACAATTTTGCCCATTGCACTATTGCCCATTGCGCTATTGCTTTTTTGTACTATGACACTATTGCCCATTGCACTATTGCCCATTGCACTATTGCTTTATTGCACTATGAAACTTTTGCCCACTGCTCTATTGCCCATCGCACTATTGCAATTTTGCCCATTACACTATTTCGCTATTGCCTTCAGCCTACCACTTAAAACTTGTGCTTAACGCTAACCGACTAATTCATTAAAGAAAACTCAAAATTGATGAGTAAAAAGGGAAAACAAAATAAAAGTTTGTAAACTGTAGCTTAAACGAAATATTACAACGGTCATACCTTCATCTCTGTGAGGGGAAGCAGCTTGCCTACAGATTTGTACCGAAACTCCCCTCGACCGTTCAAATGGGTCACACCTATTTCAGTCATGCCATAACCTAAAGACAAACGGAAACTACTTCAGACATAAAACATAACTTAACAGTTCACAAGAAGTGGTAAAGCAATTGTTTTTTTATAATTTGAGCATGCTTGCCTAAGATATGCATGCAAAAGGATAGGCAAGTCATTGTCCGCGGAACATAAAGGTTGAACAATCTAGGTAAATTCACGTTGGAACACGCATGAGCTGCTCCATCTTCATTCAGAAATGTTCATGGTAGCATATATTTGCTTCTACTAGGTATAAACACGATAGAGAAAGCATGTCCATGTCTATGGAACTGTACGTTTGCCAAACCTTGGTAAAGACACGGTAGAACAAGCATGTTCCAGCTCGTGGGGCCGTACGCTTGCCCTGTCTTGATAAGTCCAAGGAACCGTTTGTTGGCTCGTCTAAGTAAATATACAGCAGAGCAAGCATGCCCCAGAAGGAGAGAGATCAAGGCTGCCTTGTCTGTTTAACCGTTCACCTTGTTTAATACACAAAAGTACATTCATGCCCCGTTAGTTTACGGTAAAGCGAGGTTGTCCCTATCCGTTTAACAGTACGTTTACCGCTCCTTGGGAAAGACAGGGTAGAACAAGCATGTCCTTGTCCATTCAGTTGTTTGTTTCCTCCCCTTGATAAAGAAACGAAAGATCAAGCACGTTCTGGTCCGTTTAACCCTACGTTTACCACTCCTTAATAAAGACAAGTTAGAGCAAGCATGTTCTGGTCCGTTTAAACCTACGTTACCACTCCTTGATAAGAGCATGTTAGAGCAAGCAGGGTCTGGTCCGTTTAACCCTACGTTTACCACTCCTTGATAAAAGCACGTTAGAACAAGCAGGGTCTGGTCCGTTTAACCCTACGTTACCACTCCTTGATAAAAGCATGTTAGAGCAAGCAGGGTCTGGTCCGTTTAACCCTACATTTACCACTCCTTGATAAAAGCACGTTAGAGCAAGCAGGGTCTGGTCCGTTTAACCCTACGTTACCACTCCTTGATAAAAGCATGTTAGAGCAAGCATGTTCTGGTCCGTTTAACCCTACGTTTACCACTTCTTGATAAAAGCATGTTAGAGCAAGCATGTTCTGGTTCGTTTAACCCTACGTTTACCACACCTTGATAAAAGCATGTTAGGGCAAGCACGGTCTGGTCCGTTTAACCCTACGTTTACCACTCCTTGATAAGAGCACGTTAGAGCAAGCAGTGTCTTGTCCGTTTAACCCTACGTTTACCACTCCTTGATAAAAGCACGTTAGGGCAAGCAGGGTCTGGTCCGTTTAACCCTACGTTTACCACTCCTTGATAAAAGCATGTTAGGGCAAGCAGGGTCTGGTCCGTTTAACCCTACGTTTACCACTCCTTGATAAAAGCATGTTATGGCAAGCAGGGTCTGGTCAGTTTAACCCTACTTGTACACAACACGATTGAGTCAGCATGTCCTTGTTCTTTCAACCGTAAGTAGCTCCTCCTAGGTAAAGAAAAAAGCATGTCCTTGTACGTCCAACCGTACATTATCCACTCCTATGTAAAGATAGAGCAAGTAGTCCTTGTTCGTTCAACCGTACGTTAGCCCCTTCTTAGTAAAGATAGAGCAAGCATGTCCTTGTTCGTTCAACCGTACGTTAGCCCCTACTTAGTAAAGATAGAGCAAGCATGTCCTTGTTCGTTCAACCGTACATTAGCCCCTACTTAGTAAAGATAGAGCAAGCATGTCCTTGTTCGTTCAACCGTACGTTAGCCCCTCCTAGGTAAAGATAGAGCAAGTATGTTCTTGTTCGTTCAACCGTACATTAGCCCATCCTAAATAAAGATAGAGCAAGCATGTTCGTGTTTGTTCAACCGTACGTTAGCCCCTCCTAGGTAAAGATAGAGCAAGCATACCATGTCCTTGTTCGTTCAACCGTACGTTGGCCCCTCCTAAGTAAAGATAGAGCAATCATGTCCTTGTTCGTCCACCCGTAAGTTAGACTGTCCTAGGTAAAGATAGAGCACGCATGCCCTTGTCAGCCCAACCATTCGTTAGACTGTCCTGGGTTATGATAAAGCAAGCATTTCATTGTCCGTTCAACCGTTAGTAAGCCATTCCTAGGTAAAGATAGAGCAAGCATGTCCTTGTTCGTCCAACCGTTCGTTAGACTGTCCTGGGTTATGATAAAGCAAACATGTCCTTGTCCGTTCAACCGTTAGTAAGCCATTCCTAGGTAAAGATAGAGCAAGCATGTCCTTGTCCATTCAACCTTTCGTTAGACTGTCCTAGGTAAAGATAGAGCAAACATGTCCTTGTTCGTCCAACCGTTCGTTAGACTGTCCTAGGTAAAGATAGAGCAAACATGTCCTTGTTCGTCCAACCGTTCGTTAGACTGTCCTTGGTTAAGATAAAGCAAGCATGTCCTTGTTAGTTCAACCGTTAGTAAGCCCCTCCTCAGTAAAGATAGAGCAAACATGTCCTTGTTTGTCCAACCGTACGTTAGACTGTCCTAGGTTAAGATAAAGCAAGCATGTCCTTGTTCGTCCAACCGTTGGTTAGACTGTCCTAGGTAAAAATAGAGTATGCATGTGCTTGTCTATTCAAACGTTTGTTTACCCCAGTTTGGTTAAAAGACGGTAAGGCAAGCATGTCCTTGGCCATTCAACCGCCCCGCTGCCCTTCCTTGGTAAATAAACGAGAGTGCGAGCATTTCCTTCTTCGTTAAACCTTGTATCCCAACTTTGGTTAATACACGATAGTGCGAATATTTCCTTCTCCCTGTAAAATGGTTTCCTGCCTTGCTCAATACACAGTTATAAATACTGGACCTTGTAAATGCAATTTTCGTTGACAATTCGTAACAGTCTGCTGGTCTAATATTATAAAATCGTAACCGAGGAAGATTGGCAATGCTCCTAAGCACCGGTTTATATGCAAGATTCTCTTTTGATTTGCATGTAAGGTTCTTAACAAAGCATAAGCATACTATAACACAATGTGCAATGTGAACGAAACTGTTCATGTTCTCACCTTGAAAAATGCACGGCAGTTTTAGTTTCTCTTTCACTAAGTCCTCTATCTCCTTACTGAGTGGCGCAGCTCCGCACGCTATCTGGGAAACAGACGATAGATCGTACTCGGAAACCTTCGGACTTTTCGCTAACAGCACCATGATGGGAGGAACTAGTTGCAGATTTGTTGGCTGTAAAACGTGGAAACAGTAGTGTAATACTAAGCCACATGTATAACCTATTTATTGGAAATAATATAAAGAACGTAAAATAACGCTCTTGTACATCGATTTGGTCAAATCTGTTTGGATCTCATAGAGAGCGAGTAAATAAATCCACCAGGTGTGGTGAGGGTGGTGACGGCGGTGGAGATGGTCAAGGTGGTAGTTGTAGTGATGGTTGTGGTGGTGCTGTACTGGTAGTACTGGTAGTAGTGGAGGTAGTGTAGTGTTTTTATTTGAGGTGGTGGTTGTAGTGGATACGGCGGTGATGGTTGTAGTAGTAGTAGTAGTAGTAGTAGTTTTGGTGGTGGTGGTGGTGGTGGTGGTGGTGGTGGTGGTGGTGGCGGCGGCGGCAGCAGCAGCAGCAGCACTAGCAGCAATATTATTATTATTATTATTATAAGTAGTAGTAGTAGTAGTAGTAGTAGTAGTAGTAGTAGTAGTAGTAGTAGTAGTAGTAGTAGTAGTGGTAGTGGTAGTGGTAGTGGTGGTGGTGGTGGTGGTGGTGGTAGTAGTAGTAGTGGTAGTAGTAGTAGTAGTAGTAGTAGTAGTAGTAGTAGTAGTAGTAGTAGTAGTAGTAGTAGTAGTAGTAGTAGTAGTAGTAGTAGTAGTAGTAGTAGTAATAGTAGTAGTAGTAGTAGTAGTAGTAGTAGTAGTAGTAGTAGTAGTAGTAGTAGTAGTAGTAGTAGTAGTAGTAGTAGTAGTAGTAGTAGTAGTAGTAGTAGTAGTAGTAGTAGTAGTAGTAGTAGTAGTGGTAGTTGTAGTGGTAGTGGTGGTGGTGGTGGTGGTGGTGGTGGTGGTGGTGGTGGTGGTAGTAGTAGTGGTAGTAGCAGTAGCAGTAGCAGTAGCAGCAGCAGCAGCAGCAGCAGCAGGAGAAGGAGCAGTTATAGAAGAAATAGTAGACCCTAGCCACTCAATAACTCGGTCAACAGCATTTCCATAGTTAATTAATTTCAAACCAACCTTATATTTCTCTATTAGCCGAAGAAAGGTTTCAAAATCAAAGCGCGGCATGATCACGATGCGGGCGCCTGGACAGTGGCCGACGAAACACACCATGTAGAGTCCAAGCGCGTGGAAAAACGGGAAAAACGTCACAAATGTGTCCTTATCGCTGTTCAAACCAGCACACCTGTAAATAAAGCGAAGGCGATGGCTAAGGCGTTGACAGGGTTGTGCATACCACTGGTGTTAGTGTTCAGTTTTATTTTTTCTCTTGAAAAAACCACACAATATGCTAAGGAAGTGTAAACATGTTACATGTTATACAACTAACATTTGTAATGCAGATCATACAGATGAAAAATAATGTTTTACAAAGCTGTACGGCAAAGTACAGATCGAAAACTTGAAATTAATTACTGTTGTTATACATTGAGTAAATGCTAGGTTAATTTCGCAATGCTTTCAATGATTTTAACATTCTTGCTCATAATATATTTTAAACCAAAAATATATCTGTTAATATTTTTGGTTTAAAATATTTTATGAGCAAGAATGTTAAAATCATTTAAAACATTGCGAAATTAACCTAGCATTTACTCAATGTATAACAACAGTAATTAATTTCCAAAGGTAATAAGTTTTCTTTCCATAGAACTGTGGGAAGAGATTAGAAGATAATAGGGTTCAATTTCGTTTAGATGAAAAATGTTGCATTTACGATTAATCCTGATGTCGATGAATCATATTGAGTCTGTTGTTTCCACATAGTGAGTGCATGTCATGTCTGTCCCAGCATGGACATGTAGAAGATTCAAAGAGACATTATCACGATCTACGTCATCAGACGTTTAAATAGCTGATTAGTGTCACCAAGATGTTTGCAACATTGGTAAGTCACCATCATTGTTCATGATATTTTTATTGCAACATATTCTACAGTTTGCGACTGGCATATTCACATTCAAACTTCCGAGTTCTTAAAGAAATTGAGTTAGTTGCATATCCATATACTTTGACCAATTCTGAGTTCGACTGTAATGTTTTCCAAATATTTCGGCTAAAAATCCCCTGAACTTAAAACTTATGTTTTCCTTCCGGACGATGTTTTATTTTTCTTCTTTAATGTTGGTCTTTACATGTTATCGAAACTGTTTTGCGTGTTCAGGCCCCTATGTTCTCTTATGGGAACCCATCCGGAACTCCTCGGCCATTTTGTCGTTATTTTCGACAAAAAAGGCCGAGGAGCTCCGAATGATGGGGACCGTGACCGGTACTTACATCTGCTGGATTGTGTTGGCGACAATAGCGTAGTGTGAAATACAGACGGCCTTAGGGAATCCCGTCGTACCGGAAGACGACATAAGGGCCGCTACAGACGTCCTCGGATCCAATTCCGGTGTCCGGTAGGGGGCGTGACCCGGATCCAGGAGGGACTCGAATGTCTCGTAATCACCCCCGGCTTCTCCATACAGTAACACCTATTTTAAATGTGTTTTTTTTTGTAAATCCATTCATCCAATTTTGTGATAAAATTATTTCGTTTATGAAAATATAATAAAAGTATACTACATGTATATACAAAAATAAGCTTTTATTTGTTTGGTTTTCTAAAAAAAAATCTTGACCAGTACGAACAAATTATTTTACGATGTTTTAACAAAGCGGTTTCGAAGAAGTTATAAAAGGAGCAAAAACGTGTGCAGGCTGTTGCTTGGAAGACCATAAACATACGAAAGTCACGAAGCAATTCTTTCAGCAGTGGCTTATAATATAATATCATGTCTATATGACGAGATTAACCCGTGGACATATTTACCCAAGGGGCAAATGTTTCTCATATATGCACATGGTAATGGTATTAAATTGCGATGCAAGGTAACTCATGATAATATTGGTATCATTTTGAAAGGGTTTACTGGTTGTCTGTTTGATAACGATTATGCAGATTAAACGACGCATAACAATTCTAGATGATGTTTTTTAACAAGTAAATACTAAATATGTGTGTATTCTATATGTATAAAACTCAATGTAAAACCATCCAAGCGTGCCGACGATATACATAACTACATTTAGTACCAATCACTGACGTGTCATTGAGAAACAGTGCGGCGAACAAATCATTAACATAGGGATATAATTCAAACTGAATTCATGTTACAATTACTGTAAATGTTAAAATTGCCTTGAACGGTACGGAATGGTTAATATTGTTTAAGGCAAGTTCTAACATGGCCGCCAGTCGGCCATCTTAAATTCGATCGAGAAAATATCCATATCGAGCACCGCTAGTGTTCATGACAGTTATTAATGTGGAGTTGCAACAAAATAAGAATAACATGAAGATGTAGTTCGATCCATAAAGTTATGGCTTGGTACGTATCAGTTCTGTGAAATTTCATCAAAATATGTTCAATACCACACTAACAATGGTTGTAAATCAGTGAAAACTTACTCGCGCAAAACATAGCGATGTTTATGAACAACTATGCTCGGTACTTATAATTCCTGTGAAGTTTCTGCAGTTTTGGAGGTTTCGCTCGGACAAACTTTGCGACATGTCTGTCCATCCATCCATCCAACCATCCATCCGACATATGGAAAGCACAGCTACTCTTTAGCGGGGACATTATTCAGCTGTAATTGTGTTTGATAATCTTCCATAAATAGTTGTCTTGGAATGCCGTTATCCTTTGCACTATACTAACATGAAACAATACTGTGATGCATTAATACCTTAATGTGTTCCAACCCCTGTGTCGCTTCCTGTACTTTGGGCAAAAGAGCAGACACGGTAAACAGGAACTTGGTGTTGCAGTCTCGGAGAACTTTGGCCAAGTCGTCTGTCGTAAAGGAGGAGAAAGGAAAAGAACAAAACGTTTATATAATAATAAACAATGCTAAGAAAACATGTATCAGAATATTAAATATAATCTGATTGTTCAGGTCTCAGCCTGTCTTCCACGAAATTCACGGTTCCATCTCCGACCAGGTGCGCATGCTCGTGGTGTCTCATAATCAGACACTATATTCGGTGTGTTGTGTGTGTGTGTGTGTGTGTGTGTGTGTGCGTGCGTGCGTGCGTGCTTGCGTGGGTGCGTGTGTGCGTGTGTACAACGTGATAAATTACGTCATTTACGTCGGAAGGCAACATTTTGTCCTAAATGAAGAATTTAAACAAAAATAATCAAATTCCAGTAATTAAACGAAGGTAGGTCTCTTTAAGCGGCTTATATTATTATTAAAATTGACGCACCCTTGGTATACATCGGGCTGATTGGTTGGAGTGTGGCTCCCACCAGTGCGCATGCGTAGAAGGTGACCAGATAGTCAGGATGATTCGGTGACAACACGCCGATGGCGTCATCTTTCATCACACCTGTCGCCTGCAGACCGGAAGCTGCCCGTTCAATGCGCGTGACTAGCTCGGAATATGTCGTGGTATTCTCGGTTGTGGCATCGACCTTGACATAATTAAAACGCATCTAGACTAGGACGTTTTGTCGTAATGCATGAGGAGGTCGGAGATCTATATTTTCTTTCAGGCTACTGAGAGCTCATGTATATTTGCAGACACCGTGGCTTGATGACAAAGACTCACAGATTTACAATTTTTACAAATTTTAATTTTTGTCTTGGAAAGAGGAAATTTTTGCGTGAATATCTGCAAAACAATGATATATGAAGGCTGACAAAAATCAGATTTTAGATTTTCATATTTCCGTTCGAAAATTGATGTTTAACGGTTTAAGAAAAATGCATCAAACATCAATTTTTGAACATAAATGTAAAAATCTGAGATCTTATTGTTTGTCAGCAGTCTTTAATAACTGGTTTCCATGGATTTTCGCAAAAATTTGCTCTTTCCAAGACAAAAAATTAAAAAAAAAGTTGTCAAAACGTTCAATCTGTGAGAGTGCAGCTTTAAAGTCATGACAAAGGCTCTATAAAGTCATAATAATCAGTTCAACTAGCCAAAATGATATTTTACACATACTTGAACATGTATATCATTAATATATTGACATTGCCTTTAACATAAAATGAGATTTGACAAAACAATAATATTACAGAGATTGTCATCAAAACACTGTGTTTGCAGACAATTGAAAATAGCCAATTTTATATCAAAAGATTGGAGACTAAAGTGCAGAGCGGCAAATTATGTAAATGCATGTATGTATGCTATTTCACTGATATCTAAGTATGCCGATACTTGATAGCTACATAAAAAACAATGATGAGCTCATACATCACGCGAATGACTACTATCAGTATTTATATGAAATTGTTATGTTGGTTAATAACACAGCTGAACGCCTCCTACGCTTCCAGGAAAACCTTGACAACGATGAAGTTGCCCGTGTCGAGATGGATAAGCGCACTAAACTGCAATCTCTGTGCGAGACCCGCTGGGAAGCTAGGGCGGATGCTTTACACACTTTCCTATGCTCATTTAGGTAATCTTGAGTAAACATACTTAAATTATACAATGCCTAAATGCTCTAAATCAATATTCTTCAAAGTGTTTATTGTATTTTTTCCTAATTATGTGATATTTCTTAGTCTGTTATCTTATCACTTTTTTATTTAAATTATGTACGTCTGAATAGAAAGGCTTTCGATTGTTCGCTCACAAACCATGCAATATCGAAACATTAATTGTATTGTGTCATGAATTTCCAGAGTTGTTGTAAGTTCCTGGGACAACTTATTTGCAGTCATATGTTACTAAATGTTTTTCCCATCTTTTCACTTACAAAAAGAAAGATGGACGTTGCCGTGCGCTTTACTAATGCGTTGTTTAATGTTACGTCACTATCAAATATCATTTCAGTCTGAACGCAACGATCCAACAGCATGGGACATTATGTACGAAAAGACTATGTCACTAGCAAGAGACATTGGGGTGGAACCGTCCATTCCTCGAGTCCCAGGGCGACAGGCAAACAGGCCTAACGCACCAGCGGCAACACCCACAGAATACTGGAAGGTCAACATGTCCCTTCCTTTCATTGACCACCTAGTTGTTGAGTTAACAACCCGCCTGCTTAAACCGCATGGGAGATTTACTGCACAATATCTTCTGCCGACGAAAGTAGGTTTTCATTCATCCTTGATGAAATAAAATATGTAATATCAATGAAAATACTTGGAATTGCGTAATGTTATACATGTATAGTTAAATAAAATAATGGGGCTGTTCAAAATGGGTGAAGTCCGAAGGACTCCACCAATATTTTGAACTGCGCCATTGCATACCATACCCCAATAAAATGCAACATGTCGAATTTTAATACTTTTATTTAAATTCATTTAAATCTACATTTCTGCTAAAATAAATTGATTATTCAAGAGCATTTTCTCTTTTTTCTTTCTCTCGTTGTTCTCAACGGTGGGTAAATTAGAACAGCTATCGCAACCTAATTTTATACCACAATGAATGCACAGATAAAATAGTTCCTTATTTATATGATTACTTTCTATCTTTTCAAGGTCAAGAATATTATAAATACGTATTCTTGCTTAAAATGTGTGTTTTCTGTCCGTTATCGTTGTGTATTAAAACGCAAAAACCCGGGCGTTATCGGTAGAAAACGTGCATTATTCAGTAAATTCACGTGCCGTTAATGCCCGTTTTTTTGCTTTACATATGCGCTATCAGGGCCCGCATCATAACAATGAAGGCTGAGCGACCAGGCTTTTGACCGAAAGTTGGTCAACGATGCTAACTTTTGCACAAAAACATATTTTAGCATATATAACGTAGCTGCATACAAATACCAAAACATGAAATAAACCACATATAACTTACATTTTTTCTACTGAGTTGTCTTTTCCTGTCAAGCTGATGTGTTTACTAAATAGTTTGTTCTGCAATTGTTTTGACTATTAAAAGCACTAAATTATGTCTAAAACGACTAACTCCTCCGAACTGTAGTTATTTCTGTCGATTTTATTCAGAACATACGACTTATATGGACATGATTCCATTACGTCGTATGCAATGAACAAAGAAATTTCAAAGATGTTTTCTCTGATGCTGAAGATGCTGTTCATTTTATCAAGAACATGTTTACCAAATTTTCAGGCTTAAATTAGTTATCAAAACAAACAATGGTTAAAGTATGACTGAATAGGTAATTAATTGATTACCCAATAGGCATAGTGTGTAAATAATCCAAGTAATCCAGTCAATTTTCTAAAAAACAACACTTTCAAAACGAATGAACACTGCAAAAAATGGCGTCGAAACAAAATGCAGCTGCTGAGTTATGTTGCGGCCCGAATCGAGCTTAATGTAAAACGTTTTCAATGACATCACTCATGACGTCATACAAGCACCCGTCATAGAGGTTATTTTGAACTAACTGTTTTTTGCATTTTCGTGACATTTAACAGCCTTTTTAAACACCAACGTTTCTTCAACTGTTCCATCCATCATGAAACCATCTACATTAAAATCAATCAAATTATCGTTGCTTATCTTTTTTTTAACTGCTTTACTACATGTTACAGTTTTGCATGTTGCCAATATTGGCAAAAATTTTACTACGATTTCATTGAAAAAAATAGTTCCGTTGTAAATATGCCCCGCCCCTTGGTATTATTGCGCCCAATGACAGGACAGAAGTATCGAACAAACGCACGCGATATCGATGGGAAATGCCATTGCACTTTATACAGAAATAAAGTGCAATTGATAAACAACAACCATCGTTTAGGAATGAAGTGTGAATGTAAATATTCTTTAATGGTATCTTAAAACCATTTTTTAATTGTGATAAATCTTATTTGGGAATAAGAGTGCAACTTTAAAGCATGACTCTCAAATAGTTCAGTTAAGTATCAATAGTTCAGTTAAGTATCAATCATTGTGCAAAGAAACAAGTCCTTACAAAATACAAAATGTTGAACATAATGTAAGGTGAATGCTGCAACTTCAATAAAGAATGATAAAATATGATATAAATAACAGCTGTACATTTACATAACATTTATTTTTTATATTGACTCGTTTTCGAGTTAATGCTAGCTTTGATAACCAGCAATAATATTCGGTTACAACAGTCTAAAATTAAAAAGTGTAATTGCATATTAAGTGTTTCAAGTTTTGTAACGAAACCAGCCATTATAATATGATGTTAATTGGAAAAAATGTACGTTGTCCAATTTCAGTTTCAGCTGTATTTTCAAGTACTAGGCTCATGTGGGCATTAGTGTTATAACAAATATGTACCAAAAATGAACACAATGATGTATGGCAAAATATAATAAAACATTTAAAGCTGCATTCTCACAGATTGACCTTTGACAACTTTTTTTTTTTTTGTCTTGGAACGAGCCAATTTATGCGAAAATGCATGGAAACCAGTGATATAAGATTGGTGATAAAATATCAGGTCGCAGATTTTCATATTTAAGTTGAAAAATTGATGTTTTATGCATTTTTCTTAAACCGTTAGTAACCCTTTTACCCATAAAACATTAATTTTCGAACGGAAAGTATTTTACCACTGGCTTGCAGACATTTATGCGAAAATTTGCTCATTCCAAGACACACAAAAAAAAGAAGAAAAATAAGTTGTCAAAACGGAAAATCTGTGAGATTGCAGCTTTAAATGATACATTCATCAGAAATAAGAACAGGCATAATTGCTTACATTGTGTTAAAAAGAAACTCTACTATCCGATTAAGGAGGCTGAACACTCATAGGTTGGCCTAATTCGTTACTCAGATCATCAAAATAGCTACGTTGTATTTGCTTCACATGATTCAAGAAGAAAAAGCAATCATCGACCATTACATAACTCGATATACGATCTCCTCAATCGCCTACGCAGTTATCCACCTTGACGAACAACGAAAAACGAAAGCTAAAATCCGGGATTATAAATATTCTGGTTTCACAAGCTAATTCCCCGGTACAAACATAAGTGTACCGTTTTAATATGCACACACTACTTTGGAAACAACCGCATTATTTATCCGCTACATTAAATTCAATATAGCTTGAATTTCACCTTTTTATTTGTACCGCCATTGGAAAACCAAGTTATGTGAACTCCGAGTTACATGTATAAGCCGCTAAGTTGGCAATCTATTTTGAACCAACCAATATGTGGGCCATATGTGAAATGCACACATACTACCAGGCAAGGCCATCGCCCCTACTACCCACCGAGGCTCGGAGAAATCAGTAATTTAAATGGCCCATCAAGATGCCAGAAATAAATGTTGTGTTATTCTTACCATGGCAACCTTGTCCCCATAGTGCCGGATTTTGTCAAGCAGGTATGCGGTCATGTTTGTCACAGGAATGTCTTCTAGGCGGAGTGGCGGCTTTTCCGACATGACGGCAAATACGTGGGATATTGTGAAGATGTACGATGACACAAGTCTGATCACAGCCTAGCTTTTAGCTCACAATACGATATTTCATATATTGGTATTCAAATACGGCACCCAATCCAAGTATTGTTTCTGAACATTAATTGTCAGTGGCAATTCAATAACTGATTAAAGCTTTCCACAAATGTCGAATCTATCAGTCAACCGACATGTCCTCGACACAATGGAATTAAGTTGAGTTAGTTCACTTACTTTAAAAGTTGTCACAGCTTGCATAAGTCATTAAGATCCTGTTATAGTCGACATGCACTAACTCCATAATTATGCAGTGTTAAATCAGCATCTTTAGAAGGTCACTAATTTAGCTAAAACAATTAAGGCAAAACACGAATCAAATTTTCATAACATAACTTCGTTTGCACTATTATACTAGTTCTATTTATAGCCATCTGGGAAAAATGAATATAGATTTCAGTGTTATTTATAAGAAGTAGAGCGTAAACTATCAAGCATTATAGGTCGTTCACTGAAACACATCTTGCATAGCTCGTTCAATGAAACACATCTTGTATTGTTTAGTCAAGATCATTTGAAAACAATAATGATAAAGATAAAATTACAGGAAAAATTATATTAAATTAAATTAGTTCGCTGCTACATAACTACATTTTGTAAATATCGACCAAAATCTAAATAAAACCCATAATTTTCATAAACACTTCTGTTTTCATATCGCCGATGGTTTAAAAAAATAACAATATGTGTACATAACCTCAGATCTTGTTCTTCCACCTCAGATAAGTAGATATGCTGGAAACACATTAAGATAAATCAAAACGCTGAAAGTGCTGAGAGCTGGGAGAACGGTATTGTAGGTAACGAGACTTATTTTATTGACGCAAAGTAATTTAAAGCAACGAAATGATTTTAAACGAGTAAGGCAACGTATGTGAAGTACATTGAAGTTCAATAGTAATCTGTGAAGCAACATTAAAATGATCTAGAATGGCAACTGATGTCATGTAGTTCAATAGTGTCATATATAGCAACACTAAAATGTGCAAGTAAGGCAACTAATGCCATGTTGTTCAATAGTGTCATATATAGCAACACTAAAATGAGCAAGTAGGGCAACTAATGCCATGTTGTTCAATAGTGACATACATAGCAACACTAAAATGAGCAAGTAAGCAACTAATGCCATGTAGTTCAATAGTGTCATATATAGCAACACTAAAATGTGCAAGTAAGGCAACTAATGCCATGTAGTTCAATAGTGTCATATATAGCAACACTAAAATGTGCAAGTAAGGCAACTAATGCCATGTAGTTCAATAGTGTCAAATATAGCAACACTAAAATGATCTAGTTAGGCAACTAATGCCATGTTGTTCAATAGTGGCATATATAGCAACACTAAAATGTGCAAGTAAGGCAACTAATGCCATGTAGTTCAATAGTGACATATATAGCAACACTAAAATGAGCAAGTAGGGCAACTAATGCCATGTTGTTCAATAGTGACATATATAGCAACACTAAAATGAGCAAGTAAAGCAACTAATGCCATGTAGTTCGATGGTGTCATATATAGCAACACTAAAATGTGCAAGTAAGGCAACTAATGCCATGTAGTTCAATAGTGACATATATAGCAACACTAAAATGATCTAGTAAGGCAACTAATACCATGTTGTTCAATAGTGACATATATAGCAACACTAAAATGAGCAAGTAAAGCAACTAATACCATGTTGTTCAATAGTGACATATATAGCAACACTAAAATGAGCAAGTAAGGCAACTACTGCCATGTTGTTCAATAGTGACATATATAGCAACACTAAAATGAGTAAGTAAGGCAACTAATGCCATGTAGTTCAATAGTGTCATATATAGCAACACCAAAATGAGCAAGTAAAGCAACTAATACCATGTTGTTCAATAGTGACATATATAGCAACACTAAAATGAGCAAGTAAAGCAACTAATACCATGTTGTTCAATAGTGACATATATAGCAACACTAAAATGTGCAAGTAAGGCAACTACTGCCATGTTGTTCAATAGTGTCATATATAGCAACACTAAAATGAGCAAGTAAAGCAACTAATGCCATGTAGTTCAATAGCGACATATATAGCAACACTAAAATGAGCAAGTAAGGCAACTACTGCCATGTAGTTCAATAGCGACATATATAGCAACACTAAAATGTGCAAGTAAGGCAACTAATGCCATGTAGTTCAATAGTGTCATATATAGCAACACTAAAATGTGCAAGTAAGGCAACTAATGTCATGTTGTTCAATAGTGTCATATATAGCAACAGCAAAATGAGCAAGTAAAGCAACTAATGCCATGTAGTTCAATAGTGTCATATATAGCAACAGCAAAATGAGCAAGTAAGGCAACTAATGCCATGTAGTTCAATAGTGACATATATAGCAACAGCAAAATGAGCAAGTAAAGCAACTAATGCCATGTAGTTCAATAGTGTTCTATATAGCAACACTAAAATGAGCAAGTAGGGCAACTAATGCCATGTAGTTCAATAGTGTCATATATAGCAACAACAAAATGATCTAGTAAGGCAACTAATGCCATGTAGTTCAATAGTGCCATATATAGCAATACTAAAATGATCTAGTAAGGCAACTAATGCCATGTTGTTCAATAGTGTCATATATAGCAACACTAAAATGTGCAAGTAAGGCAACTAATGCCATGTAGTTCAGTAGTGACATATATAGCAACACTAAAATGAGCAAGTAGGGCAACTAATGCCATGTTGTTCAATAGTTACATATATAGCAACACTAAAATGAGCAAGTAAAGCAACTAATGCCATGTAGCTCAATAGTGTCATATATAACAACACTAAAATGTGCAAGTAAGGCAACTAATGCCATGTAGTTCAATAGTGTCATATATAGCAACACTAAAATCATCTAGTAAGGCAACTAATGCCATGTAGTTCAAAAGTGTCATATATAGCAACACTAAAATGTGCAAGTAAGGCAACTAATGCCATGTAGTTCAATAGTGTAATATATAGCAACACTAAAATGTGCAAGTAAGGCAACTAATGCCATGTAGTTCAATAGTGTCATATATAGCAACACCAAAATGATCTAGTAAGGCAACTTATGCCATGTAGTTCAATAGTGTCATATATAGCAACACTAAAATTCGAAGTAAGGCAACTAATGCCATGTAGTTCAATAGTGTCATATATAGCGATACTAAAATGTGCAAGTAAGGCAACTAATGCCATGTAGTTCAATAGCGTCATATATAGCAACACTAAAATGTGCAAGTAAGGCAACTAATGCCATGTAGTTCAATAGTGTCATATATAGCGATACTAAAATGTGCAAGTAAGGCAACTAATGCCATGTAGTTCAATAGTGACATATACATAGCAACACTAAAATGAGCAAGTAAGGCCACTAATGTCATGTAGTTCAATAGTGTCATATATAGCAACACTAAAATGTGCAAGTAAGGCAACTAATGCCATGTAGTTCAATAGTGTCATATACATAGCAACACTAAAATGAGCAAGTAAGGCCACTAATGTCATGTAGTTCAATAGTGTCATATATAGCAACAGCAAAATGAACAAGTAGGGCAACTAATGCCCTGTATTTCAATAGTGACATATATAGCGATACTAAAATGTGCAAGTAAGGCAACTAATGTCATGTAGTTCAATAGTGACATATATAGCAACACTAAAATGAGCAAGTAGGGCAACTAATGCCATGTAGTTCAATAGTGTCATATATAGCAACAGCAAAATGAGCAAGTAAGACAAATTTTGACATGTAGTTTAATAGTGACATTTATAGCAACCCTAAAATGGCAAGTAAGGCAAATTTTGCCATGAAGTTCGATAGTGACATGTATAGCACAACACTAAAATGAGCAAGTAAGGCAACCTATGTCTTAAAGTTCAACAGTGACATATATAGCAACACTTAAATGAGCAAGTAAGGCAACCTATGTCTTGAAATTCAACAGTGATATATATAGCAACACTTAAATGAGCAAGTAAGGCAACTAATGCCATGTTGTTCAATAGCGACATATATAGCAACAATAAAATAAGCAAGTAAGGCAACCTATGTCTTGTAGTTCAATTGTGACATGTTTAGCAACTCTTAAATGAGCAAGTAAGGGAACAAATGTCATGTACGTGTAGATTAATAGTGACATGTATAGCACAACACTAAAATGAGCAAGTCAGGCAACCTATGTCTTGTAGTTCAATAGTGACATATATAGCAACACTAAAATGAGCAAGTAAGGCAACCTATGTTTTGTAGTTCATAGTGACATATATAGCAACAATTAAATGAGCAAGTAAGGCAACCTATGTCTTGTATATGTGTGCATTCACTCTCCCTTGCAATTTAAGCTATTATGTAATTATGTCACTCATGATGAACAAGAAAGATCAGAGATGAAATATAGATGGAGTAATGATTGTAGAGAACATTTTCGCAAGGGCATTAATGGCTGTTTGCCACGATTCAATAACATTGTTAATAATATTGATAACACTAGACAATCTGTAAATGACGCTGTTAATGAATTTACGAATGTTATACGTTCTGTTGCTGACCCTTTATTCTCATAATGTCATAATGTCAATAATAAAGCATATTTCCATGTGGACACATGTATTAGAAATAATGATTGGTTTGACGCTGAATGTATTGAAGCGCATAACGTGTATTTACAGTCATTACGTTTGTTTAATAACGATAAATCGCATGAAAATAGATTGTTATTAGTAGAACATAAACGTGTGTATAACAATATTGTTAGTAGAAAGAAAAATAATGCATACAGATTAAAAATGCAAGAAATAGAACAATTAAAAAAAAGTAAGCCTAGAGATTTTTGGAAATATTTTAAACCAAAATCCAAACCAACGGCTGACAGTATACCAAATGAAACATTTAGGGAATATTTTTAGGCATTAGGTAGTAGTGTCTTTGAATGTTTTAACGAAGAGTCTGAATTTTTTTGCAACACGCATGATTTTGATAAGGTTGATGTTTCATTTTCCGAATTAGATCAGCCTATAACTGTCAATGAAACACATATTGCTATTAAATCATTGAAGCATAATAAATCTTCTGGGAGTGACATTCTGATGAATGAATACTTTATAGAGACGTTCGATATTTTGCCTTCGCTTGTATGTGATATTTTTAACGGTATTTTAAACTCAGGATTTTTTCCCGATAAGTGGATGGAAGGTGTTATTATACCATTGCATAAAAAGGAAAATTTAGATGACGTTAATAATTATAGGGGAATTACACTCGTTAGTTACCTGTCTAACCTTTTTACAACTGTACTTAATAAACGCATCGATACATTTTGTAATGAACATAACATAATTTCGGACGCTCAGTTCGGATTTCGGAAAGGGCGATCAACTGTAGATGCTATTTTTATTCTTACCTTATTAGTGCAAAAATATTTGAATGACAATAAAAGACTTTATGTTGTTTATGTTGATATGATGAAATGTTTTGATTCTATTTATAGAAATGCTTTAAGGTTGAAACTGTACAAATGCGGTATTCAAGGAAAACTACTTAGGATAGTACGAGATATGTATCAAAAAGTTAAATCTTGTGTTAAATCATGTTTTACATATTCTGATTACTTCGACTATGCTGTAGGCCTCCGTCAAGGGGAAGTTATGTCTCCTTTTCTATTTTCTCTCTTTGTTGAAGACTTAGAATTATTTTTACAGAATGATGTAGATTCTGGACTTCTAATTGATGATATTGTCCTTACATTGTTGTTATTTGCAGATGACATGGCTATCGTAGGAAAATCACCTGAAGAAATACAACAACATTTGGATAGACTTTTAGAATACTGTAATAACTGGGGTTTATCTGTAAATATACTTAAAACAAAAAATATGGTTTTTCGTAAAAGGGGAGGGCTATTGCCATCAGAACATTAAACCTACAATGGCCAGTCTATTGAAGTTGTGAATGATTTTAATTACTTAGGAACTGTTTTCAACTATACTGGTAATTATGCTTTAAACCAAGAACATTTAACTGGTAAAGCTTTAAAAGCATTAAATGCATTTTTATGAAAATGTAGGGAATATGACCGGAAACTAAAGATTCTATGTCAACTATTTGATGCTTTTGTAGCCCCTGTTCTAAATTATTCTTCGGAAATATGGGTTATACCAAGTCTAAAGAAATTGAAAGAATTCATTTAAATTTTGTAAACTTCTATTAAATGTTAGAAAAATACATGTACAGCAAGTGTTTACGGTGAGCTTGGCAGATATCCTCTTTATTTACATAGATTTGTTAGAATTATACAATATTGGCTTAAGGTTGTAAGAAGTGATAATATCATAATGCGCACTGTATATAGGTATGCATTATCAGACTGTGTAATAGGAAAGAATAATTGGGTATCAAATGTTAGAAAGCTTTTGAGCGAGTTTGGCTTTGGATATGATTTGATAATGCCAGTGTACCAAATGAAAAGTATTTTTTGTGTGAGTTAAAAACTAGAATAATTGATTGTTTTAGGCAAGAGTGGTATGGCTCTCTTGATAGTCCAGTCTTGTTTTTGTATAAAGACTTTAAAACCACTTTTGGTTATGAACATGAAAACTTTATTATAAAGATTTGCATTAGGAATTGCTCAGACACCGGAAGTGATTTTTTTACAGTTTTTAGAACGAGGTTTTTCTCATGTGGGATTAAATAAATCAATTTTATCGATAATGCGACTTTAATTAAAACGTTATTTTAAACTTTCATTTTTATTGATTTCATACTCAGCTCTTAAATTATAGTTTAATAACTCCATAACTTTTAATGGATTATTTACGGGAGAAATCTCAGAAGAAAAAATCAGCTTGAATGGTTTAAATATATAAAGCGATAATTCCACATTAAAAATATGTTTTATATGACTTACATATTATGAACAATACATAACCAGATTTTAACGAGACTACAAGACTGATCAATCTGATTATTTTTGAAGAAACATAAATATCAAATATTGAAAAAATGTTTTCAGTTCATTCAAAATCTATTAAAACTAAAGCAAAAAACCTGAATAAATGACTTTTATTTACATATATTTAATGTTTCTCTGACTCAACCTCCAAGCAGTTTTTTGTTCTGTTTGGTATTCCATTGGGTTGGAAAAGGTTTAGGAAACCAATTTCGAAAACAACAACTTTTCACTCAAAATATTTAAAACACAGGCATCCTTTTACCTTAGTTTACTTAAAAAGGCTTATCATTAACAGATATGATAATATTAAACTGATTTATGGCGTCAATTATTCAATATAAATTCATATATAAAGTAATGCGATGAGTTGGTGGGGATATTTGACCCTGAATATATCCATGTATTTTACAATTTAATAGTAAATTTGTTAAACAACGAGAACCATGTGCTCTAAATTAAGTTTGATGCTACTATGTAGAAAGAACCAATTAACTAATTATACCAAGATTTAATTTCAGCACAAATCACAAACACAATTACTTTTACATCCCACTTAATTATTCCGTGTTTTTTGAGGGAATTTACGAAAGAGACTTTACCAGTTAAATATAAAATAAAACTACATAAAAGTAAACTTGTATACATTGAGTAATTTGCTTAAAGTGTTATTACATAATGTTATAAGTCTGTCTTTCCTTTTCATTATCTACTTAAGCTTTAATTTCGCAATTACCTTAAATTGAAATTTAATGGGCAATATAACCTAGATCTACATATATGAACAGGAAGTACATAAAACAACAAATTCAGCAGAAAAGTTATCCATACGGAATACATCAATCAGAATTACTAAAAACAACAACATACACATATGATGTTTTTTGCGGAATTTTCAAAAATCAAATTTGGCCTTGCCGGTATCCATAGAAACCATGAACAATAAGAACTTTTACAAGACCAGATCCACGTGTTTACAAACTTGAGACATTGCTCTTAATACCTGGCGTGTGTCAGAAAAGTATATCTCGGAGACTATCTTAAATTCGTTTGTTTCTGTAGTTTTTTCATGTAAATATTGAAGGTTGTACTAACAATGTTCTCCTACTTATTGCATATTTGAATGATATGATTGGTTTATAGCAAAGTTTGGATGCATATAGACCAATCAGTAAACGTTTCGACTAATTTGGACAAAACGAAATTATTAAACACTTGTAAACAATTGGTTTTATAGTTATGCATTTCATCAATATGCATTGGAAATATGAAACAGTCTGATAATAAAGTTGATATGATACGGATCAGATTGGTGGACCGATTGCAAGATAATAAAGACCAGCAGCCAATAATAAACAAGTCAAGTATCTATACGTTGGCTAGATTGCAAGGGACCAGAACCAAATGGTTCGAATATCGCCAAAAGAGCTTTCCTCAAAACAAGCATAGAACAAGTCCGTTTGTGGCCGATCATATTTTATTTTTCCTGACAATGATAAACGCAACAATCTTGTCGACCCACACGCATTTTAAGCTAAAGTTCTCCGTTTAAAAATTGCGCGGAATGGTTTCCACAATTCAAAAAAGCTCTATATCATTTTTTCGAACACATTCCAAGTCACGTCATCGTTTCACACACTAATATGTATAATGCGTTTATGCCAACTCGCTATTATTTTTGTGGCGGATCCGTGGTGTAATGGAAACACACTTGACTGTCAATCCAGGGGTCGGTATACACGAGTGCACATTTAAGAACCAGGGTTACATTCGGTATGTGCACTGTGCTGCAAAAATAAAATAAAAAGACTAACAATCTTATCGGAGCACTCGCCGAATGGACAACCCGAGTGCGAGTAAAAATAAGCTTACGCTCCACCAATCGCTGTCATTTTCAGCAGTGTTAATCTCTTTCAAAGGTTTCCATCGGTCATTTTTAACACAGATGTTTTCATGTCAGGCTCTGTGTCGGTGTTTTTTTTAGCAATTTCGCGTAACCTTGCACTGTTCGTCCGTTTGGGAAGGCATAAAGTGTGCATATTTAGTATGTAAAAGTCACGTTAGTATTATTGATAAATAAATCGACTCTATTATTAAACTAACTGGACTGTGCTGAATAGATAAACCAAGCAGATGTTCAAACTGGACAAATGCGCAAAAGCTACAAAAAGTATGTGTCGTAAGAGATGTGATACATCAGTAAGTAAGATTCAAGGCTTTGTTTACCATATTATCAATATTACGTTAGTTTTTGGAAATCTATTTTTTGTCTTGCAGTTTTTGTGTCATCCGGTGTCTAGTCCCTTTTATCGCTGGTTAAAGTTGTTCTGTGGTAAACTTAAACCTAGTTAGTAATTTAATTCGGGTCATTAAATCCGTTTGTATAAACGCATAAAAATGCAGCGGCTAAGGTAACCTACTTTGGCATTTTAACATAACCACTGCTAACGAAACATCTCACAATGCACTAAAAACATGGTTCCGGTCAGTGCGTGTTTACCGCTTTTTCTGTAAACATTGTTACCTTTTTTCGGCAAATACCACGATATTAAAAATCGCTGTTTTTAATGAAACAAAAATAACAAACAAGTCCATTAGCGCTTTTATTACCATATTAGCGTAAAGATGTACCTGTTTATTAATTATATACCAATATATAGGGCCTATGGTTTATCTTTAATACTGAAATTTGACAAGTCTGTGGCTAAAATGTCATTGTTCTGACTACTGCTAATACTATTAGTTCAGTAGTATAAGTTAAAAAATGTCCTTACCTGTTTCAAGTGCTTATTTCCTTTTTTATTGAATTCTGTGCATCGGCAGCTAGTTAATTAATGACAAACTTAATTAAACCTGCCAAACATCTGATAATGGTAGGTATTCAACCAAATATCTGAAAATTGTTTTCAATGTTTAATCTCCTTTGTTCACTGATAGTTTGATAATAATACACACGCAATTCACCTCAGGGGATTAGCTCATTTCTGAAAAAGAGGTGTTGAACTGTTACTTTGCACACATCTGTTGATCTTGCATCAATTTATAATGCATGAGCATGCGAACACCATTGATATAATATTCACCAATGTTTCGCAAATTTTTTAAAGTAAATACCAGCTGCCAAGATATTATAATGCTAACCCGAAATATAAATATCACTTTTATTCAAATGTTAAGGTATCGTCCATTCAACTGTTATCTAATCGGCTAACATGTCATTAATAACTGACCAATAGACTGAACGAAGTCAATGCTGTATGCTCATAAGATGGACTTTAGTTGCATATTGAAAACCGCCCACTGCCTTAGATATGTAATCAAAATATTAAGAAGAATACAACCATTTAACTACTTTTCACATGTCTTTTGCATCTACAATTATTTGCTTCTTATTTTGAATGATTTTCTTTGATAGTTTTTGGTGACACATCATAGTCTTACGCCTATGTTTGTAAGATACCCAAACGCCAGTACATCATCAATGGTAACATGAATGCGTCTTTAAACTGTACTCACAGAAGTCGGTTCAAGTTTTTCCGAAAAAGCTTGCATCATTCGCTGGTGAGAATAACTTAATTTCTATACAATTGGTTTTCGAATAACTTGACAAAACGAGGGTGATAATCAAACGATAACCACTGGTTTGGACTAATCCACGTCAATACCATTGACTGAAGTTAACAGACGATACTGCCCATATTTGAGAAAAATCAAAGAATCAAAAATTTCCTTATGGTTGAAATGCCCACAACACCGTAGCCACCTTGTGGCACATCGAGGCAGCTTCCTTGGTTCAAATTTGCAGAGCAAATAATTGAAAACTAATTTCCTAACATTCATGCAATTTAAAATCAAGTATATGTTTACCTGTTGGTTCCTGAACGTGCGTGTGAACGCAGCATTAGCGCTTCAAAAACACTCAAACATGAACACAATCAACCATGATAGACCCTCGTTCATAAAAAACATTCCAACTCCAAAGGAATACTCTGCGATTTTGGGATTTTCTCAGACATAGAAGATTTGTTTTGTCTTTTGATTCAGATAACCAAAATTCATTGAAAATGTATTTGGTATATCTGAAATCATTGTTTGTTTACTTCAGTTGTCTTGCAATGATCAGAAAATTGTTGAAAACCAATTCAATCTCACTTCATTTTAGCGAACTTGTCCATGCCCCTTAAACCCAATATATGATTTTAAGAAAATATTTTATTTTCGCTAGCTCGTTAGAATGAAAGTGTATATATAGTGCCAGTAGTACGAAATTTATGGCAGTACACCATGACCGAAGTGTCAACCAGGACGCACAAGAGAAGTCCTAGAAAAAAATCTGGGGATCATATCTCCAGAATCTCATAGATTGCCTTGGTTTAAATATGTCTCTCGCTATGGCACTGATGGATTATAACACAAACTAAAAGACAAAATTGACTGTTTCATATCCAAAACTGTTAGGCCCTTTAAAATATTATTGAAACTTTAGGGCTTTATGATGTCATACCTGTTTAACGACTAATTATTTATATCCCAAAATCAATGGGCCATATGAATTGATATACTATATAACAGAAGTGAATTAGGTTTGAGCGACACTGTAACAGATATTAGTTATGCTCATAAATACCCGACCGAGTTTGGTAAAGAATGCATTATATGGCATATTTTGTGAAATGGTCAATATTTTGTTAAATGATCACATAACTGAAGTCAACAGCTCAAAATGGTTGGTTAACAAAATGGTGTATACAATTAATACCAAGTTTTGACAAGAAATACTCAATTTTGTGGCTGGATAAGAAAACTATGCGTCAACAAATGCAATTAAAAGATATAGAACATTATTACAATATACAATTATTAATTAATGCATCAGTTGGTTTACTACCTTTAAGTAAACTACAGCTACATGCTGAGTGCTAAAATGAAGAAAACAAGATTTATATTTCAAGCAAAACATTCATTGTTAAGGAACAATTGTGGCCCTGGTCCTATTTTGCACGTAACCACCTTAGTTATCTTCGATATCGCCTTTTCTTTATCCTAAAAATACTTCACAAAGTAAATTCGATTAAGTAATTCCTTGCGAATGACACTATTTCTATTCTACTTAATAAACGACGTGCACAAAATTATACACGTTTCTGTCCAACTATTTTCTACGAAAACACAAAGTTCATTGCTAGATCACTCGTATCAACATCCAGGATAAAAGGTTGTGCAATTTAAATTGGTTGTTTGGTCAAAAAGCATGCACTTTGATTGGTCGCAATCGGCAGTTTTATTGGTCAAAACATTCCTGATATAAATAACTATTAAAGAGGAATCCGGCTTGCAATATTCGCTATGCATTTCATTTTAAAGTAACCGACTATAAACACACTTAAGAACAAGTAAACAAATTTAATTCATACCATAAGAAAAGTACTTCAGTCCAGTATATGTTTTTTCGAGTAAGACTGCAAACGTTTTGGCAATCAAATTAAAATGTGGAACATCTTTTGCGTCACAATCAATAGTTTAACACGACTTAGGTAGAATTCGTCACAATTTTATTTCACTGATAAATGTTAACAAACCAGCGTACAGCATTAATTTAGAAGTACTAAATATGAAAGCTGGTAAAGTTTTTGTCACTATACATTTATAGACAAAATGTAATTGTAAAATTGTAACATTTCTTTTAATTTCATTTTTAGTGTTCATATTATCATATATAAGGTGCATTTTTTTTGGTACAGACAAGTGAAGAAATGCAAACCAAAGCAACCAATTTGAGGTTCAGGAAAAAAAGATTAATAAAAATTATATTTAAAGGCTAAGCAATATTACAAATAACATAAATCATTATAGTGCTTGTTAAATGTTATTCAATAAGAATTCGTTACAGTTACAAGATCATATTAAGACTGAATTGAAATCATACGTAAATATACTTGTTTCTATAAGTTTGGCTTAAAGTGGGAAGCAACAAGGAACTCTGTTTTAATCGAACACTTACATTTATGAACGAAAATTATAAAGTACATGAATACGACAAACAACCCAACGTCAATTAAAAAAACGAAAGTAGATCACTAGAGAATGATTCAACCATTTATCTTCGGTAAATATTAAATCTTTCTCTTATTTTACAGTTGAATTAAAATGTAAAATTCTGGAAAAGCCTGATATTGTTTTGGATTTGATCAAATTACAAATGTGATGCTAAATTTGCTACATTGAAAGGACGTAATCAAAGTATCTTCATTCATTTTACGAAATAAAGTATTTAATAGAAACGAGATATAGTTTAAGCTTCAATGTCCTTCTCAATTCTGTCGTGAATGTTTTGTGTTGTACATATATCAATTGTCCACTCTTTATGTCTTAGCTCCGTAGTTTATCCTTTGCATTATGCTAGGCTTTTGATTATCTTGAATTTTAGTGCGGAGATCCGTACGACTCATTTACATTTTGATTCGTCTGTAAGCTTCCATGTGCATGATAAAGAGTGGTTGAGACGTTACACCACTCAATGAATAAACAAACTTGGTTGAGTAGTATTATTCATTTTTAAAAGGTAAGTGGCCACAACAGAAAAGAACCGGTACATGACCTCGCGTGGCCAACCATGGGGAATCCCGATAATGATATGTAAAAAAATTGGAAGTTTTCAAAAAATATGCGAATACATCAACAAGGGCGCCGCTGAGCAAACGCCGACGTTTATCTGTTGTTCTTGTCGACAAGGGTCAATGTTTAAGTTTTGGCACAACGTCAACAATAACACCAAGGTTATCCTAGTTCCATGAAACATTTTCCCATTAACAGATAAATGTAAAAAAAAATCAACCTTTACCCACTATACATTATGAATAACAGATGGGCACTAAAATTTTCAATTGAAAATGAACACAGGGGGCTGTAGAGTCAACTTCAACGAACTTTTGTATTATTTTTTCACTAGTCTAAAAACTGGAGTACCTTAACTCATTAAAGTTAAATATTGATTTGCCTTGCATATGTGTATTTCCTCTAACAAACAACCTCTTTGTACTTAGTTTTCTTTGATTATCTTCAATAGTTTTTGACTTCTGGACAACGTGTTTTGACACATAGCTTTAAATAGTGTTGGTACCAATACCCAAAGTATTTTCATCATATTAGTAACACTGTATATCATTGTATGCTATTAATATGGCTATTGTGTTGTTACAGTCTACGTCCCACTGTTATATTATCATTGTAAGCTATGAAACTTAATGTCTATTCAAGGAAAGGAAACCGACTTATACTTAGGAGATCATTTGCTAGAAATTATTTGTTCAATCGGAGAGAAATTCGCTGAAAGGGGCTTTACCGCGAATGGCGTTAAGGACATCTCGTTAAAGAGTTGCTGCACAGATCGAGAAAAAGATAAAACTGTGACTTCCTGAGAGCAAGTAATTACCATTCAAAGAAATCCATTATCCTAATGTAGAGTATAAGTATCTTCCATGGCCGAGAGGTTAAGATAGGTTCATCCAACTCGAGCGTAGGGTGTTTTGCGGAAACGAGGTTTACCGAGTTTCAGCAAAACACCCTGCGCTAGGGTCGGGATGAACCTATCTTACACGATCGGCTATGGTAGATGCTTTTTCACCCACCAGAGTTAAACAGAATTAAGTAAACTGGAACTCTTTTGTGCTTAGTGAAAATAATTTCGTATGGATATGCGACAAGTCGTGGTTGTCATTGATATGCGCCTAGTGATTCAGATTATGTCAAATCGGTCTTTAAAAAGTTTGATGGAGAGTGAACCATTATTAATACTGTCATTTGTTTCCGTTCCGGATAGAAAAATCTAACCCGAGGGCACCTGCGTTGCCAGGTAACTAGGCTTGCCGAGTTACCGGCCACGCTGCGTGCCCAAGGGTCGGTTTTTATTATCCGGAACGGAAACACATGATTGATATTTTTTCTAGCACACCTTAAATTACATTTTTCTTGCGAAAACAATACATAGAAAAGCGCATTTTTGTATTTTCACCAAAAAGCGCGTGCGATTATGTTTACTGACGTCATGATGCGCAGTAATTTTTATTCAATGCATACGTCAAGAAGTTCCTTCATTATCACGTCTTTTAAGGGTTATTTTGTTTTGTTTTGAAGGTATATTTTTGTAAAGTTAATTTTTATGGAACTCATCTATTGAAATCTCATATTGATGGTCACATGGAGTGTAAAATAAAAGAAATGAATAGTATGACGTCACAGCGTGTGACTCATCTGGCATGGGGGGATGCCAGATGGAGTTTTCCAGCACGGCTGAATTCACAAGAAATGCCTATCCGGTGTGCTAGAATGGTTCTTGCTTGCACAGCAATATGGCAACGTAGCTATACAGTACAAGAGTTTTTCTTATATTTTTAAAACACACAAGAGCCGTGAAATAGGGGACAAATGCTTCTTAAGTGCAATCAGATTAAAAGGATAATGCAATTACTAATATACATATGTCAAGAAAAAGTAACATATAAGCGTATGCCATACCCATCATGTTTGACATAAAGTGTTTGGGAGTGATGAAGTAAGAGGTAGGGTCGTCGGTCGTGCATGCGACACATCTTCTTTATGTACCAACACATATGTAAAGTGATTTATAATCCCTTCTTGCACAACAAAGCTACAGGCCGCTACCAAATGCGATTAAACGTCATTCTGTTTTGAGCACAGATACCTATAATTTCAAAATTTATGACAAAGTTTAAGCCCTGACATAATTACTATATGTGCATACATATAGAATGCAATACTGAATAAGCTCTTAGTATGACCTTGAACTTTTAAGTAGGTTTGTTGGTCTTGCACACTCCACTTCGCATTTATGTACCCAACACAATTGTCAATTTATATCAAATTCAACTCGAGCATGACAAAGTTATATTATACTGTTCATGGAACTAAATTTTTTATTTATGGATTGTTTTACTACTCAAAGACTTCAAAACGGTTCCCTTACATCAGGACATGTAACCCAGTGGTCATTTTGAGTGTGTTTTCATTTTAGGTAAAGAATATCCGGTCCCATTTTCTCGAAACTTCTTAAGTCTCTTATAATATGATCAAGCTTAGCTCGATATTTTTGGTTTGTATTATTTGCGTCATATGTACTTCTTTAAGAGATTTAAGACTTGAAACAGGAATAATTTTTATGATAATCACGATAAACTTAATGTATTGTGGTGTTTTAACGTGAATTTTGCATGTCTAAGATTAACTTGAATGTCAGTGAAGTGTACTATTGCATAAATAATTCAGATTCTCAAAAGAAAAGTCATTAAGTTTAACTGCTAAATTGAAATTGAACGTCTTCTTGCAACGTAGTCAAATGTAAGGATTTCTGACACAGTAAACCGTCTTTATAAATTCTAGGTTGGTATCGATGGAAATAGTTCCGAATGAGCCTGAATCTGTGACAATTATGTTTTCTGCCTCCTTTGATGACAAAGACACTTATTAACTTAATTTTGCTTTCTTCGTGCTGATGTAAAATAATATTTTACTATTTTTATTCCACTTTACTATTATAAAAGCGACATCAAACGAGCTATATATAATGTGATACGTTTGATGTTTAACATGCGTTATAACTGCGATTAAAGTTGATTTGTAAAGACAAGAATGTCAACATGGTACAGACGTTTGCCTAACACATACAAAGTTAACGGTGCCACGACCACAAAAGAAACAAAAAAAATAAACAAAAACAATATTTATTCACGAACAGTTGTTGAAAATAAATTTCCAATAAGTCATGTTAGAAGTTAGATACCTAGAATAAGGATCAATGTCCTAAATAAAAAAGCTCCCAAACAATTTTCATTGATAATGGTATTTCAATGTCGACATTAATAAATCTACAAGCAGTACACTATATGCGCACTATTTAAAGCAATCACTACGTTCATAATGATTCCCTAAAAAGGTTGGAAAGTTTCAAGTAATTCATTCTCTATAGAATAAGAACAAGTCACTCATTCTCATATATTCAATAACTATTGAAAACTCTTAAACTGGACAACCTGTGAAATGATAGTTATGTCTTTGGAACTTTTTTGTTTTAATACACTTCCTTCCTGTTATTGCAATTTTGCACCTCAACATAACCGTGGAAGGAATTCTAGTTACATAACTCAAGAAAGTTCTTGTCCGTTATCTGAGCCGAAACTCACTATCACCATAAAAATGCACGCGAGTGTTATGGCAAGGTGTAAAGTAGTGAAAAGTCATTGACACTAAACTCACTTTGGAGATATAACACACACAAATTCATTAACGTTGTACTTAAAGCATGTTGTAACAAGGTTTATTTCGTTTGTAGCTATCAAGATAAGTTTTGATTCTTGATTTTTTTATTGTATTCTTTATTTTAGTCGCTTGTGAGCTTGTGATCTACAGTATAGTCGACAATACTAACATTTGTACATACTCGCATTATGAATCAGGCATACTTTAAAAGGTCTGCATGGGTAACAGGTACTAATCTAAAATATTGTGTGTTTGTTTTCCTGGTTATCCTAGAATCGTCTTTATTGCTTTGCTAGCCGTATTAATCTTAAATAATGTGTGTTTGTTTTCCTGGTTATACGAGGCATATTCTTTATCGCCATGCTAGTCGTACTATGTGTGTTTGTTTTCCTTATTTTGCGAGGTTTCGTCCAGAATAAATGAATAAAAAAAATCCAAGCAGCACGTTTTTTTAAGAAGTCCATGTTTGTTTCTTCTACTGGGTATCTGATGTATGGTCATTATCTGCCATGTTATTCGTCCTATCGGTTCTAGAATAGTGTGTTTTGTTTCCTGATTATCCAAGATGTCAGTATTTTCCGCCGTAATAGTTTTGATATTTCAATACAGAATAATTAAATGGAATGCGAAACAAGAGGTCCTTTTTTGTTTCCTCTGCAAGTAATTTCTGGTATGGTAATTCTCCGCCATACTATTTGTGTAAGTCGGATTCCAAAGTAGTTGAATGATGTGCCCGATCAATGTTTGGTTTTTAAAGATATCCATGTTTTAACATCTACAGTTTATCCGAAGTAAGGCTCTTATCCGTCCTGTTAGTCGTGTTATTCGTCTCCTTATTATTAAACTGAAATGCCTGACAATTGTTTGTTTAAAAAGTTGCCAATGTTTTAATTTCTAAAGGTTATCCGAAGTAAGGCTCTTATCCGCCCTGCTAGTTATGTTATTCGTTTCCTTTTTAATGGAATGGAATGCCCGATCAATGCTGTTTTAAAAGTAGTCTATGTTTTAACTTTTACAGGTTATCCGAGGAAAGGCAATTATCCGACATGCTTGTCGTGAGATTCGTTTCCCCATTGGTTAAATGAAATACCTGACCAACGTTTGTTTTTAAAGTTGTCCATATTTTAACCTTTACAGGTTATCCGAGGTAAATCCATTATCAGCCATGCTAGTTGTGTTATCCTCTTCCAAAAAACTATAAAATAAAATGCCTAAACGAACTGCTTAGCTAGGTCTGGTATCATTTTCCCTAATGGTTGAATAAAATGCCCGATCAGCGTTTTTCTTTACTTGGCATTGTTTGTTTATTTTACTGTTTATCCGATGTATGGTCATCCGTAGCCTTAGTGTTGGTTGCCGGCCCTGATCCGGTATTCGATTTGAACATGGCGCCGTTATTTTGTACTGCAGATTCAACCTTTGAGTGAACAGCATGTATCTGAAACAATTAAATGTTTATGTATGTTTATATACAATCAACATGTCTTTAACCAAACATTTATCATATTCGCTAGCTAGGCCTAAGTGTCTTGTTTTGTTTGCCATAAGTGTGCGAAGTATATGGGGATATTTTACTTTTTTATATTCTTATGGCCATTTTAATAAGGGACTTACATTCGTTTACAACAAACAATTTTAACTCTAGACTACACAATGTCAAATCGGCTTGTTATAAGTTCGTGAAGTAAATGGGGTTGGATATTCAATTATGTGACAAGAAGCATCCACTTAATTACGAACAAAGATACAACTTTACATACTCCACGCCATTTAGAATACAACGTGGACCACTATATATGTTTAAATGTGTTAACGAATTAATAATTGATTGTATACTCACTTATCTTTCTTTCTAGGAATAAAAAAAATGTATTGTTACAAAATAAGATTTAATAGCCATGCTAATGCAAACCGTTATCCAATGATGTCGTATACCTTTGGTAGAAATACCACAAGCTGTGTGACTGTAGTTCCAATGATGAGACATCCGGACGTGATCCCATACAGCATGACAACCTCATTCTCCATGATAAGAGACAAGGTGAGGCCAACCGCGCTCAGGACAACCACGTTGTATAGACAGAGGCCAATCTGGTGAGAGTCGTTCAGGGCCTCGATCTTTACCTGAAAATGTTCATGGAAAATAGAACCTAAATAAATTTAGTTCCAATATTTTGGCAACTGAACTGCTCATGATTTAACGTACGAAAAATAAAAAAAAACTTGTTCTCGCTATTAAGTTACAATGTTGATATACGGTTTAAATAACATAACATAACATATCGAACTGTTTTTTTCTGCATTAAATGCTTTCACATTTGTAGCCTTTAAAATACGTATACAACCCATTCAACAAATATGAGTGTAGTCTGAGTGGTGTTCACACATTTGTGTTTCTAGTTCAATGTCTTATTGGTCATTGCCTTGTGCGTCGTAACAAACTGCAATGTAATTGTCTTTAAAGTTTCATGTTCGTAAGCGTTCAGGGAATTTATCATCCGGATTTTTGGGAGACTTTCTAAAAGAAAATTTGAGAACTTCTGGATGATTTTGCTTAACTAATGGACTAAATGGTCATATTAACAGGGTTTTTTATGTCTTATTTTATTTTATTGAGAATTTCGTCAAGAAAGACTTTGTGTTTATCTTTATTCATATGGCATTAATGGATATCTTAATTAGTAGTGTTTCATTAGATATACTTTAAACACATCGGAAAAGTTACTTCGCCGCAAAAAAATATTGCTCTTAAAGAAGTATAACTATTTATTTACAGGCAGGTCATGAAATATTTAGATGATCCACGGACGGCAGTCAAAGTATGACGAGCGTCATTGGGGAACAGCGTCCTCACACGATATGTTCTATTTACATTTGCAAACAGCGGTGCGGAACGTACACAATAATAAATCGATTGAGTTCCAATTTACAATATATTATTAAAGGATCGTGCAGTGAACTCGAGTTTGACTGACCGTTTCAAAGCGAAAATGCAATCATTTATCAGGAAAGGGTTTTTCTATGCGTGTCTTGGTCTGTTTGTGTTTTGTGTGTAAGTGTTTGAGTCTCTTTTAATGTCGTTTTGGTATTTCATATTTAATTGGTTTAAGGATAACAGTCGAAAGATAACGAGCGTCATTGTGGAACAGCGTCCTCACATAATATAAACTGATTGGACTTAAATTTGCAAACAGCGGTTCGGAACGTACACAATTTTTAAAAATACTCATCATTTATCGGGAAAGGCTATTTTGATGCGATATGGTCTGTTTATGGTGTGTGTACGTTTGTGTTTCTCTGTAAGTGTCGTTTGGGTCAAAACTTGTGCCTCTAAAAACGGTTTTTGAATTAATGACTACTGGCCTTGTACAAGACACCAGATACAACTGCAAGATTTTTTTTTTAAATGCATAAAATTGATACCGCTGTGTACAACGCATTGCATAACTGATGAAGCACAGCAAAGTTTTTGCTTATTTTTTCACTTAGATGAGCCGTGTCAGATATATGTGTGTTATTAAACTCTGTATATCTATAAGCTGTGGGACTAATACGAACCATTTTAAATCATCCTTACAGTTTTTCTTTACAAAAACCTAATTATCTTAATGTACAACTCGAGCACAGCTTTTAAAGATACTTCGTTCATCCGTTGGACAAATAGTAATAAATCAATCAAATGCCCCATACTGGCAACGCCTACATTCCGTATACAAGTACCAATAGGTTTTTTCTAAATTGATATTAGTTAAATTATATAATACAGCTAAATTAACTGTTTCAGATCTGGAAAGATTAAGTATATTTCATGACACATATAATAAATATACTCGTTAGTGTAGAGCATGATCGTTGTTTGCTGTTATGTTCTAAAATGTCACATCCTTGACACCCGACTCATTCGTTTAAGTTTTCTTAAATGGTGCATCATTTAGAGCTGACTCATTCTTTATTTATTATAATAGCGCCTTCTGGATACCCGACTTGTATGTTTGGTCTTAAATGGCGACTACTTGACACTCTTCTTTTACGTATGGTTTTTATTGGCGTCTCCTTGACACTGGACATAAACTCGTACGCATTGTCTTAAATTGCGCCTGCTTGACACCTGACTCGTACATATGTTTTAAAACGCCTCATCCTTTGCACAAAACCCGACCCATAAGAGCCGACTAAAATGGTCCCTTCTTGACCCCCGACCCATGTTTCGAGCATGAAAAAGCGCCTCAAAAATACCCGACTCATATAAACAGGGTGTTTCATAATATATGTCCCCTTTAAAAACTACGTTTTTCCTAATTTCCTGTTGGCCGGGCTTTTAATATGGCACAATCCAGGGAATAGTCCAGAAGTGGTTAAATCATTTAACGAAAGCAAATCATCAATTACAGTTAATATCAGAACCATGACAATACATATTTAGATTCAGTGTTGAATATGAAACAAAAAGGTTTGAAGAGGGCCAAGAGACAGCCTAACAACCATTGATGTCTACGTCCCGTTTTAAAATGAGAAGTCTGTGGAACTAAAGAAGATATACGATATGTAAAACATCTGTATGGTCTGTTCTTCGGGTGTAAGTTGACATTGACAACGCTGCAAGTTCTACCAGTGTTTTTAGACTTCTAAAGAAGGATTTAAAGCATACACCATAAATTGTTTTCATTGCATTTATCATTTGAAACGTAAAAACATTTCAAGCAGTCATTTGTAAAATGGATGATTTAGACGAAGCCTTTTTCCCTCTCAATGTCCACGTAAATAAAAAGAACTGTAGGTATTGTAGAATTGAACAGCCAAATTAGTATAATGAGATATTCTTGAACGCTGAAAAAGTTACAGTCTGGGTAGCCTTGAAGTGTTGTACGAATTATAAAGTTGTTCTTATTAAGAATGATGATGGCAACAAATGTCGTGACCTGAATGTTTGGAAAAATATATTTTGCAAGCATTGCTAAGGAAAGCTATTTATATACTATCTATGTTGTTAACGTAAGACGGAGCCATTTGTAGAAAAAAACTGGTGTCATAAGAAACTTTCAACGAAGACTTGCATTCGTAAATGCAGAATAAGGACGTCATGTGGAACAAATATTGTAAACTGACTTATTAACAAAGCATACTGTAACGTAGATGAAATTATAGGTTATTTAACATTGTTCTGTACAATACGGATATATATTTAGACGAGTACACAGCTTCGAAAGTCATATTATCATTATTATTATTATTATTATTATTATTTTTTATATTATTATTATTAATAATATTATTATTATTATTATTATTATTATTATTATTATTATTATTATTATTATTATTATTATTATTATTATTATTATTAAAAATATTATTATTATTATTATTATTATTATTATTATTATTATTATTATTATTATTATTATTATATTATCAAAATTATTATAATTATTATTATTATTATTATTATTATTATTATTATTATTATTATTATTATTATGATTAATATTAATATTAATATTTAACATTTTCTGTACAATACAGAATATATTTGTAGGTATATAATAAAAAGGTCATTTGAAATATTCCGTGTTTACAAACGACAATATTGATCCAATAATAACAGAAGCTTTATTGTAACGCTTTATCTAGAAATATATCTGAAATAACATCATATTAATAATGGAATCATGTATATGGTTTTGATTAGCAACACCTGAACATCGGACGGATGTTTATGGTGTGAACTGGCGCCTCCTTGATACCAAACTCCTTATATACCCGACTCGTAATTATGTTCTAAAATAGCGCCTCCGTAATATCCTCCACATGTATGCTCTAAAATAGCGCTTCTTTTATAACAAACTCATGTTAGTGGTCTTGCATAGCGCCTTGATACTCGACTCGTAATTAAGCGCGTCCGTGATACCTATGGTCTAAATAGTGCCTCTTTGCCACTGGAACCGTAATTATCGTCCAAAATAGCGCCTCCGTGGTACCCACACACATATAGGGTCTTAATTAGCCTCCTTGTCATGACCGACTCATGTGTTTTGTATTCGATAGCGCCTCCTTGATACTCGATTCGTATTTATGGTCTAAATTAGCGCCTCTGTGATACATTACACATATGAATGGTTTAAAATAGCGCCTCCCTAATTGCCGGCTGTAATTATGGTCTCAAATTTCGCAATCCATTTACCAGACTCATATTCATGGTAAAAGAAATATACGGCCTTGATTCCAGACGCATGTTAACGGTCTAAGATAGCGTCTTCTTAACAAACTTTTCAGAGTTACTGCTAAGCAAACATTACAGTTGGGCGCATTCGATGACATATTACCTGACTAATTAGGTCCTTCACAGACGATTTCCATTTCGTGCCTTTTTTCTCTGTCGTAATGAATACGTTGAATGATTTTAAGTGTGGTTTTCCGACCAATGTTCTAAAGCGAAACAATACATGTTGGAGCATATGATTTTCATCAAATACCCCTACGTACCGACTCACAGATGGTATTCGGGTCATGTTTTAAATATGATAAGGCATTGTAAAGGTTGACCTTACGTGTCGTGTTTCCCAGGCAAGGAATGCTCCAAACGACAGAAGGGCGCCCTCTATAATGTAGATGGCCCAGCCGAAGTACACCGAATAATCAGACCTGCACATGCGCACAAACGGTCGAATTTTAGCGTCGTTTCCTTCCATATGCATCTGAAAACAAAAATCAAATAATAGTTAATATCTGCATATCGACTTCTGAACATACTAAATACTATATTGAGCTTGTCCCTGTCGTTTTAATGTCTTTATATCATTATGATTACAATGTTAGAGTTTGACTTCTCTAAGAACACCTTTATACAAACAGTATAACACGAAGGTCACCTCTTTTTCTATGTACTGCACTACTACCGAATGCGGCCCAACTGCCTCCCATGCAATAAGGACGCCGGTAATCACAGCAACTAGGATACCGATTATTGCAAGAAGTTGGTAGTCTTTAATTGTCTAGAAATGTTTAAAACAATTATTAAGTAAATTTGTTTTTAATAAACTCGGTTTAGGGGCAATTTACAGGGAACTTAGTCGAAATTAAACAAAAGATGCAAATAAAAATGCTTGTGCTATAATAATGTCGACACATGATTCAGATGAAAGCCAAAAGGGCCTTGGCCGTTGTATTTCTCGTAAAAAGTAGGTTTTATAAACAAATACAATTTGAAACCAGATATTACGTACCTTAATACAAAAATTTAGAGACTGTTCATGCGTTTTGATTTGTTGCAACACGATACCATTAAGATGTTGATTAAAACTCTTACCATTCTAAGAAGTTTTTTGTTGGTGAAGATTCTGTAAACTCGCCATGTTTTAGTGAATAGCGCACCAAATGTCACTGTAAACCCGATACAGAAGAGGCAGACGCGAGCCTATACAAGTAGAAAAGGATAAACTAACAGAACCAAACATTTACAAAAGGAAAGATGTAAAACACCATCGAATACAGTTTTGTCCATTCCAACATCAACTTTTACGTGGATTGGTGGTGTTCGTACGTTTGTATCTCTTGTTAAATTTTGGCCCTTACCTTGTGTCTCTAAGGATGTATAAAAACACTACTGGGTTTGTCCCTGAAGTTAATAGTGTTTTATTGTAGCCTTGTTGCTTATATGTATGTGAAAAATACATATTTCAAAGATAATATATCAATATTACCTTTTCCATGTCGGTCTAGTTAAAGTTGTATTTGAAAAGCATGAAAACCCCATATACATGTATGCTAATTATGAAAAGAAACAGTGATGTTTAAAACAATAATTGAATACCCATGTAACAGTGCAAGTTTATAAACAAAATGGCAAATACAACAAAAATGGAATACGCATTTATTATAAACAAGTGAGTTTTGGGGAACATATTTTTTCAGGACATTGACAGTGTCGATATTTCACAATTCATTGGCAATGCTTGAAACAGTACCATCATACCTTGCACAAGCCTACGTGGTATTCTGGACAATAAGTACATTAAAAATTTAACATTAAAGGACCGTAACTTTGCATGAAACCACATTGCCTTCACATATCACAGCCGTATTTTCTGAATATTTGATGTAAACGTATCGGTTTAATTGAAACTGTTTATTATAAAATGATATATGTAACGTTGTAAACAAACTATTCCATAGTTTACATTTTCCATAATCATCAGTAGAAATATACTTAAGTAACAAACAAGAGCGTCCCGTAGTGATCGCAAATACGTGTATGTTGTTCCTAATGGTTTCTTCCTGATAACTATGATGGCTCTTCCTATAAATGCAAAAATTGTCACATGCAAAGCATTTTCCAAGATTAGAATGAAAATCTTGAATTGGTTTTGTATTGTGCAAGGATGATGTGTTGCATTTTTTCTTCGACACACAGGCAAGCTTAAAAGGACCACGACATCACCTTGCAAACAGCTCCATGCGTCGTCTCTGTCGGTTTGAGAAACACAGTTGAGTAGCACATCATACATCCAAACAGTAACACGTTGTTAATGTTCGGAGAGGACATCTTCACTGATCTAGAAATAAATAGTAAACGATATGTCGACTACTGGTTGACACATAGGATTAAATTAAATTAATCATATACATATTTAAAAACCGTTTCATATTGACGCCCTACTGTGTCTTGTACAAGTGTGTGAGGTAACACAAAGCATGACATGCTCTTCAACATTGGTATGATTCATAAAACAATTATGAATAAAACGTTCATACATGTTTCGTGTTGGCATTCTCTTCAATAGATACTTAAAAGGCAAGACTCGAAATATGAATATGAAATGACCGCACATTACAGTGTAGACATACCACGTGGTTTGTCACGTCACATTTGGTTATTGCAAGAAGCAAATATATTTCGCTTTTAGAATTTTTTTTTGGGAAAATCGCTGTAAGTTTGATATTTCCATATCATTTTTACAATACATAGGGCAGACTTTGAGTAAAATTGAACACTATACCTTGTTACTGAGCGATATGTTGAGCAATTTATATTTTTAACCAAATGATAAAAAAAATATTTTTGCTTTTCGTAATAATAGAATACAAAAATTCTTGTTATTGAAAAAAATAAATAACCTTTCTGGTCTAGTTACCACGTTCGCCTATCAAACGGAAGTTCCATAATGTAAATTCTATCCACAGGGTATATATAATCCTACACATGAGGCCAAAATTCTATAGAAATATGAAATTTTTGAATTCTGTTATTACGAAAAGCAAAAATAATTTGGTTATAGGAAAAAGAAGTTTAGAAAGTTACAATGGCCAACCTCTCTCATTTTTTCCGCAAGCACAATTGAAACATGTTTTCCGATAAATGTTGTCTTACAGCATTAGAAAAACATATACATGTTTATATTTGACTAATAAATACCACAATCATAATGCATAGTAAGTCACACAATTTATTTATCAGGAAACTCATCCCATCAACACGTTGCACGTCGTCGGTTTTTGACAAAAAAGTTGAGGTATTGCGTCATCGGTTGCTTTGAAATGCGAAATAGTTCACATTAGTTGTGTACCAATTTAAACCCTGAAAGAACAATTGTTGTGCATACACGTGTTTCTTTTTACCGAACATGATGTTGACTCGTTCGAATCGTTATGTCACGTGGTCAGCTTTTGTCTTGTGTTAGACCTATTGCCCACTAACACGACTTTTACATTGGGGGTCTCTCGTGTAATATTAGTATAGTCTTAATGGCTGTAAGTTTAAACAGTACTTCTGCTTAAATCTGGACTATTGTGCCTACCCCTTTTCAAGAAAGTTTGTATTGTTTTAACGTACCTGTTGCTCCTGAACACAATGTTGAACCCAAACAAGGAGAGAGCCAGGATGATTCCACAGGCTGCAAGGGTACACAAGGTTATGTACATTACTGGAGGGATGGTGATCTCTCGGTAGGTCACGTATGTCGAGTCACGTGGTATTTTGTTGCCTGGAAGAAATATTTGTAGTCTCAATTTGTAATGGCCGTCGTGTTTATACAAGTAAGTAAGAACAACGACATTAATCTTAAGCCATGTTGGATAGGAGCATTTTCTTTTTGTATACCAAGCAAGTCTGAAGTGTTGTCTAGTAATTTTACGGATTTTTTTAGCGTCTATAAAACGTCGCCTTGTACTTCGTTTATAGTGTTATCTTTAAAAACAAACTCTAAGAAATCCCACCATAATCAAAGACTAAATCCAAAACGTGTGAAAAATGTTATCTTGATATACTCTTAATATAAACCAACAGGCAAGGGGCCTACAAACATGCATAGACAGATATATCACATTCATCAACACTCACAATTACTGAGCAAAGACACATAAGCGGGGTTTTCGGTAAGTTTCGGGACTAGTATGTACGAACAGACCCAACGACAATACTTGCTATTTATAACTAAGTACTATAAGTATTATTATATAAGGTGAATATAAATGCTTATAATTCATTCATTTACAATGCAAATAAAATTAAGTTATTTTTAATTAAACTAGTATTTTTCATTGATTTCAAATTCACAGTCATGTGACAATTACTGGTAAAGCCTAAATGATATGGATAAAAAAGAAATATAATGGAGTTAAAGATTTTCTTCGAGGAGTGACATTTTGTCTGCTATAACCATATTAATCTGACAAAGTTATATACATCCACATGTGGGCGATATAATTGTTCAAGCAACTTGATGTAAATGGCATCAAACTAGCCAATCAAAGCGTAGCGATTTTGGCCTGTGTAAACAAGTCAATTTATTTATTTGGTAGTGACGTCAAACCTAATGATCACCTTAAGATATTTTTGAACTGTAGTACCGAGTCAGATAGGCCGAAGGCAGCAGTTCAGAATGTCATCCACGACACCGAGGGGCAAAAGTTTTCACTGTTGAACAAATGCAAATGCAACAACTGTTTTATTACCTGATTATATATTTTGTTTAAACACGAAAGAGACAAATACCTTTATAAAGCGAATATATTGAAGTTTCACATATTGATTTTAATTACAAAACCAATACCGGAAATTCATGAGTTTAAACGATATGCAGTTTATTTTTACCTATGATGGTGCCTCACGCGCGTGTAACAGTTCAAACTGTCAATTGTTCAAAACATTGTAATGTTGATAACTATTTGTAAAACAGTCGAAATAGTGAATTACATTTATATAGGGCATCGGTTAATAATTTTGAGTGATATTTTCAAAAACCTTTTCAAAGCATTTATAAAACAATTTCAAATGACACAAAATAAATATGGTTTTCTTGGCAACCAAAATCAACATCCTTGTAAATAAAATACCTTATGTGCTTTTAAACGATAATATATAGGTCGGTTATAGTTATTACAAATTAAACTTTCGTAAATTATCACGGTCGCTCTGGCTCACTTTGAATTAATTCGTATAATTTGTAATATATGAACTAGACCCTTTTCATGCTCAATCTTTTTTAGACAGAAATGTTATACGGTGAGTCGAAATGCTATAACTAATTTTAAATAATGATAGTAGGACGTGCACGATTTCAACATATTTGTTTATTTCACTCTACTTTTAGTTTACAGTCCTATCTGTCATACTATATGTTTTACAATATTTATTTAAAAACAAAAACAGTTTCACTTTCCAGATAATATGCCAAGTTTGAGCATGGTATAAGGATTTTTGTGGCAATAATACTCGGAATGTAGACAGTCAATTGATATATGTACAAAACAGAGTACTCAAGACGGGATCGAAAAGGAAGCTTTAAAGCTAATGATCTGTTATGTCAGTAATTCAATTTGCTTGTGCTGGTGAAAATGACGCTATGGTTTACACTATTTAACTGGTTATAATATGGTTGATAGGTTGAAAGGTGTCATACCTTTCCATTTCAATACTCCTTTCAGCCAAATTATTTGCTTGGTATTAGTCGCCTGTGTAACATAACCGACATTCACCCTTTTTCCTCCTGAAATAAATAGAAATTCAAGGAATAAATTTTCTTTTCATTAGGAAACAGTAATTGATCAAACGACGATAAACGGTTATACGAGTAGAATTGTAAACATAAAGTGGTATACTTTTTGCAGTGACTGTTCAAAATGTTTAAAATTCGTAAAATAGGCATACTGTTAACAGTTTCATTTGAATTCGGTAGTCAGTTTGTTTAATGGCAGGATATAAACGAACGTTTCAAACATAATATAATCAAAATTAAGGCATGTTCTAAAACATTGAAGACCTTCTACCTAGACTGTTAACGTTTATACCAAACTAAATGCAGAAATGTTTTACAAGTGGGTATCTATTAAGTTCTAGGGCAAGAGTTATGCCCAAATCAATTCAATATCTTTACATGTATTGTCTCCTTCTTCCTTGTATAATGAACTCTAAAATGAATCTGTATTCTAAGACTTAAATCATAACTCTACATTGCAACCTTTATAAATTACCGTATAAATACAGACATAATATTTAAAATATGTACTCTTAATATCGCTATTCATATAATTGTCAATATTTTAAGAACACAAAACCACAACAAATATATTTGGAAATTAAATACATACTTTCATACATCACTAGTAGTTGTACTATGATAAGTGTTTGCTTAAAGTATGTTATGACACATAATGATATATCTAATAGCGAGGAAAAGGTAACTAGAAAAGCAACGGTTTAGTGGATAAACCTGTATAACGAAATGATTTGTGTTGTGTGTAACCTCAGTCGTTCGTTTCTTTTCTTTGTTTTGGCAACGCGGACGCATTAAGACACACACACAGATTTCGAGATGACTTAATAAAGATGATTCAATTACACAAATTAATAATATCCTTAAAACAGCAATTATACAGCGTCTCGTTCATTGACATGCAAAACACATGCAAATTGTTTCCTTTAAAAAGTGTTCCAAGTTACATTATTATAGCTCCACCGATTTGTCAGTTATGGCAACTGCAAAAACAATTGCACAACGCAAACAATGATGAAAATGACTTTACGGGTATCATAAAACACCATTGGTTTTCGAAATAGCAGACGAGCTAATAATATGTTAGTTATATATAGTATTGCCAACTATAAGGATACTGACTGTTTTGAATTCCGGACCTGTACAAGCAAAAGCGAACCTTGACAATTACAAAAGTACCTTGAATGCGTTGTAACACCATGCTCTTGTCAGGATCAGCGCCTCCATCTTTAAATGAGAGGCGGCCGGATATTCCGACGAATGACGAGTCCGCCATACAGTTAAATATGATTTCGTTAATGTCGCCGTCGGCGTATGCAAACTCGGCGAGCGTTTTGTCATAACCTGTTAGAAAATCATAATACAACGTGGCATTTTAAATTCCTTGAGGTTAATTTGAGCTCTTTCTTGAATATTTTGTATCAAATGTGTTACGTTATTTAAGGAAAATGCAGGGATTAGAAAAATACAAACTCATAATGCGGTGTTTTTGCAACAAGAAACCTTAAACTAATAATTTAGCTATACAGAAAATCTATATATTGATTAATTTTTCTCCCACCTCAGATTAGTAGATCCAAACATTTAACCTTGCTAGTAATTCCTATCTTGCCCTCGGGCAATAATAAAACAAGTACCCGTATGGAACTCCTTTTTAATGGTCATCACATTGTAATTACCTCCTTTATTGAAGACTGCCGTCTGTAGCATCATAGAAACCTTGTCTTGTGGCAATATTTAGAATGCATATTAATTATTTCTCGCTTCAGTTGTCACCATAAAAAAGTTTTCACGCACCTTTCAATAAATAATGCTTCACTCTCCTCATAACTATTTAAAGAACGATCTGACTATTAACATAATCTGAATTCCATGCGCGCATATCCATGACAACCACGAATTATCACATATCCATACGCATTTATTTTCACTACGCACAAATTAATTCTAGCAAAACATATATTTTTTCTTAATTTTGTTTAACTAAGGTGGGAGAAAAAGCATCTACCATAGCCGCACGTGTAAGAAAGGTTCACCCCAACCCTCGCGCAGGGTGTTTAGCGGAAACTCGATATACCTCGTTTCCGCAAAGTACCCTACGCTCGGGTCGGGATGAACTTATCTTACACTCTCGGCCATGGAAGATACTTATAGTCTTATTTTGTCTTCTGTCGTATTAGTTAGATGACCTGAAGTAAGAACATAGTGACCGTATTTTATTTCAGATAATCTAACTGACTAAGAATACAACCTCATTGACTGAGACATTGTCCATGCATCATCTGACTCAAGGAGTGTGTATTGGATGAGAGGCAGAAGACGGATCCGCGAAAGTTGAAAATCTTAACGATTAAGCTTAGTACCATCTGCAATTTTATTGGCTGAAAATCTAGGTTATATTCTAAACCGTATCAGCCTTGAGTTCACACCAAAGAAACGCTAAGCATAACTTAAAAAAATCTGAATATAAGTATAAACATTGGTTCACTAAGAATACAACCTCATTGACTGACACATTGTCTATGCATCATCTGACTCAAGGAGTGTGTATTGGATGAGAGGCAGAAGACGGATCCGCGAAAGTTGAAAATCTTAACGATTAAGCCTAGTACCATCTGCAATTTTATTGGCTGAAAATGTAGGTTATATTCTAAACCGTATCAGCCTTGAGTTCACACCAAAGAAACGCTAAGCATAACTTAAAAAAATCTGAATATAAGTATAAACATTGGTTCACTAATTATGTCGTGTCCTTCTTGTCCTGCTCAACATTGCTCTATTACCTCTACGCGTTAATTCAGAGTCGGTGCAGTGCAGTGCTAAGGCGGCAATCCAGATGTGGTCGTACGACTGGCCGACAACACCTTTGTACATATCAAGGTCTGTATTATAGCCTGTGTCGTTGTAGTAGCGATCCAAGAATTCTGAAACTGTAAATATTTGTTTTTTGAAGGTGAATGACACAATTTTTCCTTAATAATCCTGTTTTACATCATGTGACAACAAAGTCATATTGTTTACATGCTCATGTGGTTTAAAGATTGTTTTAACATGATGGAAATTGTAGATTGTCCATAAAATATCAAGAACCAAAAACTAATTTAGCCACACCTAGTTTAAAAAAATTGACACATAGTTATTATTTACAATATACCCAATACTATATAAGTACATTCACCAAATTATGCTTATCATTTATATTTTATTTCTTTCATAAATAAATTACTCAAGTTTTTTATTAATATCTATTCAACCATGTGACATAAATAAACAAAACAGGATAGTGTCTACACATAAAGGAACGTTATCACGCGATGTGCGTATATACATACTGGCGTACTCATTTCTTGAAGGTACATGGATAATGTGTGACCTAAAATTGAAGTAGAGAGAGGGAAAGAGTTTTAACAGTTTTGCTTCATTATAATAGTTTATGACGTTCTTTTTTAATATGTAAGAGCTTGGGTGATTTACAAAGAAATGCGATAATATCTCATGAAAAAGAGGCTTCCAAGCATTTAGTGAAATTCATCACCAATTGAATAAGTATTACGAACATTATAAAAGCGACGTCTTTCAATATCTTTGGAGACAATTGCGTTTTAAGCTCTATGTATATTTTTGACGCAATTACTAGTTGTTTGTTACTACCGTCGTGCATCGCTTCCCTTGTTTTGGCAACAATATAAAGAATTTTAAAATGACGTATGGATAATCAGCAGTATTCTAGCACACCGGATAGGCATTTCCGGTGACGTCAGCCGTGCTGGAAAATCCCATCTGGCATCCCCCCATGCCAGATGAGTCACGCGCTGTGACGTAATACTTTTCATTTCTTTTATTTTACATTTAATGTAACCATAATTATGAGATATCAATAGTTGAGTTCCATAACTATTAACTTTACAAAAACACACCTTCAAAACAAAACAAAATAACCCTTAAAAGACGTGATACTAAAGGAACTTCTTGACGTATGCAGTGAATAAATATTAATGCGCGTCATGACGTCAGCTAACATCATCGCACGTGCTTTTTGGTGAAATTTACAAAACTGCGCTTTTCTATGCATTTTTCACAAAAAAGTGTATTTTAAGGTATGCTAGAAAAAATATCTATCATGTGTGTCCATTCCGGATCGAAAAATCCGACCCTCGGGCACGCTGCGTAGCCGGTAACTCGGCAAGCCTCGTTACCTGGCAACGCAGGTGCCCTCGGGTCGGATTTTTCGATCCGGAACGAAAACACATGACAGATATTATAAATACGGTATTTCAATTATTGCGCTCAGGAAAAACAAAGACAAATGTAAAATATAAATTTAATTTGGCCGAAATAATGGGCTGCTAGATTTGAAATGAAATTAACATAGATATAAAGTTTTGTCAAAAGCAGCCAAAAATCCTCCATGAAAGAATACACTACATCAGAAAGCATAATAAAGTGAAAAACATCATATAATATTCAATATCCTTAAATAAAAGAGGGAAGAAAAGGGGTAACTATGTAAACAAAGATAAAATTGAGAACTTGTCCGACAAAAAGAAATAAAAGAATCGGGCGGGAGGGAGGGAGAAAACACACGTCAGAACCGGATTAAAACTAGAGAACAAGTGAGAAAGGCGCCAAAATAAAGAAGGGCGGACAATTAAACATGCGGCGCTGAGAAAGAGTCCCCTCCCTTGATAATTATTAAATTTTCTCAAAATTAGTTAAATGATATTATTATTTCTATTATTAAAAGTCAAACCTTCTGGAAAAGTCATTTTGTGTATTATATGAAATGCAATTTGGTAACATGTTTTTTTATGTGAATATGTCCAGGGTCTGTATTACATAGGTATCTTAAGAAAATAAAAACAAAAGTAAAGTGTAATTTTTTTTTTTAAATGGTGTATTCATTTCTAAAAATTCAGTTTACATATTTTAAAAGCAGAATACACGCTAAACATAACATGTGCATAAGTAAAATAAAAAGGAATTTATAGTATGGAAGCTACAAATTCACCACATTCAAGTTGCTAGTTTGATAATTTGACTGTGTTCAACTCTTTAAATTTTATAAAGGCAACTTGGAAATCATCATCATCATCATCATCATCATCATCATCATCATCATCATCATCATCATCATCATCATCATCATCATCATCATCATCATTATCATCATCATCATCATTAAACAATCAAATGTAGCTAACGGAACGGAATTGCATATATTGAGATGGATCGTTTGAAAACATAGAAAACAAACTAGGCGACAATGTTCAATAACCGTCATATATTATTTTGTACATTTTCCATCGTTATGGTGTTGTAACAACGAATATCATAGCGATATTAACAGTAAAACATATACAGTTGTAATTAAAGAAAAAACTGCATATGTTTAAATAGTGATAATTGTTTTAGAAATAAGCATAAATTTAGAATCATTAAGGAAATTGTGATCCTATTTTTGAAGTGTTTCTTGGAAACTCAATGCTCAAATATTGGTGTAAGAACAAAATATTTTTTATATATATATTATATGCCTTCAGATGGTCTTTGAGACATAATTGATTATCATTACTTTAAAACTTTAGCCTTTTTGACTAAATCAAACGTATGCGCGCACAAAGCTTGGCCAAACTCTCATAACATTATTTCTGAAATGGCTTGACATCATCGAAAATTAAGCATGCGTTTCCAATTTAATACAAACTGTTTTACGTTCGAAGCAAAATCTAAAAAAAGAAATTTTCTTGTGAATGCCGAAAGTAAACATTTGCACCACTGTTGATATTTCATTTTCAGTGCTCACTTGATGAATGACAACTGATTTCTCTATGAGACAGCCATTTTCTATATTGTTAAATGATCTTGGCAAGCAGAAAGCCTGGTGTGTCATTATTACTGATCTCATTAATTGCACCTCACAATTTCACGATTTAACGATTTAGTGTTAAGACATTATTTCGTACAATGAATGAGTAACGCTAGATTTTTAAAATGTTCAGTTTCTTATTTGTGAAGAATCGTTACTTAAGGTGGAACTCGACTATGAATTTTTTTTCGAGTTACTGTCTGAAAATTGGCATACGAATAGAAGAGCATATGCCAAATTAGGGACTGTTTTTACATTTTCAATATTCGGAACAGTTTTGAAACTATGACTCCTCAAAATATACCACTGACGTCAATTTCGAGACGTCTCTCATATTTTTGCGTTCCAGCTACAATAACCGATAGTTTCACCAATTCTTCGTTTACCGCTAAGAAATTTAAACCTCAAGTGCGTCTTGTGAAAACGTTCACGCACATATATTTTTCGTTATCATGTTTTACGTTATTTATTTAAAATTCGTCTTTAACGTCATTTTTCGCGGGAAAAACGGCGTCGTGTTTCGCTGAAAAAAGTGCGCTTTTCTTTAATTCTTGAAAAAACTGCTCGTTTAATTTTTGATTTTTTTAACACTAAGTCGGTTAGAGTTTATTAGGTAATTTCTTCGTGGATCGGAAACCACGGTCGCCTCGCTGCGTCCGCTACCTTAGGTTTCTTATTCACGAAGAAATTACTTAATAAACTCTTAACTATACTAAGAGCTCCCAACGTTGTATTTTTCGAATCATTGCACAATATTAAAATATTAAAAATATAAGCCTGATTTGAGCCAGACTAGTTGGTTATAATTTACGGCTGAATTTAAGAAGGCGCCGTTTCCTGCCAAGGCCACCTTGCACTTTTCCAAACCAGTACACATAATTGTAAAATAAGTGGTATACCTCTTATAGAATATCAAAAGCCGGAGCAAGCGGACATTTATTGCTTAACAACACGGTGTCATGCAAAGTTACTGAACTACAAAAAAATCAAGTGCCATAAGAAATAACTGAACTAATTAGAAATCATGTTTTATCAGAAATGACTGAACCAATAAGAAAACAAGTGTCATAAGAAATTTAATGAATCAATCAGAATTAGAATTAGTTTTGAATCTCATATGGTTGAACATGTATGAGTTTATCCTCTTTTTCAGTGTGTGTATACCACGTGATAAATACGTCATAAATGCTACATCGGAAGGCAATATGTGCTTCGCATGAAGACTTAAACAATGATAACATTTTCTTCACCATTTTAAATGAAACAAGAGCAGTCTATGCCGCTTAAAGAGCCCCACGTTTTATTACCAATGCTTCATTAGGTGATAAGTTTCCTCAAATACTTCGACAAACCAGTTTTCAAAATAATGTTTTGACAGTGCTCAATCAGGCGGCGTTTGTTTGAAAAGGTTTGTCGAAGTGTTTTATGAAACTAAATCAAAATTTGGTAAAATACCGAAGGCAGGGCTCTGTAAGTGGCGTAGAATGCGCTAGGTTTGATTTAAAATGGTGAACAAATAGTAAAGTTATCTTGTTTAAAGTCTTCATTTGAAGCAAAATATTGCCTTTAGACGAAGCATTTATGACGTTATTTATCACGTGGTATACACACACTATATTTTATTAGTATTGAGGTTGTCGAAAACGACAATGTGGTAAAATACACATTGTTGACTTATTACATACTGACATCAGTCTTATTTACAAACACAAACATGAACGCATAATTTACATATAGTATGCATAAAGAAACAACATAAATTTACCGGTCATTTCGTGAATACCCCTCTCTTCTCTGGGGTTATAATTAACGGCTGAAGTTAAGAAGGCACCGTCGGCAACTAAGGCCATTTGCTCCGGAGTACAGTCAATGTCATTCTGTTTCATCAGCCAGAAACTACTGGAGAACCAGCCCGCAAACACCCACACGATCTTGGCGCCGTACAAACCTACCTTGTATGCCTTTAATGGGCAAATAATTAAATTAGTTTAATCGAAGGTTAACAATTTCGGTGAATGAGCTAGTCAAAAACAAGATGAAATTTTAATGCGGAATGAAATATTAAGATATTGGAGGAATTATAGCAGTTAAGTAACTTAATTACTTTTTCCGACTGCGTATTACTCTCAGAATTATAAACTAAATATAGAACGGATTATTTACTGTAAAAACTGATAATTTTACATACATTCATTGAACTAGTAAAATCATGCATGGAAGAAAATATTTAATAATACAATATTTTAGTTATATTTTGCTGTGAAAAAGAAATGGCCAGAACGGACAATTTTTACAAATGGTTTTATGGTAACAATTGTTTCGAAGTTCTAAACGGTTTTTCATATGTCGGTGTATATTTTACGAATAGACTGTCTTTGTATAAGATGGCAGAGTCTGTTTTTCAAGGCGAAACGTGTTTTGAATCAAGTTGCTATTTCTTTTCAACACTAGTGCTATGTACCTTATTCAATGTATTATAAAGTATTTGATGCAAGAATAAGTCCTATTCTTTTATATGGGTCTGAGTTATGGGGACTCAAGAATATACAATGTATTGGAACTGTTCATGTTAATGCGTGTAAGAGATTTCTAAATGTGTCACCGAATGCTTGTAACGATGCAGTATTAGCTGATCTAGGAAGATTTCCTATGTATATAATGTATGCAAGGCGCTGTATGAAATATTGGATAAGAATTTTGAGTTTGAAGAATGATAGGTATGTTAAGAAATGTTATGATATGCTTTAAGGCTTTGACTCTTGGGTGTCGAATGTAAAGAATAAGTTGTATGTAAATGGTTTTGGATATGTGTGGGAGCGACAGAGTGTGGGTAATAAAAAACTTTTTTGTATAAATATGTTCAAAGGCTTAAGGATCAGTATGTACAAAATTGGAGGGAAAAAGTTTTCTCAAATAGAAAATTGTTTCATTATGCTAACTTTAAAAATAACTATCAAGTAGAAAAATATGTCTATGTTATAGATATTAAAAAAAATAGAAGCTGTTTTGCAAGATTTAGGAGTTCATGTCATAATCTCATGATAGAAAAAGGAAGGCATTATGGAATCGATAAGGAATATCGCTATTTTCTATATTATGAATGTATTGTAGAAGACTAATTTCATTTCCTACTTGTTTGTCCATTGTATTCACGTATACCCGTATAGTACATACCAAGTTTGTATTACGACTATCCAACCTTACAAACATTCTACAATCTGTTGTCATGTGAGAATGAATTGATTATAAACAATACAGCTTAATTGTACACCATGCTTTTAATTTTCGAAATGAATATTTTACATATAATGGTATACGCACCTGATAATACTCGTACACTATCTATACAATTATTAAGTTAACTATAGCTAACACCTAAATTTATTACAACATTGTTCTGCTAGATATGTGTATGTTTGTCTAATATTGTCATGCTTAAATTTGAATTTGAATGACCAGTTATACCTGTTGGAATGATATATGTATTTCTTGTAGAAATGATTGGGCCGGAGACCATATATCATAATAAATATATATCTATCTATCTACAACAAAAATCCTTTTCACGGTAATTGGCTGTACTTCACCTCGATTTAATAAATACATACAGTGTGATTCATCGATTGTTATGCGAAATATTGTACGTATTACTGAGATGTTGAGATATTGATGGTGTTTTTTTTTTCATATTGGAAGAAAGTGTTGAATTTGACAGACTTGCGTCCCGTAACTGCGGGCAATTCACATACTGAAGTATACAAACATAAGTATTTTTCTAAACATTTTAAATGCATTGTACTTAAAATCACATCCTCTTTGGTAAAGTTACGAAAAATTAATAAATCAACGCATAGTTCTAGAAAGAAATCTTGTAAAACGGTGCAAATACACAATTATGAAAAACAGTTCATGTTATTCTAGATAAACCATCACGAAACGAAATACATAACCTGTAAGAAGGAAATGCAGCCAGTGTGGGTGTCGGTTTATGAGAGCAAAATGCAATTACTTTTATTTTCTCAGAATTTTTTTTTTTACGAATATCAATTTTACAACTTGATTTCAGACACGCCAATCACCCTTGAAGGTATTTACACCGTTTATTTCAAAAGCCTCCAACTTTTTATTAGACAGTATGGTAATTGCCCAATGATGCAACCTTAATGATGCAGTGGTGCAAACTTGGTGATGCAATGATGCCATCTTGATGATGCAGTGATGCCACTTTGGTGATGCAATGGTGCCACCTTGATGATGCAGTGATGCCACCTTGGTAATGCAATGATGCCATCTTGACGATGCAATGATGCCACCATTGTGATGCAATGATGCCACCTTGATGATGCAGTGATGCCACCTTGGTGATGCAGTGGTGCAAACTTGGTGATGCAATGATGCCATCTTGATGATGCAGTGATGCCACCTTGATTATGCAGTGATGCCACCTTGGTGATGCAATGATGCCACCTTGGTGATGCAGTGATGCCACCTTGGTGATGCAATGATGCCATCGTGATGATGTAGTGATGCCACCTTGATGATGCAGTGATGCCACCTTTATGATGCAGTGGTGCAAACTTGCTGATGCAATGATGAAATCTTGATGATGCAGTGATGCCACCTTGATGATGCAGTGGTGCAAACTTGGTGATGCAATGATGAAATCTTGGTGATGCAATGATGAAATCTTGGTGATGCAATGATGCCATATTGATGATGCAGTGGTGCCACCTTGATGATGCAATGATGAAATCTTGATGATGCAATGATGAATCCTTAATGATACAATGATGCAACCTTGATAACGCAGTGATGCAACCTTGAAAATGTAATATTTTTAAATCTGTATTCTGTAGTTCGACTGTTGTAACTAAACATTTTTTTATGCAGAAATGGTAAGACCTTTTTCAGGAACTGCTATTTACGACATAATTGTATAATATTCTTACGGCACACAGCACTGCTCTCGCTCTGTCCTCATACATCGCTGTCATGATAATCCTGGCATCACGTTTCTGTCAATATAAAGAGGATATCTATATAATGTAGAATGCTACAATATATGTTTGTATTCCAAACAGCAGTACATAATAGAAAGCGTACAGTTTCATATTCGTTTGTTAAAAATGATAGGTTTTGATTAGCTATTGTTCGGCAATCGTCCTTACTTTCTAGCGATTTTTATCATGCAATGTTCGTACATTTACTTTCATGTCGGTGTTATCCATATAATTGATTTACCTGACCTATTTTCGTTACACTGTATTTGCTTTTTAAACCAGGATAAGAGTACTTCTGCTAAAAATCTATATCCATGTGTAATAGTGTTTATTGTTTCTTTGACACGATTACCTGCCAAACCAAACCTGCTTCAAAATTTGTGAAAAGCGTCATTAAAGAAGTTTTTGTATTGATACCTATTTGTTCCATCCGGTGTCCACTTGATTTTCGACTGCGTTTCTTGACTTAATTAAAGTTATTGAACAATGATTAATTTGTGAAAGATATAAGAAACTTAAACACTATAATCAGTAATATCTAGTTTTTACTAGAAAATACAATTATAACTGACCTAAGGTTATCTTCCCTAGAATTGTTTAACGTTGCCAAAAATGTACAATGGTAACTATTTGTTACTGATCTTCTTTACTCCAGACCTGTTAAATGCAATCGAGAAAGACGAATGACTACTCATTATTACTGACCTTCAGGTTCTCGACCCTAGACTTGGGATCGTGCACAAAAATCTCCTGGCTAATTATGGTGGCATTCAGATCCGAAGCTCTATGAAAGAAGTCGTCCGTGACCTAGGTCAAAGGAAAAAAAGACCGTTAAAGTTGGTAGACGAGATCCTTTTAAGGAGTATGCAGTAAATGCATCCTTTTTCCACCATGCAATATTAACGCACAGTTGTTCCTAGTTTTTTTTTGGTTGTGAAGCATTTTCGCGCAGCATTTTCAAAACACAGGGGCACTCATCCAAACCCATTCCGTCATTGAAGTACAGATTAGTACCGTCTAGTGCGGACGATTAACTCTTTCGTGTTCTCATCATGAGAAAATATTACTTTTTATTAAAGTATCTACCAGGTGTTATTTCTTTTCATAACACTATGTCTACTATTGAACTTCTTATTTTGAACTTAAGCCTAAAATATATAATCATAATCATAATTTTCAACAAGGCAGTCCAAAGGACGGCTATTTCCCCAGCCGTTGTTTTTTAGTATATGTTGTTTTTCTCACAACCTGACTGGTACGTTGAATCTGATCAAAATCATACACAACCACTGGTCAAGAGTGGGAATATACGAAATACAAGTTGTTTGATCGGTAACCTAAATATTCTTGGATATACGAATGAACATATTATAAAAGGATATTTGTTAGTTATTCATATTGTGTGTAGTGTAGGTACGATCAATGTCAAGGTTATTTTGGCTAATGAAAGAAGGAAAATGAGTCCTTGATTTATAACATCGATGAAATATCAATCTGTGCAACTTGTTTAACAATTTCAATTAACATGTATATCTTATCCTCTATTTAGCATTGTCATAATATGGACCCGAAACTTCATGATGGATTACTGGCACAAATTACAATTGGTTCGAGTTCTTGGATCAAATTCAGTGATTGTTGCTAAAAGTACATAAATGTATAAAGTCAATAAATCCAGTAAGAATTGATATGTCTACACTGCTAAATTATGTTGTGATATTGCAAATATTGGAACTATTATTGACCAATTACAATAATTCACTGTGGTAGCACAATCCATGTCAAAAAGTGGTCTGTATAAGCCAAGGGAATCACTCCAGAGTTTGCCTTGAAGTTTGTATATACATGGTCGATCATTCCTGCCTGGACGTGAGTGGACTGATTATGTTGTCACAACAAAAGGTTCCAAATAGTGGGTCACTCAATGAAGACAACATTGGTACCAAGTTATATGGTTATCCATCAATGCATAAGTAAGTTATAGCGCGGACACGAGCATGTGTACTATGACCTATAAATGTCAGTTGTGACCTTGACCATCGAGGTATGGACCTGGGTCAAGGCCACTGCACTTCGTCTCAATGAGGACAACATTTGTACCAAGTTATAAGGTAATCAATCAATGCATAATAAGTTTTAGCGCGGACATGGGCATGTGTACTCTGACCTTAAAATGTCTCGTGTGACCTTGACCTTTGAGGTATGGACCCGGGTCAAGGTCACTGCAAATCGTCTCAATGGGAACAACATTTGAACCAAGTAATATGGTAATCCATCAATGCATAATTAACTTATAGCGCGGACACGAGCATGTGTACTCTGACCTTTAAATGTCTCGGGTGCCCTTGACTTTTGAGGTATGGACCCGGTCATGTCACTGCACGTTATCTCAATGAGGACGACATTTGTACCAAGTTATATGGTAATCCATCAATGCATAAGTAAGTTTTAGCGCGGACATGGGCATGGGTAATCTGACCTTTAAATGTCTCGTGTGACCTTGACCTTTGAGGCATGGACAAGGGTAAATGTCACTGCATATCGTCCCCATGGGGACAGCATTTGTACCAAGTAATATGATAATCCATCAATTCATAATTAAGTTATTGCGCGGACACGAGCATGTGTACTCTGACCTTTAAATTTATCGGGTGACCTTGACCTTTGAGGTACCCGGGTCAAGGTTACTGCACATCGTCTCAATAAGGACGACATTTGTACCAAGTCATATGGTAATCCATTAATGCATAAGTAAGTTATAGCGCGGACACGAGCTTGTGTACTATGACCTTTAAATGTCTCATGCGTCCTTGACCTTCTAGGATTGGACTCGCGTCTAGATCACTGCACATCGTCTCAATGGGGACAAAATTTGTACCAAGTATTATGGTAGACCATCAATGCATTAGTAAGTTAGGACAAAGTGCATTCATATAACCCCCTCCCCACTCCGTGGCGGGGGATTAACAAAAGGATAGTTTCATAAGTACATAGAAATAATTGTTGTTGTTTCTTGCTAAGCATACCTATTATTTCGAAATAAGACAGTGAATGGTTGGAGCAAAGGCCTCAATTCTAGCCAGAGTGAATGCTCTAACCGCTTCATCCTAAAACTATCAAAACACTTAATGCAATCTGGCAGTTGTTGTCTGAAATTTTCTAAATCAGACTCTAGCTGCGATTGCATGAGAGTAAGATGGTTTAATTGCATGATTATTACGGCCTTCGAAACATCGATGATACTCGTTATTGCCAAATCATTATGCTCTTTTTAGCGAATAAGTGGTATGTAACTCGGTTTATATCGGCTTTATGACAGTATAACCGGCCTTTTTGTATTTAAGTCTAGACGGAAGTTGAGCATTATTCCTAGAAAGTATACATTCAAAAAGACTTGTTCATAGTTTGTAAAATGTACTTTTTACGGTTAGTTTTATGATTACGAAATAAAGTGTTGGAACTCATTAGGCGTGTTAAAAGTAAGTAGGTGATGGGTGGTACTTTCAAAAATGTTGGTATATGCTCAAATATTGTCTTGTATTGTCTAAAGTCCCGATTTCGGAAAGCGTTAGTAACACGATTTATCAAAAAGGCTGTAACTTGATTGTTTGATTGGCATTATGTCACGCGAGACTACCAATACATTCAAATCAGGTTAAAATATCCGTTATCTTGTGTATGAGTTATTGTGGGCATGTGGATATGTTGTCAGTTTTCCAAAACAGATCTTGACTATCGTTCCCACTACAACCAGGATTCTTTTATATTTTTATTTTTATTTTTTTTGACATCCAATGTCTTCATTTCCAAGATGTCTGGAAAGTGCTCAAACGAATGATGCTATAACTTGTTGTCCATCCCATTTGTTCTTTTGTGTGATTGCTTATTTGTATGTTTAATTTGATGTTTACACAAGAGATCAATCAAATAATAAAACTTGAATTAGCACAATGTCCGCATTACCACAGCGAGCCTTTCCATTGACTGATAGGAAGTGACAATACAAATTGGAGTCAGTTTAAATGATAAGCCATCAGCACGATGTATGCCATATATTATAGACACGGTACATACCACGGAGAAGAACTCAAGCGCTTGATGGATTGTGGCGACCTTCTTCCAATTAAATTCCCGCATCAGTTGGATCCTCGCCTCGTTCACCATCTGATCCGGGGTCGCTATCCGAAAGAACTTGGGGAACCGTTTCCGGTCCGATAGGATGGGCGAGGAGGAGCCGTATGATAACTAAAATGGAAAGGTTTGAAGGGTGGATGTTCATTAAGTTTTGTAACCCCCTA